>NC_000070.6:128469880-128769880 GCF_000001635.26 Mus musculus | reverse complement strand
TGATTTTCATCCCCACTGTTAGGAGTCTACGGGCAAGTCCTGTAGACTCAAGGACAGCGGTGGCCATCATGGAAATGTCTGTAGAGGTGGGGTTTTCCTTCCTTCCTGTTTGGCTGCCAAGCCTCTGTAACTTCTGCCTCTAAGAGGGGCAGGGAACTAACTGTTCCCAAGGAGGTACCATCTTACTCCACCCTGCCCTTTCCCTTTCCTGCACCCTCTCCCCAGTCCTCAGAGGGTCTCCCTCAGAGTCTGGGTCTTAGAAAATCTTGCTCATTCTATAAACCTTACTCCTCTGTAAACCTGGGATCCTCTGTTCTCAGGAGAATTAGTCTCTCTCTCTCTGACCTTGCTTGCAATGGGGACATGCAGAGAAGGGGAGGGAACAAATAGACGCTTATTTGACTGAGCTATCCCCAGCGTCCCGTGTTTGTGTCTTTCTTACAGAATGGTACTGAATACATAGATGAGGAACCTCAGTCACTTCCTCCTCTTCTTCCTCTTCCTCCTCTCTCTTTCCTTCTTTTCCCTTCTTTTTTTTTATCATCCACTCAATAGAAGAAAAAACCATACGGAACATTTTGAAATTACTTGCTTGTTATAGCATTCCTCAAATATGCACAAGCTGCTGCGGCCACGGGAGATAATAGAGCAGAGATAATATATGACTGGAACGTCTGCTTGCCTTTCTCAGTGGCTCCCTCCTAAAGGGAGTTGGGCTGGAAGGAAGATCTAACTCTCATTCTTCCGCTGCTGATGATCACAAGGGCTCGAAATGGTCCTGTGTCTGGGCAGTTTGGTCGCTCTTTGTGCCCCAGTCTCCTCATGTTAAAAATATCACGTCAAAAGAAGCACTCAGTAAGGTCAGAGGTGAAAGGGGCTAGGGGAAGGGTCTCATCCCTTCCTGGGGCCCTGGGTGGTGTTAAGCAGTGTTGAAAATCTCTCACAATTAGAACACGTGTTAACAATAAGTCCTTCAACCCCCTACTGTTAACATTCCCCCTGGAGCGCACTGTCCTGGAAGTAAGCACTGTCAACTTGACTCCCATGCCAGCAGGTGTTGGACTACCCCCATGCTGGCACCCCTTGTCTTGCACAGCCCATGGACACCTTGAGAGTCCCACACAACAATCAGAGCTCCTTAAGGCACAGCCATAAAACCATGGTTATTTGAAACAGACCTTCTGCTGCCAAAGCCTTTGAGAACTCCAGAAGACTCCATACCCATCACCATACAGAGAAGAGGTCTAGCAGAAGGGCTACCTGGGAGCATCCCAGAGAGATGAGGCTCGGTCGGTTCAAACATCTCACTTATGGCTACTACACTGGATGCTCAGCTGCCCTTATGAGCCAGCATGCAGGGGTTTCGGAGGGGAGAAGGGCTGACACTCTCCTGCTGCTCTCCTGACACCGCGCTGTTAGGTCCCATGAGAGGCTTCCCTTGAATGGCCAACAGTGAGGGCTGTCCGGTAACATGAAGGAAGAGCCAGCATAGCAGTGGTGGTGGCAGAGGCAATGACAACCGCGTGACCTGCCGGCCACACAACAACGGCAAGGGAATTGAAGGGGAAGTGCCCATGGGGCAGGGAGCCAGCCATGCTCCAGACAGGAGAAGCCTGCTTGACGGTGGAAGAAGAGGCAGTCAAACAAATAAACGCAGGCAGGGACCTGCATACGAACAAGAGGGCCAGCAGAGGCAGACAGGACGGAGAGCTGAGGCTGAAGTCGGTGAGGACCAAGAGATGAGAAACTGCAGATCCTGGTCACAGGAATGGCTTCAGACAGTTGTCAAGCCTCAGATACTAAAGGCTCCAATAGGAGCAACACTGGTCATTGTCAAGGTGTGGGAACCCCAATACCTAGGTCCACTCAGAAGCTGAGACACTAGCCACTGCCAAGGGCTAAGGAAGGCCTTGTCCCCAAGGCCTCTGCAAAAGCTTTAATCCTGGTAGGTGGTACTTGCTGCACGCCCCCCTGCTGACAAGCACCTGGGATACAAAAGCTGCCAGAATTCTTGCCTTTCCATAATTTGCTTCTGGTTGGAGCAAAAAGGCTCTCCTGTCAGCTGACAAAGGGTCTACAGGCCCCAGGTACAGGATCTCTTTTCAATATCTCTGAGTTCCAAAGTCCCCCTTCCCAGAGGCGCTATAAGTGGCTCTGACTTAAGGTAGTGCCAAAGATGTTGGCGCCTGCTTGGCCAGGGAAGGGCTGCTAGTTTCGCACCAGCGTATATTCCTTGGGTGCCCAGAGCAGGCGTGGGTGATGGATCTCTCTCCTCCAGATAATTTCCTCTGCCCAGCAGAACTCAGGCGACAGCAGCTTGGTGGGCTTGTTCAGCCAGAAGAACTTGTTAAGGTGGCTTTCGTCGTGCCAGAGTGCCTCAATGCCGCGCTTATGGTCCAGCTGTTGGCCAGTCGCACAGTGGGCCGTCAGCTTGAGCAGTGCAGCCACACTGCCGCCAAACACCGCAGCGTGGTAGTAGAAATCGCCTTCGCTTAACGACAGCGCAGCAGCCGATCGCTTGTCCCTCTCGTAGGGCAGCAGCCACCGCGGCCAGCGGTAGTGCCAGGCGTGCAGCTGTGCCACCAAATCTGCCAGCACCTCAGGCCCGAAGTTACCGGTGAAGTACTGGTCCACGTCCAGGCAGAACACAAAGTCAGCTTCTTGGCCCAGCTGCCCTCCCAGAGCCTCGTGTAGCGTGGGCATGCGTGCCATGGACACGTCCTGCCAGCGCCTCTCTCGCTGCACGGGTTTTGCCCGCAGCAGGCGACCCTGGCCTAGAGCCACATAGGGCACTGCTTCCGGGCGATCCGTAAACACATAGTACACCACGTTCTGGCCGACCATGAAGTGCTGCTCTGCCGATACCAGGAAGTGTTCCAGGTACTTCTCCAGGTACCTGCCAGGCAGTCAGGCCAGAGTCAGTTCTGACATCCTCCACCCCTGCCCACACCATGCCATGCAATCCCAGATCTTCTGCTTTAAGGTGGTGCATTAAAAGATTGAAAGCTGTCTGTTGGGTGCCTGGATGCTGTCTGTCAGCTGCCTGGATGCATTGCTCTGCCCTGTTTCCCTTGAATATGGACTCCTGATTCCTCTGACCCAGGCAGTACTGAGCTGGACAACCCTTGGGGTTCAGGAGGTGTCTGAAGTACTCTGAGCCTTGTGGAAGGGGGTCCCAGGACCAGAGGCTGCTATGATGTAAGCAAGCCTGTGCTGTTTAGATTTTTGTTGTTGTTGTTGTTAGTTGTGATGGTAGTAGTTTTGTTGTGGTTGGTGGTTGGTAGGGATTTTTTTTTCCAAGTCAGGGTTATCTGGGAAGAGAAAACTTCAGTTGAGAAAAATGCCACCATCAGAGTGGCCTGTGGGCAATAATGTGGGAGGGACTAGCCTACAAGGGTCTGTCCACCCTTGGGTCCTGGGGTGTATAAGAAGGCAGGCTGGGCAAGCCCTTGTGGAACAAGCCAGTAAGCAGCACTCCTCCATGGCCTCAGCTTCAGTTCCTGCCTCCAGGTTCCTGCCCTGACTTCTTTTCTTGATGGGCTAACCAACTGAAATTGTAAAGGGTTTGCTTCTAGTGAGTTTGTGATCACTGGAAAATTTTGCCTCTAGGTATGGCTGATATAGCTTTACATTATGTAAGAAAAATTTTTATTGTCTCTTCTTCAATACAAGAAGTTAAGACTTTGAATCTTTCCGTGTATATTGCTTCTTTTCTTTTCTTTTCTTTCTTTTTTTTTTTTTCTTTTCGAGACAGGGTTTCTCTGTGTAGCCCTGGCTATCCTGGAACTCGCTCTGTAGACCAGGCTGGCCTCAAACTCAGAAATCCATCTGCCTCTGCCTCCCAAGTGCTGGGACAAAAGGCATGTGCCACCACCACCCGGCTTGTATATTGTTTCTTAAGTGGAAAGTATTTTATTAACAAATGCCTCTGAAGGGAAGTTTATTTCAAATCTTTGCTTTCACATAAAGAACTTTGAAGTTCTGGGGAGTAGCTTTTGCTCCAGAAAAGGCTCAGAGGCAATATCTTTTTAATATTTAGGGTCTTAGTTATCCTAGAAAAATTGTGGTACAGAAAATTTAAGATAGAAAAGATGATTTGCTTACTTCAAATTATTTTCAAAAGCTTCCAGGAGATGTTAATTGGCTAAGACCTCACCTTAAACTCACCACAGGAGAACTTAAGCCTTTGTTAGGTTCTATCAAGTGAGATTCAAATTAACTGGTGAGAAACAAAAAGGCTTTGCAGAAAACAGAGAAAGATTCTGTGATCAATTGTTATCAATCAGTGCTAATCAATATTAGGTGTGTATTCTAGTTATTGTTACTCAATTTGCACACAGCAGTTCTTTGGCAAAGAGAACATTAATGGAAAATCATCTTTCTTCATCTCCAAGTAAAGTTTTAACATCCTATTATAAGGCTGCTGTGGTGCTAATTAAGAATTGTAAGGTAAATTAATGTATTTTAGAAAAACTATAACAAAAATTTGTGTCTTAAAAACCTGATGAAGGGCTGGTGAGATGGCTCAGTGGGTAAGAGCACCCGACTGCTCTTCTGAAGGTCAGAAGTTCAAATCCCAGCAACCACATGGTGGCTCACAACCATCCGTAACGAGATCTGACTCCCTCTTCTGGAGTGTCTGAGGACAGCTACAGTGTACTTACATATAATAAATAAATAAATAAATAAATAAATAAATAAAACCTGATGAAGTGTCTGTTTCTTGTTCCAAACAGCAACCAAATTGGTTATTGCAGAATATTGATATTTGGCCTATTGCATACCATCATTTTAGATAAAATTGATCATCATAATCCTAAAGGTAAGTTAAAAATTGCTTTTATGCATGATTTTGTATCTTCTATAAATTCATGCATGCATGCATGCATCCCATTTACTGTATTTAAAAACATCCCTTCTATGGGAGATAAGTATATGTGAATTGGATCACATGTTTATTCTTTTGAGTTTCCTCCTGCTTCTGCACAGATAATTAAATTGGGTGCTGTAGATGGTGTTTTAAAATATTGAATAATCAAGCTTTAATTTGTATATTAATACAGCTGCACATTATAGATAAAAATTGAAGGCAAGGGTTAATGCTTTAGAAGAAGTAGTTTTAGCAATAGGACAGGATATAGCAAATATTAAGGCTAGAAAGGCAGAAATTTCAGATATTAGCAGAAGTCATTTGGATACTTGGAACATTGATGCATTAGCCAGAGATTTAAAAAATAACCTAAGTGCATTGAATCCCTTGGATTGGGTTCAATATATAATCCTACTTGCTATTATTATTGTCATTATTTTATTAGTAATCATTGTGTCTCCACTCATCTTTAGAGTTCTTCTGAGATCTGTAGTGGGACATCCTGGAACTTTGACTGAAAAATTATAAAAGAAAGGGCTTTTGGCTACATCCACTCCAGTAGTGACTCGCATTACAGGTTTAGAAACCTGGAAGCAGTCCTGAGGCAAAGAGTTTCATGAAAACTTAGCCTCCTGGAACCTTGGCATTCCTATAGCATGTATACTCAAACCCTGTTCCTGTGTTATTCTGGTGTATGGATCTATGTGCTCTCTTTCAGTATTGTTTTATTATAAGTGCCTTTAAGGATTGATTTTGACATATAGCTAAGCTTCCACCGGTGTTCCAATGGTTCCTAGAAAGTCCTTGGCCGGGTGGTGGTGGCACACACCTTTAATCCCAGCACTTGGGAGGCAGAGGCAGGCGGATTTCTGAGTTCGAGGCCAGCCTGGTCTACAGAGTGAGTGTCAGGACAGCCAGGGCTATACAGAGAAACCCTGTCTCAAAAAACCCAAAAAAAAAAAAAAAAAAAAAAAAAAGAAAGAAAGTCCTTGAAGCCAACCCTGAGCTTTGAATTCAGTAAGAATGTTATCTATTCAGTAGCGTTCAAATTCAATTCTAGTAGAGACAGTGAAAATGATAAGGCATTACAATTTACTTGAACAGAGCTAGAAAAGCTCAGAGCTAATCTACATACTAATTACTTAGAACAATAGCCAAGTTACTCCCAAACACAGGAATACACAATGGCCTAGGAAATAGGTGGGTTTTAGTATTATTCATGAAAGGGTTAGTAGAAGGGAATTCCCCTGGTGCAGGTTTTTTCACTAGGCCCAGAGGAATAGCATAATTAGGTATTTACTAAAGAACCCCTGGCAGAGGGTTTAAAAATAGACTAGTATTGCATCAGAGCATTCACCTTGCTCCTGTGTTTAGCTGATCTTAATTAGGGTTGTTCCTATTCTCAGTTGTAAACATGGCCTGGCTCCTGTCATCTTTTAATGTATGCATTCTTTTTTGTTTTGTGTCAATGTAACTTGGCAGATGTGTTCGCCTGACTTTCTTGTTTTTCTCCTGTATTAAAAGTCTGGTGTTTGCTTGGAATTTAGCACTCCCTTGTGTCTGCGTCTGTTTGTCAATTCTCGCTAACTCCATGCCCACCTGCCAGAAGCCCTAATTTCCCATGGATTGAGGGGGTTGATTGAGCCCCGTCCGTGGCAAGTAGGCTGTTCCCACCCAACTCTCGTGAGGAGAGAAAAGAGGGGCTCCTTAAGATAAAGAAGTACAGAGAGAAACAGAGACGGTTTTCCTGGGAGAGTTTTACAGAGACAGGTTGAAGAGAGAACAAGCTAGACACAGGTGAAGACAGAATGAGCCAGAGAATGAGAAGGAGTCAGAAGATTAGTTCAGATTGCTAGAGTTAGTTTGAGGCCAAGTGGAGCAATTCAATCAGCAGCAAGAGAAGCCAGTTTGAACCAGTCAGCTTGGAGAGGAGTTGGAGCCAGAGCAGTTGAGTTGAACCAGCCAGCCAGAACGCAGAGAGAGCTAGAAAAGGCGAGCTGATTCAGCAGTCAGTCTCAGAGGCTGAGAACATTCTAGGCTTAAATTAGATTGTACAGTGGCTGGAAGCTTCCAGGACTAGGCCTAGGTTAGCAGACAGAGGTGGCGAACTTCTGAAACAACGATTACATTTCAGACTTATAAGAGTTACATTTATACCTTTGTATGCCTTACTTGCAATGATTTTGTCCTCCTCAGTCGCCTGCTTCTGTGACTACCCCCTTGACATGGTCATTATTAATGTTGCCCTTCTAACAGTGACTATGTCACTATGTGAGAGCCTCTTTCTTTCTTTTTTGTTTTTTTGTTTTGATTTTTGATTTTGTTGTTGGTGGTGGTTTTTTAAATTTTGTTTTGTTTTGTTTTTCAAGACAGGGTTTCTCTGTATAGTCCTGGCTGTCCTGGAACTCACTCTGTAGACCAGGCTGGCCTCGAACTCAGAAATCTGCCTGCCTCTGCCTCCCAAGTGCTGGGATTAAAGGCGTGTGCTACCATAGTTTAACCAGTTGCTAGACCCTCTTTTCTCATCATTGATCTGAAAAGCTAGTTTATGCCCTCACGACAACCCCCCAGTGTTTCCATGTATGCCAAACCTAACTCCAGGCACATTCCTTTTTAGGGGCCCTGGCTGCTGGGCTAGGTGGACTCTGGCATTGATGTCCAGGGAGTAGGGGACAGCTGAGAGTGCTTCTGTGCTTGCCTGAGAGTCTGAAACACTGGGTACAGCCTATAGCTGCACTGTGAGCTCCCATGGCATGGAACAAAGCTTCATGAATCCCTGTCCATGGGCACACCCTTCTGTTCCTTACCTACAAGCATGATCTCTTCCCTGGGCCTTACCTGCCTACAGCAAACACAGTCAGCCCGATGGTGAGGTTCCGCCGTCTCGCCTCTTGCTGGGCTACATGAGGGTCGAAAGTGCCATCCCAAATAATTGGTGCTCCCCAAGAGGTACAGGTCAGGACTTCAGGCCGGGCCCTGGACATGAGCAGGAGGAGTAAGAAAAATAGTTGTATCCACTCAGCTGCTTGGCGGCTAATTATTGCCACTGCCCCATTGCTGGGCCCTAGGCACCCACAGCCATATCAGACCTGTTCCCTAAGCACCCCTGACTTAGAACCAACGTGATAACTTGGGTGGCATGTGATCTAATGGGCCCCCTCTGGATTCCCCAAACCAGAATGCCTTTGTGTGGGTGAGCAGAAAGCCAGGGACTGGGGCAGACCTTTATAGTTTGTGGACATCCTGCATGTGAGAACACTGGCTACTTACCAGTGGTGCAGTACTCCTGTGAAATTGTCCCTCGGCAGAGGCATTATGGCTGTAGGGCAGGTGCCCATGGGGATGGAGCCTTCTATGAGCCTGGGTATGATGGAAGCAGGAAGAGACATTAAGCATGCTCTTTGATGGGTGAGGAGAGCCCAAGCTGAGCCAGCTACCACCCTTCCCTTCCTCCAGGAGGTCCTTGGAAAGATCCACTTTAGCCCTCGCCCCAGGGAAGGAATTGTACCTGATAATAATGAACCTGTAATGGTACAGGCCTAAGAAACCAAATGCAGACAGGAAGAACCGCCACAGGAGTCTCTTCTTGGCCCTGGGGAAGTGGGAATGGGGAAGGGCATCAGAGACTGACTTAACACAAGGAAAAATGATTGCCTGATTTCCCTGCTTTGTTTGATTTCTGAGTAAGAACCTACTCTTCTATTCACACAGGACAAACATTCAAAAGGATTCAAGAATTTGCACGGCACAAAGCCTTTGCAGTTCTGCATAGAGGTGATCAATGGTATCGGTGTGTCACGCACCCTTCCAGAGAAGGCACATACAGATGTTATAGCATTCTTATTTCTCTGAGTCCCCCCACCACACACACACACACAGATGGCATCACAGTGGACATCTGTCCTACATCTTGTAGGTTTTGCTGACTCTTGTATGTTTCTGCTAATAAACAAGGCATCTTATTTATACCTCAGCACTTAAAGATAGCATTGTCTTTACAGTGCTAGGGGATCAAAGCTAGGGCCTCACACATTAGGCAAAGTTAACACCACTGAGCTGTGCCCAGCTCCATCTCAATACTTGAAGAACCTCCCATCCTCTTCCCAGCTGCCCTTCATGCCTTGGGTTGGAGGAGCTCTTCTTCCTGGCAGGATCTGTCTAAGGAGCTCTGAGTCTTGTCCTTGGCTTTGGACAGCACTGTGGCAGGGCTGTGAGCCTGCGGGCAGGTAGGACAGTGGCATTTGGGTTTGGAGCGCTTGACATGTGGTGAGGCTGATCTTGGATGGGGCCGGTGAGGTCCAAGAGGAGAAAGGAATCTGTGGCTTGGTAGCTGAGAGCAAAGAACTGGACAGACACAGGTCGGTGTCAGCCAGTTCCACCAGGTCTGGTATTCCTCCCACATAGCTCAAAGGCCCAAGACCTGGCTTGGAGGGAGTGGGCACTGGAATTTGCCCATGGTTAGGTCTTTTGTTTGTTAGCTTTGTCTATAAGCATCTCATCTGTAAGAACAGATACGGGGCCCAGGTACCTGGTGTCACATTTGTTAGCAACACTGGCTGTCTGGGCATCAGTCCTCATGTATGAGATGGAGTAATGAGAATAGCATCCTCAGAGGCTGAGCCTGAACTTGGAATTAATACCAGCCAAGTGACTGGAGCAAGCCTTTGTTGCTCCACTGACTTCAGCTGCTAAAGGCACCGGCCGATGCACCCCGCTCACATGGTCTCTTCCTTCTGATAACTCATATCTCCATTCTCCACCTGCCCACTCCCTGCAATAGTTTCTATGATCTCTTTCAAGAAGGCCACTTACATCAGATTCCCTTATCTCGTGGAGTAGCTCCACAACGTATGTGCCTAGGATTTACTCAATGAGCCCACCTTGCGCTTATGCTCCTGTGGGAAGCACTCTGCACAGGGTGCCTCAGAAGGGTGACTAAGCCAGAAACCTGCAGGCAGCCCTGTCCCTCCCTCTGCCACACTCACTTACCGTGAAAGTCCCCAGGTTGGCTTCCCTGGGCCTCTTTGTCTCTGTCCTTCTTGTTCTCGGCAACTTCCATGTGACCCTGGCCAGCTCACTCCCAACTCTGTCCCCAGAGCCATCTCCTAAGAGACCAACCTCCTTTAACAGTGCCTATGGCAAACCAGAAGCTTAATTCTAGAAGAGGGGGGGATGTATTTAGTAGGCAAATAAATGGAAAAATGTTCACCTCACTAGTAGGCAAAGACATACAAATTAGAACCCACCGGCAGGTTTTGTTTATAAAAAGATCGCCTTAAAAAAAAAAAAGAGCTATGGCAAAAATAGACAGGTTGCCAGCATACAGTGTGAGAAGCCGTCTCCTGGGAACTATCTTGGCCTTTTAGGGAGCTGCTTAGCTTTCGGTACTTGTCCTCTGATGTCCAACAGCCCCAGCCTCTGTCCATCCGTTGGAAGAAGATGCCTTTTTGTATAGAAGATGGCCATACATCAAGATGCTTGCCAAGGTCTGTTCGGCCCTGCTCTTGGTCACATTGTGGCACCAAGCCTTGTGCTGGGTCCAAGACATCAAGGTAAGTGAGATGGAAAGACAAAACCTGTCTTCAGGATGCGGAGTGAAGATTGAGGCAGGTGGAGTAAGAGCAGGGCTCTGCACAGTGAACCCAGAAGAGGAGGCGACACACAAGGAATATGGTTAATGAGCCTGGGAGGGAATGGGAGTGGGCAGGAGGCTTTCAGAGACTTCCTGGAGTTGCTGACCTGTAAGCCAGGCCTCTGAGAACTAAAAGCTATTTAGAAAGCGATGTGGGGGGAGGGCAGCTTCTAACAAGGAAATACCAGTGTACCCTGGGACCTCCTCCCATTAAGGGAAGGTTTTTAATGTTGGGTGGTGATGGGGTGGTGTTGGGGTAATTTTATTTGGAAAAAAAATACGTAGAAGTATTCAGATTGTACTCTGTACGTGGACATAGTGGCTGGGTGGGAGGGCAACACTAGAGATGAGAAACCCAGTTAGGGGCCAGGGATGTTGGGCTGTGAGGCAGAGCATTGGTGGCTGGGTCTAGAGAAATCTATGGAGGGTTAATTGGCAGGGTGTGGCCATTGATGGCAGAGGTATCTGGATCCAAGAGTATCTGGATCCGAGGGCCAAATGGGATCTTTCTGATTAGGGCAAAGCCTGGAGATCAACAGAGTCCTGGAATTCATCAGGAGCACAGGAGGCAGACAGAGGTGCAGGAGGCCAGCCCAGGCATTGAGTGCTAGGTTTGTGCGTGTTAGCTGAGGGCATAGAAGCCAATGTAGGTGGGAAGTGGTATAAAAGAGTGTCGAGGGCCATGATCCTTAGCTGGACAGTAAAGAGTAAAGACGGGTGGAAGCTGAAGAAGCCAAAGGTTTGTAGTTGATGGAGACACAGCTTCTGTTGGCAGCTGCCTGGAAGGTATTTACAGAGTGGGTCTCAAGTCTGGGACAGGCCTTGTTTGAGCTGCTTGTAGACATCTGAAAAGGGCTCCCGTGTCTAGCCAAAAGGAGTGGCTAAATGCACCTGTCATGAAGATGGGGAAAGCTGCTTTCACGGGCACCGGAAATGACAATGGTGGGAACTAAAAACAACACGCATCATTGACAGTCACTGAGCAAGAATAGAAGTACGTCCCATAAAGTGGAGCAAAAGGAACCCCTTAAGGACATGTTACAATCATTATAGGAGGGGTTTTCTGCATCTCCTCAGTGGCTGTGTGTCTGTGTTACATGTATGTGTTCATGTGTATACAGATTCATGCATGTGGAAGTGTGGAAGTGTGTATGTAGTATGAACCAGAGGTCATTCGAATGAAACCCTAAGTTCAATTCCCAGCACTGAAAAAAGGGAGGGGAGGAAGACAGGTGTTTAGAAGGATACCTGGGGTTGACCTCTGGGTAAATGCTTGATGTGCATCTGAGGGTGGAGGTCTGTGTGGCCAGTGAGAGGCGTGGCTGAGGTGTGCGAACCGCGGAGCAGAAACTGGACCAGAACTCCATGGAGAGGCAGGTCTCACTTCCAGGGGGCAGGGCTCTTCTAGTGTGGCCACGGCTGATAGGCACAGCATCCCTGAGAGCTGTATTATCATCTACTGAAGGATGCTAGGACAGCAAAGTCCCCGGGACCAAACGTGATTCGCACACTGAGACATCCACTTTACAGCAGCCACGTTACAAAAGAGACGCAGGTGAAAATTTTTACGGACTTTCATTTATGCTAACATATCCATCCAAAATGTCCTTTGAATATGCAATCAGTGTGAAAATTGATATATTTCCTTGCCTATTTTTTCCAAGTCTAAGTCCTAAGTCTGATTTCTGCTTTCGACTTAACACAGCGTGTTTCGGCAGCTCAGCTGCCACATGTTGCTGCTTGCTGTTATATACAGATTATGGGGGACCCACCAGACTGGTGGTGGTGGTTGTTGAAAAGCTCCAGAGACAGAGGCAGGGCCTGTTAAAACTGCTTTTGACTCAGTGCCCTCTGATTGTCTTCAACGATGCACAGTAAGGCTCCTCCCCATTAACTAGTGTAATGTACCTACCATCCCATATTCCCAGTTTCCTGGCTGAGGCAACGGCCACAGGTATCTTTCTTTCTTTTAGATTTGTTTATTCTATGTATATGTATATGAGTACATTGTAGGTGTACAGAGGTTGTGAGCCTTCGTGTGGTTATTGGGAACTGAATTTTAGGACCTCTGCTCACTCCAGTCGGCCCCGCTTGCACTGGCCCAAAGATTTATTTATTATTATAGATAAGTACACTGCAGCTGTCTTCAGACACACCAGAGGAGGGTGTCAGATCTCATTACAGATGGTTGTGAGACACCATGTGGTTACTGGGATTTGAACTTAGGACCTTTGGAAGAGCAGTCGGGTGCTCTTACCCACTGAGCCATCTCACCAGCCCCAACCCCAGGTATCTTGTATCCTCTAGATTGCTGTGTCTGTCCAGGTGTTGCCCACACGCCTTAAACTTACAACATCTAAACCACCAGTTTGTGCGTTCCTGCCTGACCCATCCTTTCTCTCCTTGTGTTCCTGGGACCCCCAAAAGCGCGTTCTCCCATGACAACTGCTGTCTCCAGGTTCTGCTGTTTATACACGGAAGCTCCTCTCAGGTTCACCTGCCACCTCCCCTCGCTCTGCCTTGCTGGTTTACATGTGGATTTGTGTAGCAACCTCCCAGTCAGGCTGCTGGCTTCCACCCTTCAGCCCCAACCATTCCGTTTCCTGGGTTTGCCATTAGCTTCCTGGGATTGTCACCCCTGTCTTTGCCCAAGCGCTTCCCCCAGCTTCTGTCACTCATCTCCAGGATCCTTGACACATGGTCCCCCTTCCCACATCGCTACCTTCACCAAACCTCCCCTTTGGTCTTTGCCTAACCCGTGTCTGCCCTAGGAACTCGTTATCCTAGTAGACTCTGTAGTCTTGGTACCAAGTCCCAGAACCTGTTGGTGGGATTTGCTAGAATTGAATGAAGTCATGAAGTGTAATGTAGATTTAACTTCACACTTTCCCCACCCCACTGCAGCTTCTTTGATTAAAATTCCATTTGCTCCACTCCTGGATGCCTGAAGAGGAACCTGGATTGCTACCATGCTATTAGTGAGGAGACTGGGTCTCATGTGCTCAGTAAAGTGGCTGGTACGTGCTGGGGCGGAGCCTTGACCTACCCAGTGTGATTCTCGGTTCCTCTCACAAAGGTCCCTGGATCCCGAGGTCTCATGCCTGGCTAGTGTAGTTCCTGTGAGAAGCCTGACCCTTCCCATTCTGCCTGAAGCCCAGTCTGAACCCCGATAGCAGGCTAGAGTGGCCCCGCAGCAGGGACAGGGAAAGGCTGGCACGGACTTCTCTTTGTCACTGGTGACTGTCGCACTTAGCCAGCCTTCTCCCTTGTCCTCTCACACACCAGAGTAGGGAAACCAATGCTTATCTTGGACACTGGGTCTTAGTGTGGGCATTCAGGCAGAGGCGGCTTGGAGTGGCCCGAGCTCCAAAGGGATACATGCCAACAGCTGGGACCCAGATGGCTCTGGGATGACTGTACTGCCCTGCCACTCTGCTCCTCCAGGGCACCAGTTTGGAGCTTTACTCCAGAAGGACCTGTGTGGCCTACTCTTCACATTTCTTGGTCAGATTTCGCCAAAGGACCTGTGGGCTCCAGCTCATTGTAGAGGACAGCTCAGAGCTTATTAATCCCTGTTTAATTGATCCCTTTCCCTACTCTCAGATACAGGGGGCAGAGCAGCCCTGAACCCTGGCTTCCTGCCTCACTGAGAGGACAAAGGAAGCGATCTTAGCTTGCCTCTGCCTTCCTCCCCTCTTGTTCCTGGAGCTACACTGTTCCCTCAGGTACTCTTCCTTCTGACTGAACCCCTCTTGTGTCAAGTCAGTCTGGAACTCAAAATTGTAGCTCCCACCTGGCCAGCACTGAGCCCACTCACCTGAATTCAATGAGAGCCATTGGGAGAAGCCATTTGTGATTAACCTGCCATGCAGGGTTTTTTCAGCCCAGAGAGGTGGAAGAAATGACCTACTCACAATGAAAATGACAAGGTATGTTGGGGGTGGGGGTGGGGAGGGGAACCAGTTCCTTTCTGCCTCCTGGGCTCAGGAACCACACCCCGAGGCAGTCTGGGATGGACCACCAGAAACTAGAAGTGAGGCTTACAGGAAAGAATTGATGGCTAGAGCTGGGAAGTCCCTTGGGGCCACAATCATCTACAGGAGTGGGCAAGTGAGCCTAGACTGACCCAGGGAAGGCCTGAGTAGCCATTTGGCCTGCTCTAGAGCTCTTCATCAGGGCTTGTTTCTGGGAGGGGCTTGGTCAGAGAATCGCATCCTCCCCCACGGGGCACTCACACCAGCTGGAGCCAAAACCCTCTGTGCACTGTGACTTGGCTTAACTTCACTCTTCCCCAAGTTCTTTGGCTCCCCAGTAATGTGGGGTGCACATAGCTGTCACCAGGTCTCAGTCACGGAAGATCACGACTCTGAAGCTCACACTGGTAGTACGCTTAAAAGTGGAATCTTTTTGGATAGCCCAGAAGCCAGCTTAGTAGTATGATAGGTATTTTTATGTTAGATAGAGAAATGATTGACAGAGTATCAGAATGTTGTACTTAAGGGGAACTATTCATATTTTTTTTTTTGTGTATATATATATATATATATATGTGTGTGTGTGTGTGTGTATATATACATATATATATACACACAGATATATATATGTATATATGCATACATATGTATGTATGTATATATGATTTACGTATGAAGTGTTCTGTCTGTATGTATACCTGTATGCCAGAAGAGGCATCAGATCCCAGTATTGATGGTTGTGAGCCAACATGTGATTGCTGGAAATTGAATTCAGGACCTCTGGAAGGTCAGACAGTGCTTTTAATCTCTGAACCATCTCTCATGTGTATGTTTAAACATGTGCATGTTTAAAGTGTGTATATTTATATTTCCAAAGTTGGAAATTTTTAATTAAAAAAATTTTTTTTAATTAAAATTTTTATGAGACAGGGTTTCTCTGTATAACCACCCTGGCTGTCCTGGAACTCTCATTTGTAGGCTAGGCTGGTCTCAATCTGCTAGCCTCTGCCTCTGCATGTTGGGATTGAAGGTGTGTGCCGCCATACCCAGCAGAAAAAAAAAAAAAAAAGTAAACTGTGGGTCACGGCCAAACATTTGTGAAAGTCTAAGTAAAGTTTAAATACCAGGAACAAATGTATATTCCAGAGTACAGCCTTCAAATTCATGGTAGCAGCCAGGAGCAGGCTCACTCTTGTAATCCTTAGCACTCGATCAGCTGTGACTACACAAAACCAACCATGCTGGCTGGGCCCTTTCATCTGAAGTGACAGACAATTCGGCCAACTTAAATTCACTGATTTCTGAGTAGCCTTGGCTTCCTCTCCATCACACACTTAAAAGTGAACTTGAGTGGGACCTGGTTTTGTTGTTGTTTTTCCTAACAAAGGAAAACAGAGGTCCCAGTGGCAACACTGGCCAAGGCCATCTAGGCTGCCTAAGCACACAGCCCACAGTGAGCAGAAGGACAAGTGGATGGCTCTCTTGACTGGGGGGGGGGGGCTCCCTGGGATTCACCCCACTCAGGCTAGTTCCCCCAAGCTCCCCTGGCTTTCCAGCTCTGAGACAGCAGCTGGTCCAGGTCCTGTTCTCACAGGGGGTTACTCAGTATCTCCCACAGTGTGCGGTAATCCCATTTTATTAGGTCCTCAGTGTTAGGAGTGTCGATTCTCAAATGCCCATGTCCAACCTCCCCGCTGAGGTTCCGATGGGTTCAAAGGCACCTTAAGGCCCCCGCTGACTGCAGCTCAGCGGCAGCCAGCTCCTTAGGCTACACACGCCCTGGGTTGTCACCTTCACACAAGACACAGCCAGCCAATCCCAGTTAGCACCTGGCTGTGTTCAGCTCAGTCCGGCCAGCTTTGGTCTCATCTGCCCTCACTGTGCCTTTACAGTATCACCACATCTGCTATCTTTCCTCTCTGAAAGGCTAAAGAGCCTCTTCTTCCATGTACATCTCTACTGCATGATTAGCATACAATGCTTGGTCAGTGCTGGTGGAGCCGACTGAGAATGCTCAGGTGAACAAGGAGCAGCTCCAGCCAGACACCTCCTGGAGGCAGGAGTCTGAGATGGAGTAGCTCTGTCCAGACACACCTCCTGGAGGCAGGAGTCTGAGATGGAGTAGCTCCGTCCAGACACACCTCCTGGAGGCAGGAGTCTGAGATGGAGCAGCTCCGTCCAGACACACCTCCTGGAGGCAGGAGTCTGAGATGGAGTAGCTCTGTCCAGACACACCTCCTGGAGGCAGGAGTCTGAGATGGAGTAGCTCTGTCCAGACACACCTCCTGGAGGCAGGAGTCTGAGATGCGGCCTCTCCAGGTGGCCTTGGTGGGAATGGCAGGTGAGGAGGCTCAGAGCTGGGTTTTTCCTTTGAGGGATGTTGATCTGGGGTATGGACAACTCAATGATCCAGCCCTAGGCAGGTGTAATAAAAACGCTGGTCAGCTAACACAGCATCCTTCCCCAGCCCAGGGCTCATCCTTTTCCTCACCTTAGGTACGTCATCACTGGGAGAAAGCCACAGAAGAGGCAAATTTTACAGATTTATTTTTTAAAAACAAAAGAAAAGGTTAAAAAAGTCCTTCATTTCCAACCCTGCCTGGAGGTATGGGGAAGGGGTTATAGCAAGCTGAAAAAGTGCCCGCCCCTCTCGGGCCGGCAGAGCTGACTTCCCAGAGTTGGTAAGGACAGAGGAGGCCCTGGCCCTTCCTGCCTTGGCCCTCCTTAGGTAGCTGGTACACGTTTCACAAGCAAGTGTGGGAGTAGAAAGCCAAGGGCTGCTTCTGCAGTGCCTCCAGCCAGTCTTCAGTTCCACACTCCCTGCCACGGGTGTATGTGCGAAGGGTGGGCAGGCAGGTAAGCCACAGGAGGCGCAGGCTTGGCCACATGGTCCAGCCCTGCAGCTTCCTCGTGTTTGCCAACCAGCTGGACATACTGCAAGCCTGCTGTGAGGTGACTTCCCTAGAAACCTCTTGCTATCTGGAGGGGACCTCTAATCTCCAACTCTTGGGGTCTGCCCTTTCTATTCCCCAGCCTCAGGCTGAGCGGAGTCCAGGACAAAGCACTAAGTGGCTGTTTGCTACAAAAAACCTGGAGATGCCAGTGGGTAGCTCATGGCCTGTCAGCCGGTCCAGGCTCCCAGTCACACAGTCATCCACACAGTTAAGGCGTCTGTGCCAGCAGGCATGGCCAAACTGGGCCCAGCTTCTCTCTCTCCACCTGCAGAGGGTACAGGAGTAGAAACCCCGGTGCCGTGGGAACAGGCTGAAGTGGGAGAAGCTGGAAACGGAAGGTTAACCAGGCCTAGTGGGGTGGGGGGGAAGAGAAGACAAGGGCTTTCAAGACCTCTGTCCAGGCCTGCTGGCTGCCCTTGGAAGTAGCCCAACTCAGGTTGGGGAGCCCTGACCATAAACCCCCTGGAAAATGGGGGACAGAGAAAGGAGAAGAGGGGGGTGCTAGAACGTTGGGACTTTGGAGGAAGCCAGTGCTATCAGTATTTACAAGCGCAAAGCCCCATCTTCTGTGCCACCTACCTCTACCCCTTCCACAGAAATGGCCCCTGAGAGCCACTGAAGAGGTACTCGGACCTCCTCCCAGCTGCACCCCTAGGGAGAGCCCCTTCCCGCCAAGCTGGCCCTTTCCTGGGCTCCTCAGGAATGTCCGTGAGGCTCTGCTCCATCCGGAGGCGGTTGCCTGCATGGGGTTAGAATCCTGGCTGCCTGGTGGTGCAGTGGGCAGGCAGCAGAGACTCTAGGAGTCCTTGAGCATGCTGATGCGTGCGTAGATCTTCAGGGCGGGCCCTAGCTTGATGTTCATGGCGCTCATTAGGTGGTCCTCCTTGAGCAGCAGCAAGGCTTGCCCATCAATCTCCTGCGCACGGAACTCCTCCGCGATCTCCTGGCAGCCTAAGGACCATGGACGAATAGTAGCAGTTAGAGACAAGCCCTGGCTCAGGAAGGCCTCAGGATGCTACCTCAGGGCAGTCCTGCTTTTCTTGTCTCAGCCTGAGAGGCTCACCACTGAGCCAGGGAGTCTTGGACACACCCTTGTTCAGACCTCTCCCTCCACTAACTGTCCTAGAGTTGCTGCAGAGGGCAAGCATGTGGCTGCTGAAACTTCGCAGGGAGAGCAGCGGCTTTGCCTACCCTTTCAGGTAACTTAGGAGCAAACTGACCACCACATCAGAATGCTCCATCCGCCCCCTGTAGGCAGATGTTGGTAGACAGCAGGAGAGGCCTCATGGATGCTAGCCTTAGCCACAGTGCTGTCGTCCTGGCTGGCATTTCAGTCTCAGTGAGACTTCTATGGGACCTTAACAGGAGCCACAGCAAACGCTGACCCACACAGCTCTGAGAAAATGAATGGGTCATTACTACTTAAAGCTAAGTTTTGAAATGATCTATGTCATAGAAATATATCAATAATACAGATTTTGTACCTTACAGAGAGGTAGAACATTAAAAAAATTTGAATTTGTAAGGATAGCGTTGTACTGGCCAGCAGCAGCTAGGATAGGCAGAGCAACAATAATTGCCTAAGGTCATTTAGGGTCCTGAGTCTTGTAGTGCAGGAGGACACTGTTGGAGAGAGAAGAGTTGCTGGTGGGTGGAAGGGCTGGGATTCCACTGCATCCTGCCAGGAAGCCGCAGGTGTGGCAGCATGGGGCTGGGAACCAAAGTGTAAAGTTCCCAGTGAGCTGAGTGGCAAAGACATTTTCAGGCAGAAGGCTGAGGGTGCTGTCTGGCTTCTTGTTGGAGAAAGGAGGAAGGGAAAAGGAAAGAGAGTGAGCGCTTCTGTACTCCATGACCAGTATTTGCTGGCTCAGGAAGCCCTGGGCCCTTCAGATGGCCAATAGGTCTGGGGATTAGAAAACAGTTTCCAGTGTGGTGGTGCACGCCTTTAAACTCAGCTCTTGGGGGGCAGAGGGGCAGAGGCAGGCGGATCTCTGTGAGTCTGAGGCCAGCTTGGTCTACAGAGAGAGTTCCACAACAGTCAGGCGTTTACATAGTGAGACCCTGCCTCAAAAAACCAACCAACCAACCAACCAACCAACCAACCAACCAACCAACAACAAAAAGAAAAACCCTAAAGCAAGCTGTTTCTAGGCTAGGATGAGGCCGCCTGTGAAGCTGACTGGTGTAAGTTACATGTTTCCTTTAAGCCTCTGCTGTGGTGGCTCTCGCCTGTAATGCAAACACTGGGAGACAGGGAGGAGGCTGTGAGCAATTCAAGCCTAGCCTGAGCTACATAAGAAATCTTGTCTTAAACAAAACTCCAGCCTTCTGAAGACCCTGGAGGAGAGAGCTCTCCATGGTGTTCCTAGGCCGGCCTCGTAGATTCTGAGCAGTTGAAGACGCCCAAGCATCCTAAGAGCTGCAGAACAAGCCCAACATTATAGAAAGACTTATCTGAAAGAGAATTTGGGGTGTATTTTTTGTTTGAGGGAGTGAACCCCCAACAAGACTCAGAGACTATAACGATCTTAGGAAAATTAAGAAATATTTCCAGGTGGGACTGAAAAGCTCAGAGGTAACACAAAATAAAAGCAGGAATTATAATAAGCACTGTAATTTAAGTAGCACTGAACACTCAGGCTGCCTTTCACAGAAATGGCAGGTTACTCTGAGGACACTCAGGCTGCCCTTCACAGAAATGGCAGGTTACTCTGAGGGGGGACCAAGCACAGGTGGTAAGAACAGCTCCAGGCTTTGACTC
Organism: Mus musculus; assembly: GCF_000001635.26. NCBI lineage: Eukaryota > Metazoa > Chordata > Mammalia > Rodentia > Muridae > Mus > Mus musculus. The sequence goes on along the minus strand of NC_000070.6, from coordinate 128,749,689 downwards.
CTCAGAAGGAAATGGCAAAAAGGGCTGCCCAGGGCTGGTGTGGGTCGGAGCTGCTTCCATGTTCCCTTTCTCCCCTTAGTTACCTATTAGATACGGGGGTGTGGTGGGCAGGAGACAACCTGCGTTAGTTCTCAGATCTCTAGAGTGGGGAACCACACCTGTGCAACAGGGCCAGAGATCTTCCTGCCTAGACCTGACTCAAGGAAATGCCTCCTGAAGGGTATTTTCTTAATCAGTGACTGATGGTGGGTGGGGTTACTCCTGGGCTAGTGATCCTGGGTTCTGTAAGAAATCTAGCAGAGCGAGCCACGAGGAGCAAGCCAGTGAACAGCACCCCTTCATGGCTCTGCATCAGCTCCTGTGTTCAGGTTCCTGCCCTGCTGGAGATCCTGGGCTGACTCTGCAGTGACGGATTATATGTGGACTGTGAGTCTAATGAACCTTTCCTCCCATCTTGCTTTTGGTCGTGGTGTTTCAGCACAGCAATAGAAACCCTAACTAAGACAGCCTGGGGGCTCCCCCAAAGGACAGAGCTTATTTGTGTGACCAATGAGACACTGTAGAAACAGCAGAATGTGATTTCTGAGGCTAGGCCCAAGAGGGCATGATGGCCTTTTCTGGCTGCTCTCTAGTTATGGGGAAACCCTGCTGTCATGCTTGCTACACAAGGCTCATACAGAGGCCTCCTGCCAACAGTCAGGCCCTTCCTGCAAGCCATGTATGAGAGGACCCTATGACCCCAGAAGCCTCCAGGTTGTCTCAGCCTTGGCTGACACAAAGTTGCCCTGTTATAAGGGACCCTGAGGCAGGGTTGCAGGGGCTTCCTAGTCTTCACCAGAAGTACCTGGCCTGTGACAAGTGTGGGGTCCAGTGATGGACAACAGACACACTGGGCTACGTGAGAGTGCTACAACTAGACCCAGTCCTGTCTGACCTCCAAGTCTGTGCTCCTAACCTCTATACCACACTCTACCCTGGCACAGGCTCGTGGCCACCAGTGCTGCTGACCTGGCAGTGGATGCATGAGGCTGGCAAAAAGCTGAGAAGTTTCAGGGTTCCCCTGGAAGAATCTGAAATACTTGATCATTTGCCTTTCCACATGTGAGTTGTGACAGCAGCCTCGGCACTATCTGCCCCCCATCCCAAGGGCTATGCACAGCGCGCCCTGAGCCAAGCATGCTTGTCCTTGCCCTTGCTCAACTGCTCCCTCAGGCAGTCTCCCGACCTGCCAAAGCCCTCTTCAGTTCTGTCCTCAGGGTGTGCTGTGCTAGAACACATGCTTTCACATGCAGGAGCCTTCTGGCCCTCACTGTTGCACCCTGGGTCCTGCTCCTCCTGGAGGGAGGCGAGGTGCCCCACTCCCTCTCCGTTAGCCCATCAGGGAAAGACTTTCCAAGGAGCTTACCTGGCAGAGAGCGGATGAACTCATAGACATCCTCTACATTCCATTTTGTGGGCTCGCTCGGCAGGAAGTGGTGTCCCACGCCCACAAGGTCCCTCATGTGCATGTCAGGGAGATCCAGGTCCCTCTGGCCTTGGCGCCGTCGCGAGGTGGACGAGCTGGCTGAGATGGGTGACAAGGGCTCCTCATAGCTGGAGTTATCTGAGCACCGGCTGGAGTCCTCCTGGCTGTGCGCCAGCTGCAAGGCGGCAGTAACTGAAAGGGGTACAGTGCCTGAGGGCTGCGAGCAGAGAGAGACACGGCTTCAGGACGGCAGCACAGACCGCTCCGGCGTCAAGAGGGGCAGAGACAGGCCCAGCTCCCTCTTCTTCACTCTTTCTGGAGGGGCAGCTTCTGCGTTTCTTGCTCAGAACCCTCAGTCCCTCAGCACTGCCACATACTCTGTTCCATGCGTGCCACAGAGGTCTGTTCTCCATGTGGTGTCCCACGTGACTTGGACTAGCAAGAGGGACTCCTTGGCGTGTGTATATTCTGAACTGCAGCTTTTAGCAGATTCTTAACAAGGTGCAAGACAAAGTTATTACCACCCACTGACAGCAAGACAGACAGAGGATGAAGGCCGCCATGCTAGGGTGTGAGTCTCTTTAGGACCATGTCTTTGGATCATTAATGCCTAACAGAGTTCCTGGCATGGACACTGGGAAAATATTTAATAGCTGAATACCCATGGCTCTGACAGAGACCTGCAGTCTTCACAGGGGCAGAGAGGTAGTGGGGAACAAAGGGGCTGCTGCCATGTCTCCAGCCCGACAGGGAGGGGACAGCCTGTCTGACAGGGCCAGCAGGGTGAGACCCAAGAAGTAAGAATGGCTAGCAACCCCAAGAGGGGGTAGTTCTAGGAAAAGACTACCGGAAAGGGTAAGGTCTATGTCCTCAGGCCCCGGGAGGCTGGGTATGAGACCTGTCAGAGGGGAGAGCAGAGTGCTGAGAGGAGCAGCCGCTGAACCCAGGAGCACCTGTGGGAATAGGCTGTGTGGCTCCTTACCTGCTTCTTGGTGTCCTTGGTGAGTGTGGGCAGACTGGCCTTGCTGGCCCGTCGGCGGTTGTGGGTTGTGGTCCCTGCCTTCTGCAGCTTGCTTCGGTCTGAGTGAAAAAGTCCCACTCGTTTGGTGCATCCCACATTATACCTGTCAGACAGGAGCAATCGAGTCAGAGCAGGGGCCGTGGGTGGCACAAACAGCCACTGTCTGGGAAAATCCCAGTCTGTCTACAGGTGCAAATCCTGACTCCAGGACACTGAGACTCTGGGCAGGCACTTGAGCTCTGAGCCCTTCTTGGGAGGCAGGGTGTGGTAACAGTTGCCTTCTAAAACTGGTCTCATGAAGACATGAAGGACTGCCCGTGACATGCTTAACTCCTCAGAGCATGGGTGCTTGTGGCTACCACACATTACGATGCTAGGAAACTCCTCTTTACTGTCCTGCTGGAGTTTGGCCTGATAAAGCTTGACCAAGGGGCTCTGGCTCCATCAGCACAGCCTGGGCAACGTGGCTGAAGACGGACTCCGGCGCATCACACACAACACCCCTGCATGAAACCTCAAGGGTTCTTTTCGGGCTCTGGGCTTTCAAGGTAGAGCTGCTCCTACAAAGAGCACAGGGCACGCGTGAGCCTGAAGCCCTCATCAGCTGGCTCGCCTGCGTTGTGCACAAGCGCTCCTTCATGCCTTAGTTTTCCAGCCCAGATAGAGGGCACAATTACAGACAATGCTGACAGCAGTCATGGCTGCTAACAGAGACGCTGAGACACTCCTCTGACCAGTACCAAGTCTCTCCGTCTAGCTGTCTGCCAGCCTGTTCCTTGTTTTGGGTTGAGACAAAGTCTCCTCAGGTAGCCCCTACTGTACAGTGGATTCTAACTTCATTCTTGAATCAGTCCTGCATCAGGATTTCAAGTTCTGGGATTACAGCTCTACAGCACCATGCCCACCCTTGGAGTAGCTTCTCAATAGACACAGAGGGTTTTTATCATCATCAATTTTCCAGGCTGGATAAAAGCTTGCCACGGCTCTGGGCTATGCTATCTCTGTGGATGGCTTCGCTAAGGGCGTGGCAGCCCTTGGGGCACAGCTAGTGGGCGGCTTTCTGTGCTTGGACAGCAGTGCTTTCTCTCACAGCACTCACTCCCTTCTCCTGGTTTCCTGGGCCTCGTGCACTCGCCCGGTGCACTGAATACAGTGCCTTAACCAGGCAGGCCAGGGAACGGAGGATGGATGAGCTGTACCTACAGCATCCAAGCTTTGATGACTATGGAAGAAGGACACAAGGTACAACCCCAGGGACAGGACAGGGGCAGGGCACGGCAGCAGGGCTCAGACACTCACCTCTTTGCACAAGCCATGGAACAGAAGCGCTTGGAACGCTTGAACTTGTAGGCAAAGTCCACCCGTCCACAGAGCTCACACTTGAGTTTGAGGGGAGTGCCCTCCTCTTTGGATTCTGTAAAGTATGGAAATGACTGAGTGTGGGTGAAATTGTGACAGGCTCTAGACCAGCACAGGTGCTCCCTATCCTGCCCCTTCATGTCTCTGGGGTGTGGCACCCAGAGGCATCCACTCAAAAGATGACAGGCTTTGCCTCTGCCTTTGCAAGGCTAGGTCTCCCACTGGAGCTGCACAGCGTGTTTCGTGATGGATCCTGCACACTGAGCCAGGGCACAGCAGACATGGGCAGGGTCAGCATCCCTCTCCATGACCATGAAAGAAGCAGAAGGCTCACACGACCTAATGTAGTTCTTGCCTGCCCATGACCTTCGAGTCATCCCACCTCAGAGTCAGGCTCTTGAGCCAGCAATGGGGTTGGGGCACCCCTGACTGGTGCTACCTTACTCTCATTCTAGAACTTGGCAACGGCCACTACAGGAAATGAATCGGAAGCCATGCGGTTGCCGGAGAGGCAGAGAACGAAGGCTCTTATTTTTCCTGTCCCTGTTCTACAGGGACAGAGGTTGAAGGGTGCTGGTGAAATGCTCAGTGGGAAAAGCTGTTACTTAGTCCTGGTCAGGGTTCTTCCAGATACTGAGAAAGGAGTAGTGTAAGGTCTGTCCTTCCGCCTATACCAGGAGACCTGTGCCCCTGAACGTGACTGTAGCTCGTACCTTGCAGGTAGGGCTCCTCCATCTCTGAGTCGGTGGTGGTGGTGTGGTCCTGCTGTGGAGGCTTCTCAGGCAAGAACCCCTGTGCATACTTCTTTTTGAGATTCCCTACCAGCAGGGACGAGCGTCCCACCTAGAGGACAGGTGACAAGAAGGCCCCAATGGTTAGAATCTAGACTCCCTGTAATGCAGCCTCATTATATTACAGGTACAAAGTAACCAGGCAGATATCAGCCCCACCCCTCCAAGCCACCTGCATGCCACCATCCAAGGATGCTCCACTCAAGGCTCTGTTCTACTGTTTGGTTCCCAAAGCAAGAAACAGTGGGCACAGAGTACAGCGACAGCTCAAGAGGTCAGAGGTAGTCTCTGCCCAGGTGTGCGCAAGGGGAGATATCACATTTCCCTCACCACTCCCCGACTAGGTGCCAGGTCCTATACTTAGAGGACACCAGGAGGGCAGGGCTATGTGTGAGAGTAATCATAAGAGACTCAGCACCCTGTTTTGATTTCACACTGTTTTATATACCTGACCACAGTCAAGCCAGAGGCTCAGGCAGCCACATGGGAGAGCAGGACACACTGACCCCAGCCACAGAGGACATGCCCTGTGGCCAGCAACCCCCAAGGGCAGCTTTGCCTCTCTTTGGCCCTTGCTTTGTTTGGGTAACTGGTGGCCAGCTCACAGAGTAGCAGTATGGCTCCAGTATGGTGTGAGCTGCAGTTCTACCTGCCTTCACGCTGCAGTCTCAGGGGTTTCCAGTGTTTCTCCACAGGTAGGAGGAGAACCGAATGGAGTAGAGAGGGGGCAGGGTCCAGAGCTAGCTCCTTATACAGTAAGCTGCTCCCAGGAGATCTGCCATTGGATCAACTTTCAGAAAGAGAGGCCACAAATGTGTCTGTTGGTGGTTCACCGAGACTTGTCCACTGCAGGCAGGAATCCCACTCAGTCTTGTGGCGACTTATAAAACCTCCCATGGATCCAAAGCATGAGCAACAGGCAGATGGTCCCCAGGAGGGTGGGGGTTCCAATCCACACAACCCTCCTGAAAGGGCCCTGTGTGAAGGCCCCTTCAGCTCACTCACTGCCTTTTCAAGGTCTGCTCCCAGAAAGCACATCTCAGATCGTACTCCCATGCCACCATTTTGATTTCTAACATGTCAGAACTCTGTACTAACAAGTTCCTTTTGCTAACTGGCCAAAGTTTTGCTGTTCATGTTTTGGCATTGAAAACTCTATAAAGTCTAATTTTCCAAAGCCCACTGTTTTTCTTCAAATATCCCCAGGGGAACTAAGTCCCTCTAATTTAAGGGGTCTCAGGTCACCAGTCAGGAGTACAGCTGAACCTGTGTGCATAAACTTGTAACCAAGGGGTCTTGTCTTATCAATTAGCCTTGATCACCAAGTCATTTCAGACCTAGAGAGAAATTATTCTAACATCTGGAGATAGGGGAATTAGCAAGGGAAGAACAAACTGTTCACATTTTCAGAAATTTTACATGGAATTGTAAAAATATTCTAGTACACATCCAAAATATACTTTAAAAAAAAAAGAGGGGAAAAGAAGTAGTCCGTACCGGGAAAGGCTCCGCCCCCTCCTGGATCACAAACCCTTCGATAACATGCGTCAGGATTTGGGGTTTCACAATGGCCTGTGGTGGTTTATTCTCACCATTCTGGGGGGCAGTGCCGGCGATGCTGGAGGCAGAGTTTCCGTTCCCTGAGGTCATGCCGGGGCTGCTGAGGTCGGTCAGTGCATGAACAATGCCCTGCCCTGTCTCTGTGAGACAGAGAGAGAGAGAGAGAGAGAGAGAGAGTGAGAGAGAGAGAGAGAGAGAGAGAGTTAATCAGAACAGAGGCCAACTTGAAGATGGACAACCAGCACTCACAGTGCACACCCAAGCCACGGTGCCAACCAGGCAGTCCCCACCCCCCACAGCCTACTTGCAAGTGTTACAGTGCTAACGGTTGCACTGCCCAGTATGAATACTATCAGTTTTACAATAATTTGGCTTTGCACCCAGTAGCATTTCTTAAATATTCTTTTCAAGACAGATCTAACCAGGTGGAAGAGGCCAGAATTCTGCCCCTGAGGAGGTAAAATTTCAGTCAGTACTGGGTTAGTTTACAGAGAATTCCAAATAGTGACCAAGATATTTAAAGCCAAACCAAGAAGCTCCACTAACCCTAGGCTCATGGTATCAGAGAGCAGCTTGGCGGAGAGAGGTTAAAGGAAGCTTCTCTGAGATTCCTTGGAGGGTCAGACTTTAACAGCGCTGTGAAATGGACGCCCAGGGAAGCGGGAGGTGGAGACCCCAGCAGGCGCCTCCTCAGGCGCCACCACACTGACTTACAGGGTTGTTTTGTTTCTCCCATGCTGAAGCTGTTGGCACTGCCGCCACTTTGCTCTGCTGACTCCTGCTTTTACTCAGACCTCTTGCTCAGAACGCAGTGTACACTCCACCCAGCCCTCCGCAAACTATACTCCCTCCATCTCTCGGTGGACAGCCTTCCTAACCTCTCCTTCAGAAAACTCAACACAATGCTCTGGAGAGTGGGATGGGACCTTTCCCATGCCCATCAAGACTAGCCTCCTCCCCTTCTGCCAGCATCTCCCAGTGATGTGTCACACCCTCTCCCCAGTCCCTTTCCCAAGGCTGTTTTCTGTCACCACCAAGTGTTCAGTGAGCTGAGGAACCTTTAACCTGGAACTTCCTAAAAGAGAGAGGTGGAAAAGCTGTTTCTTTACTGCAATAAGCCTATTAATATTAAGCATAAACCAGTGGTATATGACAAAGTTAAAACAATATTAAAATAATAAAAGTAATTGCAGTAACTGTTGTTACTTTGGTAATTTTTGTACAACACTTTCTAAGAAGATGTTATTTCATTATAAGAACCCAAAATATTCCCAGGAAATGGAAAATCATGCACACAAGGAAATAAAAACATAAGCACTTTAGTAACGATTTCTAGCTGGGCTCCAGCAGACCTCTGACCTCTGCCTCCCTTTCTTACAGCGCTCCTGATTGAGAACACCGGGACCAACCTTTCCATCTGACCAAGTACAGGCTATGCAAACACTGCCTTTGGTGCCTGTTCCTACAGATGCCAGTGAGGAACAGCTGAGCAGAAGGCGCCCAGGAGAGGTGGCTGGTGAGGGGCTCAGTGGGTGTCAGTGTCTTCCAGCCTTCTGACCTGAGTCTGACGCTTAGATCCTATTGTGGAGAGAGAACACAAACCCTCAAAGTTGTCCTCTGACCTCCACACCAGAACTTTAATGTGTTTGTACTTGTGCGTGCGCGCGCACACAAATAATTTTTTAAAATCTTAAATTGTGTTTGACTCAAAGCCACATCAGCAAGTTTAAAAATATCCTTTCAGTGTTTGTGTTAATGTGAAATAAATTTTATCAGGCTTAGCTTTGCTGTAGAAAACCAGAGACAGTTCCATTTTTCTTTTTTCTTTCTTTTTTTGCTTTGGATTTTTGAGATAAAGTTTTCATATCCAGCCCTGGCTGTCCTTGAACTCACTGTACAGACCAGGCTGGCCTCAAACTCACAGAGATTCTCCTGCCTCTACCTCCTGAGTGCTGGGATTAAAGGTGTGGGCCACAACACCCAGTTGGAAATTCTCTTGTCTAGAATTATTCTTTTTAATCAGTTAAAGTGTTTAGAAATGGGGAAAAACCCCACAAAATTTTATGATGTAATAAATCTCCAACCCCAATAAGCCCGTGTAAAGAACACACAGCTCAGCTATAATATTTATCATCTGCACGCCTGGACTGGGCAGATCGACCACTACTCTACTCTTTTGCCCAGCTATGGGATCCCTGCTACTTGTAGCTCCTCCAGGCCATGTGGTTCTGCTCCATCTTCCTCCCATCTCCTCTTCCTGTGTCTTCTTCTGTCTCCTTGTCTCCCCCCCTCCTTCCTCTCTCTCCTCTCTAAAACCTCCAGCCCCACCTTTCCCTTCCCCTGCCCAAACACAGGCTCTTGCCTTTATTTGCCCTGTTAAAAAGGGGAGAAGGTTCACAGAAAACCACCTGAGTATGTGATCTACTCCTCGTTGGGGCAGCCCCTCTTGAGGAAGTAGAATTAGCATCAAATACAAACAGCATCATGGCAACCTACAACATTTCCCCCTTATTGCCCAATTAAAAGGCTCTTTTCTCTCAGATATAAATTGAACACATCTCTTACTTACAATTATGTAATTTATAAAGTATGATACACCTAACACCCAGTCCATCAATTTTGTCTATTAGATAAAGCACTCTACCATCTATCCTAACTTAAAAGGCTTACAATTCTCACCTGACTTATGTATTGGTTTTACCTTGTATACCACCTGGAAACCATCCTCTCAAGTCTTTATCATCTCTTTTAATGCTAAACAGCTTGAGTTGGCTATGAGACTACAACCAGTTTTCAACCTTGTCAGAAATCTGAGAATGACTTAAATATTACCTGAAAATATAGGAAGCACAAAAACATAGCTTTCAAAACGTAACTGATTTGTAGAGACATCTGACTACCTCAATCCTCAAAATGCTGGAGCATCAGTCTTCAGCCTTCTGGACCAGGATCATCTGACAGAATTCTGAAGGACTGCTTACCCTGTCTTGGCAGAGCCATAGTCAGAGCTATTCTGCATAGTGTGTCCTTTTCTTGGAGAGTACTTTTGTCTGTAGATGAACTGAGGCAATTCTTGCCTAATGGCTGTCTTGCTACAACTGGAGCAACTCCACTGATGCTCAAGAAAGGGGTGCTGTCTGGAGCAGACAGTGTCTCTAGTCAAGTGATCTTTAATAATGAAATGACCTGAGGCTGGTGAGGTGGCTCAGCGGGTAAGAACACTAACTGTTCTTCCAAAGGTCCTGATTTCAAATCCCAGCAACCACATGGTGGCTCACAACCACCCATAATGAGATCTGACACCCTCTCCAGGTGTGTCTGAAGTCAACTACAATGTACTTATGTATAATAATAAATAAATCTTTGGGCAGGAGCTAGCAAAGACTGAGGGAGCAGGGCTGACAGGAGTGAGCAGCGGGCCTAAAAATTCAATTCCTAACAACCACATGAAGGCTCACAACCATCTGTACAGCTACAGTATACTCACATACATAAAATAAATAAATAAATAAATCTTTAAAAAGAAATAATGAGGGCTGGAGAGATGGCTCAGTGGTTAAGAGCACCAACTGCTCTTCTGAAGGTCCTGAGTTCAGTTCCCAGCAACCACCTGGTGGCTCACAACCATCTGTAATGAGATCTGATGCCCTCTTCTGGTGTGTTTGAAGACAGCTACAGTGTACTTAGATATGATAACAAATAAATCTTAAAAAAAAAAGAAAGAATAAAATGACCTAAATGTCATCTTCTGTGGACTTCTGCTACCTTTGAAGACTATCTATGCAAAGCTTTTCTGAACTGTTAAACCTTGACTACTCTCAGCCATTTCTAATTGAAATATCTTGAAAAGAGAACCATGAATTTGCTATCTGGCCCTTAACTCGTATTGTTTAATCATCTAAAGACAGTGTGTAAGAGCAGTTATTGAAGGACTGGGTCTAATCTTTGTATTCTTCTGTTTGTTTTGTTTTGGTTTATTTGTTTGTTTGTTTGTTTTTTTTGAGACAGGGTTTCTCTGTGTAGCCCTGGCTGTCCTGGAACTCACTTTGTAGTCCAGGCTGGTCTCAAACTCAGAAGTCCTCCTGCCTCTGCCTCCACCTCCCAAGTGCTGGGGTCAAAGGGGTGTGCCACCACTGCCCAGCTTGGTATGAATTTCTTATATTGATACAAAAATTGAAACTAATATTGTTACTCTTAGACAGGCATTGTGCCTATGCAACACATTTAAGAATACAAAGATTAAACCGGGCAATGGTGGCACACGCCTTTAATTCCAGCACTCAGGAGGCAGAGGCAGGCGGATTTCTGAGTTTGAGGCCTGCCTGGTCTACAGAGTGAGTTTCAGGACAGCCAGGACTACACAGAGAAACCCTGCCTCGAGAAAAAAAAAAAAAAAAGAAATTCATACTAATGAAAACCTTAAATCTGTATCAAAATAAATCCTGTATCAATGTAAGAAATTATAACTTTAACTTTGCATCAGTTATAAAGATTTCTACCAATGTAAGAATTTACAATGTAGAAATAGCTAGGATGGAGCTAATAACACAAGCAATCAAACTAAATTTCTCTTTTAAATTTTAAAGTCTGTGTTTATTCACAGACTTTATGTTTTTACTTGCTTTTATGTTCTAATATTTTAAATATACAAAGAAATATAGATTTTATTTAAAATGATGGACAAATGTTGTTCAAATATAAGAGCTGAACGATACATTTAATGATGGCTGTTTCCTCCAAATTACAGCTCAGTGGGACAGCCTGTGTGGATTTGAACACCCTATGGACCACAAAAAGCACAAGACCAGCTCCAGTCTCTACCAACACTCAGACAACACGCTCTACAGTGCTCCCTGTCCAGTGACTTTTAGCCATTTGTCTGCCTGACGCTTCTAGCAACAGAAGAACTAACTCTGAGCAGTCTACTGCTACCTTCGGGAGTACAAGTTCTTCATAATGAGCACAAATCTGCCTTTGTTAATTTCTGCGCAGTAACCCTGGCTATGTTCCTTAAGACCAGAGACAGAATCTACTAACGCTGTCTATACTGAGCAAACACAGGCTTAGTCAGGGTCTGGGGACTGTTTCCATCAGTGGTGAATTATGCCCCGCCCTGGCCCTCTCAGCCTGTTCCATGGGTTACCTTAACACGACAATCAATTGTGTATCTCAGAGGGCTCACTCATAAGCTATTTTTGGTTCATCATTTGTCTCCCTATCTAGAGAAGAAGGTCTCACCTAGTTGCTCAGGCCAGCCTTAAACTTGAGCCCCTCCTGTTTTGCCCTGCTGGCCTCCTGCCAGCCTCCCAGTGCTTGGATCACAGTGCGCCCCGCTGCACCTGGTTACTGTTTGCTTCTGAACAGCCACTTTGGGGCCTGCGAGCACAGGCTGAGGAAGAGAGTGCTTTCCAAGTGCTGGTGTTCATTATGGGATGAAACTGGAAGGAATGTGCTCTCCTTGCCACCCTGCCCACCCACCGTCACTGAGTCACTGACACTCGGCCCAAGCTGCTCCGGCTACTCTTCTGTGGGCTCTTTCTAGCCCTGTTCCAAGCCCTTTCTTACTGTCTTAGAGTCGTACCTGTTGCTAGACCCCGTGAAACAGAGGAGGCCAGGCTTGCAGGCAGTCATCTGCTGAAGTTACACTTCAGTGCTCACAGATGGGAAGCAGGGGCTCTCAAATCTCCAGGCTCGCTCTTTCTTTCTTTCCCTTTCTTTCTTTCTTTCTTTCTTTCTTTCTTTCTTTCTTTCTTTCTTTCTTTCTTTCTTTCTTTCTTTCTTTCATTTCTTTAGGTCTCATAGCAAGAAGATAAACTCCTTCATGCTGACACCAGAAGTTCTAGTGTCCATCATAATCCTGGGACAGATTACAGGAGGCAGAACCCGGGGGCAGAGAAGGGTGTGCGTTCTGTGAACAGTAAGGTTCACAGCTGTGTGGCTTTGCCGTCAGGAAGGCCTATGGCGCATCACCTGCTCTAGTAACAAAGAGTTTGGGCTATTTCTGGAATGACCCAACAGTCTCACCCCCTGCCATGCTCAGCACACTGAGATTCATTTAATCTGCTTCCCACTTTCCCAGACTGCTTTGCAGCCTGTTGGGAGGGGTGGGGGTGGGGGGAGCCGCTTTGACCGGGAAACTTGCAGAAACCCGCCCTGCTGGCCTGAGGCAAAGAAAAGAGACAAAGGAACCCTGTCTTTGGAATTCAGTTCTTCAGTGGCTCTACCAATGCCCTGGGCTGAAGGCTCTGCCAGGGGGATTCCCACAGGTCTCAGATGCCTTCCTACAGTGAGCACCTCAACAGAATGGTGGGCACTCCTCTAGCTCCAGGGGCTGGAGGGGGAAATGGTAGGCCAAGCCGCACCGGGAAGAGGCAGGTTGGAACTGCTATTAAGTTGACCACACTGGACTACTAGTATGTGCCAGTCTTAGCATATGATCAGCAACTAGGCTGATCTCATTCACAGGCTCCAGCAGAAACAGCTTTCACAAGAAACAAACAGGAAAGTCTTCTATGCTACTGTTCTGAACCCATTCTCTTGAGACTGGTCACTTCTGCTAACAAAAACAGGGGCTGTGTGACCCAGTTACCTCCCCCCCCCCAGGAGACTAACCCAATGTCCAATATACGATACATGCTCAAGGCCTGTTAAACTGCAATGAATTCTAATATAAAATAATAAATACGAATAAAGTCAGTGCTCATCGCCATAAAGAATATAGGTCTCTTTGGTACTACAAAGAGATCTGTCATAGGTGATATTCAAAAACTACTCTCTGAAGCTGTGACAGTGAGTGGCTTAGTTAATGTCTATTATAGAAGTGGCATTTCTGCAGACCTGCTTATGACAGCTACTATTCTTTAGTCCACTCGCCATCTCACTGTAGAGGATTTCCTCAGCACAGGAGAGTGAGAGCACCAACTCAGATCCAGACCCTTGTCAAGGCAGGGTGACCTCTAGATGCAGAGGCAGGAAGGCACCTACAAGGACTCACCAGCCAGCTGGAGAGAGTTCAGGCTGGTCCAAGCCTTCAAGAGTCTGACGGGTTCAGAACCAGGTTCTCCCTATCTACAGACGACACATACAGACACATAAACTATGTTATACCAGAATGCTGAGGGGTTTTCCCCACGTGTGTATGTAAGGGTAGAAGTCTAAGGTTGACAACAGATGTCTTGGCTGGCTACAGCATGAGAACAAGCTAATGAAATTAACAAAGAATTTAAGGAGATAGTAACTGGTAACCTGGCTCAACAAGCAAGCCACTCTGGCAGACTTGCTCCAGGGTCAGCGCTGCCACCAAGCTCCCTGCTTTCCTTTGCCCAGCCTGTTGAGAATATGTGAAGCACCTGCAAAACGATGCAAGCTGAGCCTGTATCCAGGAGACAGGAGGCCACAGCTGGTCCCAGAGAGGAAAGTAGAGTGGTTAGGCCAGTGAAAAAGTCTGGGGCCAACCTTCATAATCTCTTTACTTATATTCCAAATCCCTAGAGAAATTTCTGGCACTGTGACAGTGAGGGAGGTGTCCCTTCCCAAGAGAGAGAAGCCAGGCATGGCAGAGTCGGAGTGGTGGGCTGGAGTTCAATCTAGGCACTCCACAAAGAGATTTACAGGGCTAACGCTCTTTTAAAAAAGCAAGTGTGGCTACAACCATTCAGATCTTGCTGGGAATTAGCTGCTTTGCTCAGGTAGGCAGACCAAGTCCAGCTGAAAGGGCCTTATTTCTTCAGATAAGGCAACTAGGCCTCAGGACTGAGGGGATTTAGAGTCAAGTATGAGTTAAACTTTGGGCTTGTTTGTGAGCATGTTTCCAGAGAGGTTTAATGGAGGTGGGAAGCCCCACCTTGAAATCGGGTTGGCACCATTCCAGTGTGACCAGTGGCTCCCAGCCCCCGGCGCCATGCCTGCTCTGTCACGTGACTGAAACACGCCCTCTTCCCTTAGGCTGCTCTTGTTGCCTGTTTCGCATCAGCAACATGAAGAACACTGAAGGTCATGAAAGACCTGAGCAGAGGCGGTTTCATTTCCCTGCAGTGGGCTACGAGGGTGAAGCAGGTAGGGAGGGGAGGGCTGTGCGTGACTAGCTGGGACCAGTGTGAGGGCACTTGAGGCAGGTGGCAGGAAATGACAAGGAGGCTGAGGCGTCACCTGTGGTCTGGGACCTCAGGGTAGGGAACTGGCAACGATCTAGGTGAGCAATCTAGGAGAGCGACTCCGGGATGGGAGGGAGCCGTGGACTAATAGGAAAAGGAGCAGGGCAGGCAGGATCCAGGCTGCGCTCCGCATCCCAGTCAGAAGGGAAGTAGCACATGATCTTTCAACAGGCCTAACACACCATTAGTTAATGCCACATCTCCCACACCTACAATTTAGGATGAGTCATTTCTCCCACCAAGTTTTACACTAAATTTAGACAATGACCACACATGCATCTCCCATGCAGATGGCACAAGTTACAGGTGTGCTTTTTAGAATTCAAGCAAAAGTGAATGTCATTTGGAAGATGGTATCTTCTAGGGCATATACCAAAGGAGCTCTTAGTGGTGAGAAAATTTCAGGCTCCTCCCACACTGGGCCCTCTGAGTCCTAGGGAGCCAATGCCTGTAAACTTTTCAGTTCTTCTAAGGACAGAGCTGTTAGACAGAAGGCCTGTCACCTGGAGGCCACAAGCCATGGCTGTTGCAGTTCTGAAGAACCTCTCTGGAGAAGGAACAAACGCGGTGACAGAGGGTCCTGTTGGCCACTGTGCCAGCACAGCAAGGAGATTCACAGGCACAGAAGCAAGACTCTGGATCCAGACCTCGGGGGAGGGAGCTGGCCAGCAGAATGGGAAAGTAGGGGAGCCAGGGGACCTCAAGCCAGCCTGAGTGTCACTTCAGGCTGACCTCATGGAGGCTAGGTTAGCAGGCCAGGAGGGCAGACGAGCGTCTCAGTATTTTGGGTAAGAGCTGAATGTCTCTATCTACAACTTGGCTGGAGGACCAACCCCTCCCTCCTGGCAGCCACTACTGTACAGCTGACTCTCATGCCGTCTCTCAGGACAGAGGCAGACTCACCCCAAATCACAGGCTAGAGTGTGCAGAAGCTCAATTGTAAACAGCTGGATGTCTTCCAAGCTGTCACCCAGAGCTAGGAGGGAAGCAATCAAATCAGGCAGCAGCCACCCTCCCCCATGCAGCTAAGGACAAGGGAGCAGTGGGCGCGTTCCACCCAGAGCCCTGACCTGCTCCCTAGCTCTCAGGCTGAGTGCCACAATGGGCTGAGCTCAGATGAAGAGGTTGCAGTGGGAGTGGAATTAGCTCCTGTAGGACCACAAAGTGACTTCCAACAGGCTGTCCTGGCTTCTAGCACCAGGAATGCTGGCTAGTCCTGGTTGCAGAGGCAAGGCAAAGCCTTGTCTGTTCTGCTTGACAGCGAAAGCCCAGCTCTGGGTCTCGCAGCTTGTCTCCATCACAGTGGTCTGCAGACACTAAGATTTTATACAGCATCTGGGACCAAGGGCGAGGCTAGAGATCAAGGGTGGCAGGCCAGTGGGAACTCTGGCTCTGGGTCAGGTCTGGGCTCATTCTGGCTCCACCTGTGATAGCTTTAGGCACACAGTCTCTACTGTGTCTAGTCATTTAAGTGTATGGGAAATCCTGGTTCTGAGTAAAGAGCGAAACAGAAAGACACTGGGTTTAAATCTTAGCCTGTGGTGCTGTCAGCTCCTGTAAGCAGTGTCCCCAACTATGACATGTATGCCCACGCCTGTCGTGCCTGCAGAGAGGAAGTTAAGTACAAGCATGAAGCACAACACTCAGAAGTGGCCCTGACCTCACTCTCACTAAGGCTGACATCACCCAGGCCAGAGGCCAGAGGCCCTGTTCCCGTTCCCCAATGCTTTGTCTGTCCACCAAGGGCTTACCCTGTGCCTTGTCTTTGCACACTCAAAGTCAGTCTCGGGAAGTGTCATTATTTACCTCTGCGTTGACAGGATTGTAACATAACAGAAGTGCTCTCCTTTCAGGGAAAGCCAAGCCAATGCACAAGACTATTCAACCAAAGCCAAGACGACAAGCCCCAGGTTTCCTTCCTACGTCATCTTTCACAGAGAGCCTAGGGATCGTCACCAAACAATGCAGAAGAAACCCAGAAACCAAAGGAAGGCTTTGTAAGTCAAGTCAAAGGAAGGACCCCTACTTAGGAATATAAGGGTTGGGGTGAAACAACTTAGCCAGGAAGTGGTTTTGCCTGTAGGAAAAAAAATCAGTTTAAAATGCTAAAAATAAATCATGGAAGAAAGATTTTCAAAATTCCATTTACAAAAGAAATCTTTAGTAAGTGTTCTAATTATCTTCCAGGCTGGTAATAAGGAAAGGCAATCAAGCCCCCTAAAATGCCAACTTTCTTATTTTTTGGCTACTAACTGTAGGATCATCAAGGGTAACAAGCAGCAGGCAAGGTCAGACTGCAGAAGGTGGCACCCGGCCTCAGCCGTTCATCCTGCCAACATCGTGGTCCAGACGACTTTTACAAGTCAATTCTGATGGCTTCTCTCAGAAAACACTACTCTCTTCAGTGTTTATTTAATCGTGTGACAGAGGGATACCACATGGATATGAGAGTCAGTATGAGAGTCAGATCTTTCTCTTTCTCTTTCTTTTTTTTTTTAAAAAGATTTATTTTATGTATCTGAGTACACCATTGCTCTCTTCAGACACACCAGGAGAGAGCACTGGCTCCCATTACAGATGGTTGTGAGCCACCATGTGCTTGCTGGGAATTGAACTCAGGACCTCTGGAAGATCAGTTGGCGATTTTTTTTTATTTTTATTTTTTTTTCTTTTTGGGTTTTCGAGACAGGGTTTCTCTATATAGCCCTGGTTGTCCTGGAACTCACTTTGTAGACCAGGCTGGCCTCGAACTCAGAAATCTGCCTGCCTCTGCCTCCCCTGCCTCCCAAGTGCTGGGATCAAAGGTGTGCGCCACCACACCCGGCTGCAGTTGGTGATCTTAACTGCTGAGCCATCTCTCCAGCCTGGGTCTCTCCTTCTTTCTGTATGGAACAGACATCAGGCTTGGCAGAGCCACTTACATATATATATATATATATATATATATATATATATATATATATATGATTTATTTACTTTTGCTTCCATTTAAGCTTTCAGTCATCTTATTTGCTGAGCACTGATAACTGGATGTCTGGTAAATGGAACAAACCCCCTTTTTAAAAACACGTGAGTGTTTCACAGTAATTTTAGATGTCATTTGCTTTGCTTGTTCCGTATGTCAATACAGCTGTGGAGCTCTGGTGACATGAGCATGGGTTAAAATATTCTGAGGATGTCAGTAACTAGGAATACTATGCAGTGTGTGAGGCTCAAGGGCGGCGCAGCAAGGGTTTTGAAAATAACTCTTGCTAGTCAGAAACTCTGTTTTCTCGCCACGGGTTCAGGCCTGGTCCCCTCATCACTGGCGAGGACTTGGTTACAACATGACATTGGTCAGTCATCTTGTCTTTATAGAGAGGTGAGAAGACATTTACTGTTAAGTATGCTTTACAGAACGTGGAAATAGAAAAGCAAGCCTCTGTGGCATCTGGACTCCTCTCACAGCACTGGCCAGTTACATCAAACTGCAGCTACTTTTGAGCAAGTGTACAGTGTTGTCTTTGGACTCACCTGAACTGAAATGATTGGAATCTGAAAGACAGGGCAAGCATGTGCCCTTTCGCTAAACATAATGGGATGTGGGGGTCAAGTTTATGAAGGGGCCTGTTAGTGTTACAATGACTCCCAGAGTGAGAATTTACTATTTAAATTACGTTGTTTCTGACTACACTCCTATTTTCAAAAGTTAATAATTCTGGGGAGATGGCTCAGTCTGTAAAGTGCTTGTTTCAGGAGTTCAGGTTCCCAGCACGTGAAAAACACAGGCATGTTGGTACATGCGTGTCATCCCAGTGTTAGGGGGAAGGGGCAGGAAGAGGACCATCAGGGCTTCCTAGCCAACTAATTCCACCAATCAGTGATCTTCAGGTTCAGTGAGAGACTGTGTCAAAAAATGAAGAGCGTAATAAAGGCAGACATCCACATACATGCACACACATGAACATGTACGTACACACACACACAAACACGTACACATACCTTCGTACTAATTTTATATTCTGTAACTCTTGGTTAACTGTAAAAAACATTTTGGGGCTGGAGTGACGGGTCACTGGTTAAGAACACTTGTTGCTCCTGCAGAGAACCCAGATTTGGCTCCCAGTACCTACATGGCAACTTAAGTGGTCTAGGGTGTAACTCCGGTTCCAGGGATCTGATGCCCTCCTCTGGCTTCCCATGGGCACCGGGCATACAGGCAGTGCACATGCAGGCAAGACACACACACACAGAAAATTAAATAAATCTAAAAACTCTTCAAAGATAGCTCACTTCTTGGTCATGCTGGTTAGATTCCATTTTGTTACTAATAGTAGAGAAAATCTAAAATTATTAAGAATATTATCTTAGGCAATTGGCTATTTTCATAACAATTCCCCAAGTGTCTATGGACAGTTTGCCTCTGAATATCTTTACAAATACCGTATTTGTAACCAGGATTCTGATGTAGCTAGGAACTCAAAATAAAAAATTTAAATGTCAATTTTTAAAATAAAACCTACATCTATATTTAATATGTAGATTATAGTTATTCTAAGTGGCATGTGTTTTAACAACAAAAAGCATGCTTCAAGACTTGCAAATGGTGACTCCTACTGAAGTTTGTGCCATGCCACACCAACAGCTAAAGAATAAGTCTGTGCACTGTCAGGCCTCTATCGTGAAGGGAGGCCAGCTGAGTCACTAAATCACTGGTGAGAGGTTTCCGTCACTAACACAAAGGCCCAACCACACTGCTCAAAGCACCTTGCTACCCCACTCCAAAGAGCACAGCTTTTTGAGATTTTTCCCCAACTCCTATAAACCATCCCCTCCATCATCCCATTGCCAAGAGGCACAAGACTAAGGAAGAACTTAAGATGGCGCCTTACTGTCATTCATGAAAGACTCCCTTCTGTGTGTGGGACCAAATGCCTGGAGATTAACTACTGGAAGAACTCCAATACAAACTGGACTCACTCAGGAGTCGCGTCTACGCTGCTCTTATACTAGCGTGGAATAGGTCCAGACTCACCAGCCTCTTCCCTAGTTTTCAGCTTTCATTTTAGTTTGCTGGAAGGACTGAGAGGAGATAGGTGGGCCTTGTAGGGCAAGAACACAGATCTAGAATGCAGTCAAGTCCCCTCTCTACATATTAATGATAGGAAAGAAGAGAGAGCTAGAAAAGGTACTCCCCTGTAGCATTCTCTAACACAGAGGTAAAAACTCCCAATTACTAGCCAGTAACTGTTTCACCTGTGTGTCCCCCAGAAGAGACAACCTCAGGAACAGAGGAGCGAGAAGGAAGGTGTAAGCCACCCACAAGGAGCATCTCTCCCCTCTACCCCTCTCCAATTTATTCCCTCTGCCTCCAAAAAATCAGAACTAAAAGATCCAAGGCATGTGAGACAGGAAATGAGTAAGGCAGGAAAGAGGATGTGGTCTGAAAGAG
This sequence comes from Mus musculus, assembly GCF_000001635.26. Lineage (NCBI taxonomy): Eukaryota > Metazoa > Chordata > Mammalia > Rodentia > Muridae > Mus > Mus musculus. The sequence continues at coordinate 128,729,909 of NC_000070.6, read as the reverse complement.
AGTGGATTCTGGGGCCGAGCCAGAGCAAACAGGCCGCACAGGTCAGAGCCGGGGGAAGGGGTCTCTTGGCAAGAAAGGCAACCTCAGGGTCAATGGGCTTAAAGTCAGTGGCAGACTTGGAACAAAACACCTTCCTAAACCGGTGTCCTCCAATGAAGGGTGTGGAGCACACAGAGACCGCCTGAAGACCTGTGGCCAGAAAACTGTTTCTGTCACAGAAGGAAGGGGCTGGAGTTTTCCTCTTCTCTGTCAGGGAAGGAAACCGTGTATGAAGCCCACTTGGCAGAGCTAAAGGGACACACGAAGCCCAGGAGAAAGTGGGGAGGGCCTGAGGCCTGGGGTTCCACTCCCCGGGCCATAAACAAACACCCCGAAAAGAGCAAAGGGCTAGGCGGTGGCCGCAGGATGAAATGCCAACATTCAATAATGCCCAAGCCACATGAGCAGAGAACAATTACAGGAGGGGCGGAGGGAGTGAGACAAGGGGTACTCCCCAGCCTCTGCGTCCACAGCACAGTGAACTAAGAAACTACCCGCTTTCTCAAGTTTAAAGTGTCAGGGGGGGGGGGGAAAGACATCTGCTCTCTGTGGTGCATAAAGACAAGCCTGGGAACATCTCGGGGTGAGCAGGGAAGCAGAACTCATATGCCAGTGCCAGGAGAGTGCTGGTGCCAAGAGAGCACCACTCCCCATCTGCCAGACCCTCGGTGGAGCCTGCCACCCTCGTGAAGAAGCCAAATCCCCACCTTACCCGGGCTGGCACTCACTGACAGAACTGAACGGTGGGGAAGAGTTTGTGGACAAAAGTTTGAAGGTTTCCAAACAATCCGGATGTTGGGGGCTACCTATTATTAAACAGTCTGTGGGGCCCAACAATGTTTTACATAAAGCAGGAGCCCCATAAAATGTGCTGTGGGAAGATTCAAGAGAAAACTCTCTTGCCCTGATGACTACGTTAATAAACTACATTCTATTTCACAGGCAAAATGATGGGACATCCTGTATCCCTGGTGACCCAAATCTAAATGCTAGCCAACAGGCAGTGCCACAGGTCTGCAGTGTGTGTGTGTGTAGACATACAAGAACAAGGAACAATTCCCTTGCTTCATTAGCCTGTAATGTTCACACTGACCTAGAAATCCTAGCAGTTCTAACATTTGGGTTGAGTCAGGAGGGGTTAGAGAAACCCCAGGTGAATGATAATTGGATTATCCAGTAATGCCCCAGGGCCAAATGGCTGAGAAAGGCCAGGACAGTGCGGTGAACATTACACTGGTATAGTGAAAGTGACATTACTTTCTAAACCCGAAACTGAAAGCTGAGACAGACAGGCAATGGAGATGGAATAGTTTAAAGTGAGGCCATCCTAGGAAAATTGCAGACAGCCGGGAGGATTAGGTCGGAAGTTCACTTCCCAAGAGATCCTCTGGGCCTAATATGCTAATGGAGGGATTAAGGATCAAGGATGGGAAAAGTCGGAGGGTAAAGCTGTCATTGATTTGTAAAGCAGGAATAAGAGTGAGCTCAGCGGACAGCGCCAAAAGGGAAGGAAAGTTGATGGGAACTGTTAGTATTAAGCTAGATAAACCTTCGGCAGTTAAGGTGCAGGAGGGTCTCACTACTGGTACAAACTGGCAACCGACGCGGGAATCGGGGCTCAGGCGCTCTGGCGACAACTTCACCAGTTCGCATTCTGGCCGTGCACATTACCTGCCTCTCTGGACGTCAACTTAAACAGACGCTCAAAGATTCCGGATTTAACGTAAAGAGCCCTCAGACGCAGCATACCTTCGCTTGGCACGGGAGGGCGAGAAAACGCTCTCCTAAAAATGGAAGAGGACAGGCACAAAACAACTTGTCCTTTCCCATCAATACAAGTCCCCGCGGGGCCCTGGGATCCAGAGGCCCCGAGCGGGAGCGGAGGCGGCTCGGGCCCTCCCCGGAGGCCGAGCTCTGCGGCGCGGCCCACAGGCCTCCGCGAGGCCCAGGGCGGCGCCCGTTCCTGGCACGGCAAGATCCCTCCCCGCGGCAGCACTGACCTGTCCGGGGCCCGGCCGGGCCTGACCGGGCGGGGCCTACGCAGCCCCTGGGCCCGGCGCCGCCTGGAGCGGGGGCCCGGGCGGGCCGCGTCCTCCGCGCCGGGAGCCTCCGAGCCGGGGCCCGGGGCTGCCGCGGCGCATCCGACCGCAGGGCCCGGCGGCCTGGACAAAGGGCGCAAGGCGCGGGGCGCGGGGCCGGGAGGGCGGCAGGCGACGGCCGGGTTGCGGCGAGAGCTCAAGGGCTGCGGCGCCGCGGAGACAATGCGGCGCGTCCGGACCGGCTCCCGGGCCGCCTCCGCCGGGGCGGGGCGAGGGCGGGGCTAGGCGGCGCGGGGCGGAGGGGCGGACGACGCGGCCCGCGCGCTTCCTTTGTGCGCCCGAGCCCCGCCCCGCGTCCTCCGGAAGGCTCGAAGGCGTCCGGCTCGGGGGGCGCCCCCGGGGACCCGTGGCCTGTGACCCCCGCCCCGGTGGCTCACTGTGGGGTCTCGGAGGCGAGTCTTAATGATTGAGGGTTAGTGCGTGTCAGGGCGAAGTGCACGCACCCTCTCCCTTATTGTCCACAATAACCCTCCAAGTGATCATTATCCTCCCCACTGGGAGCGAGGATCAGAGGTGAAGTAATGACCAAAGGGACCCAGTCCTACCTCCATAAAAGGCGTAATCCCTACCGCCAGGTTTAATGTGAGGGTTAACTGATTTACAAATTGCTTGCAGTGCCTGGTGCACAGTGGGAGCCCAATAAATGTTAGTTTTCTTTCCCAAACACACTGTTGTAGCTTGAACTGTCCTGGCGAAGTACCTTCCCGAAGTAAGCAGGCTAGGAGCGCTGGGGGTACAGGGACACGAGAGTAGTACCATCCTCAAACAGCTGTTGGATGGACACAGTGACTCCCATCACTCAATTCCTGACTGCTCTCTAGTATCAGTATTTTCCCATCTGTTCATTATCTTCATTCATACAGGCCTCTACCAGGCTGCCCACCCCCAACTTCACTTTGTCCACATTTTTCTACTTCCTGCAGGCTTACTTCTCTCTCTTCCTCGTTCCCCATTTCTCCTTTCCCCTTTACTTTCCAAACTTTCAAACCTTCTTTGCAGTAAAATTCACATTGCTCATTCTCACACACTGACATTTCGTTTTCAATAGGAAGATGATAAGCAACCAAATACTCACCTTCTGTCACGCCCTTGCCCACTCTTCTGCCCTCCACCTTAATTAACTTCCACTGTCCTGCCAGGAAAGCTCTGTCCCTGGCTTTACAAGCCCAAGTCTTACCCATCCTTCAAGGTCGAGAGACCAGCAGTTGGCAAACTTCTTCAGAAAGGAGCCATATAGGAAGGAACTAGCCTAAGCTGGGTGTCCCAGCTCTTCCAGTGCACACTGTTGCTGAATCTGAGAGCTGCCATAATGGATATGTGAGCGTGGCTGTGTTCCCACAGACCTTCACTGTGAACGCTGACATCTGAATCCCATGTATTTTTCACACATCATGAAATACTATTTTGATCATTGCATTTGTAATGTACAAACATTGGCGAGTTAATAGGCATAGCCTGAGGGCTATGGCTTGCCAACCCCTGCTTTGTAGCAATGCCACTTCCGCTCTGAGATGTAGCCTGCTAATCTCCACTTGGCAGTTACATTCCCCTCTGTAACCTGGAAAGCACTTGCCCAGGAGCCTCCTGTGGCACTCATCAGATTATTGATTTCATTGTAATTTCCCGTGTGCTCATCTTTTCCAGCAGACTCTAAGCTGTGATGATAGGGACCAGTCCTTATTCCTCAGGGCCTTACCATCCATCCTACAGTGCTTTGCCCCGGAGTGGGCATTCACAAATGCATGATCCGTGCAGGTGTCTAAGGCTCCGGTGGCCGCTAATCGCCTCCACTGTACAAAGCTGAGTTCTCTTGGAAGACGGGGCCCTCCAGAGCAGGATGCTCATGCTATTCTTACTGCTTATGGACCAACTAGAAAAAGGAAGGCACATCCCAGCTGATTTAGGGGGTTTTGGATAACTATGCTTGAAGAAAGCATATTGATCACCAGCATCCTAGCAACACCGCGTGGATCCTAGGCAGCTCCTCTCCACCAGCAAGTTGGTAAAAGAAAACATATTCCAGAAGGAACTGGGATGCTGCTCTTTCCTAAGTTTTAGAATAGAGAGCAGGGCAATGCTTATTCCTGTAATGCACCCACAGCCACACTGTGCAGTGGAGTTTACATAATGAATGGCAGAATTCAGACATAAGAGATTCCTGGTCCACCACTGACTCTGCAACTTAGTTTTCTCATCTTTAAACGGAGGATAATAAAATCCCCGACTCCCGAGGGCTATTACTGGGATTCGGGGAAGAGATCTATATAAAGCCTGGCAGAGAAAGTTCAAGGATAGCTTTATGAACGATTATTATTCTCTGGAACTGTGGGCTAAATTCCCACGATCACCGGACAGAAGTAAGTAATTGTACTTTGCTTCGAAATATTAATAGCACAGGTTGGAGACCAAGGAGACCTAGAGAGCCGGCACCTCCTATCAGAGAAACAGCCCAGCAGCATAACAACCCAGCTTCCGGTTGGCACAATCCACTACCCCAAGAGCTAGGCACTGCTGGATTGAAAAGGCCCAATAAAGGTGCGTGAAGGAGCTGCCACACGGGGGGGGGGGGGGGTTGGGGCTGGAGCCAGGGAGCTGCCCTCCCACAGCTCTGTAGCCCCAAGCTGCTCCATCTTGGTTTTTGTCCCCACTGTAGACTGAAGAGGATGGTGATGCTCCCCTCGGGGGAGGGCAGCATGGGTGAGAAGGAGTTAGGAACGGTTCTCAGCACACAGTGTCTGATCATCCCCAATGTACCTAGGGGACAGTCCTGCCTCTTCCTAAGTCCTGCCTTATGGAGACGCTAGCTTTTGATATTTGCAATTAGTGAGCTTAAGTGGGGGAGTTCCATTTTAAGAGAATCAATGCGGAGTTAGCACACAGAGAAGCATGGCTAGAAATGTGGGCATGAGGACCTGGCGTGTCACCGAAGAAAAGAAAAGGAAATCAAAGGACTCTCAGGTCCTTAGACCCATCTCTGCCCAAGTCAGGGCAGATCTCTAGAAGCACTGAGATGGACTGGTAACCAATGATGGCCAAATTCCAGAACAGCAGGTTCTGGTGTAATTAGAAGAGGGCTTTTCTGATAATTAGAGTGCATTCTATAAGGAAATGGGTTGTTCCCCACCCCCACTTCCCTTTCCTCAGGGTTGGGGATAGAACCCGGGGTCTCGCACATGCCCAGCAAATGTTCTGGCCATGTCATGTTGGCTGGACCAAACCATTTGGCCCAGCCTCAGGCCTACTTTTCAGTACTCTTCCTCCTTGTGAGCCTGCACAGGGAGTGGATGCCCGCTTCTCTTTTCCTAGTCAGAGTCCTTTCTCCAGTATCTCTTCCTTTCTTTTTCCTTGATCCCACCCCCACTCTGATTCGCTTCCTTCCTCTTGCCTCTCCCTGCCCCACTCTCAGCATGCACTTCACAGTGTGCCTGGAGCTGTCAGCAGCCCTTGGCTCCAGTCACTCTGAAATCTAGGCCAAGAACACTACGCAGACCAGCTGAGAGGAAGGCCAGCAAGTGGCTCGTGATGGTGGAGGGCGGAGGTACCACTGTGACTCTCCCGCCAGGGTGGAGTGCTCTTGCAGAGTGCCCTGAAGCCCAGGCCGTGGGAAGTCACTGGTCACTCAGAGAGACAGATGGAGACCCCAGAGATGAACACAGTGCCCTCAGAGATGCTTCTGGCAAGCAGAGCTCACGCTGAGGCCCCTGCCTGCTTTCCTCTCAGGCATTTCCTTCTCTCTTGGAGACTCTTCAGTCCTCTGGCCATAATTAAATCTCAGTCCCTCTGACACCTCTGCTATCAGCCTGGCCCACATATGCGCAGCATTCACAACCAACGGCCAAAGAGCTGCAGGGTCCGCTCTGCTCCTCCTGCTTTTCCAGGTCCCGGGCCACCTCTGTCCCTGGCCCGTGCCCTCACTTCCCCTCTCTGTTTCCAACTACGCAGCTGCCATGTTGCTTCGTTAGGTTTAAGGCAGTTTACCTCCCCTCCTGGACACCGAGAAAAAGATGCCAGGAAGCGGCAGGCAAAGCCAACTTCCTCCCTTCCCCAACACTCCATACCGTGAGCTGGGCACTGCTGGATGTTGGGACTCTTGGGTCCAGGCAAGCCACCGGGTATGGCAGGGATGATGGCTTGCTGGTGTGGGGACGGGCCTGGCCGAGCCACAGGCACACTCTTCTCCGCTGGCACCACTTCCTTCCAGTCATCGGGAGCACACTGCTGGGGCTGTCAAGGGGGCAGGACAGAGACGTCTGGTGAGCCACCTCTGCGTTCTCGGACACTACCCTGGTTTCCATGGAGCTCGGGCAAAGATGCAAAGATTCAGTCATCTCTAAGTCTGGGAGCACCCTTCTTCTTCCTGGGGATATTCAACTTTTAGCCTACACTGATGTACCTGGAGTCAGGAGTGCAGACACCACCTGAGCCATGGCCCTCCCTACTGTCCCCAGTGCCTTGATACCAGCCTCCTTACCGTAACTGGAGAAGCGGGCTGCACCTGTAAGATCACAGCTGAGGTGTGCTGGAACCTTCGCTGGGGGGGATGGGACCCACCCTCAGGATGTCCATTCTGAGACCCGGTGTCTAGTGTGGGAAGGTGACACTGCTGGCTGTTCCCTGGCTTGTGGACATGCGTGGTAGAGCACTGGAGAGGCAGGGCCTGTGTCACTGAGCCTAGAGGCAGGGCATGGTCTTCTGGACTGGACTGTAGGGCCAGGCTTGGGGAGACTGAGGCAAGCTGGGGTTGGGACTGGACTTGGGGTGCAGGTCGTGGTGGCTGTGGTTGCTGTTGGGCCACAAACTGGGGCTGTGGGTGCTTCGCTGGCGGCTGTGGGAGGAGCTGGTGTGACTGCAGGTGAGCATAAGCTGCAGGGAGAGAGAAAAGCCAGATTAGACAGCGTGGTCAACCTCCTCGGCCGGCCGGGTCCCTTTCACACACAAAGGCAGTTTCCCAGGGTCTCCTGTTTTCCTCCCTGTTATCTTTCACATGGAGATTGGTCTGTCCAGTGCCAGAGCTCGGAAGCTTCTCTTGTGTTAGATCTTCCTTTCCAGATGGGGAACCTTACCTTAGCAACTACCATGTCTCCTTTACCCAGAACTCAACCTAGTACCTAAGAGGACACATTAGTTCCTCTAAGTTGCCTGTTTTCTTTCCATTTTAACAAGGCTGGCTCTCTGAGGTAATGATCTGGGATGTGTGTGTGCGTGTGTGCACATGTGCTTGTGTGTCTGCATGTGTGATGAGGCAGAGGTCCTAGCTAGGTGTCTATCACTCTCTATTGATTTGAGACAGGGTGTCTCACTGACACTGGACGTCGTCAGTCTGGCTGGGCTGCCAGGTCTTTGAGATTCAGGAATCTGCCCATTTCTGGTCCCTCAGGGCAGGGGTTATAGATCCAAACTCTAGCACCTGTTTGGTTTGTTTGTTTTTTGTTTGTTTGCTTGGTTTTGTTTGTTTGTTTGTTTGTTTGTTTCATATCTTCTGTTCTGGTTTGTTTTTGTTTGTTCGTTTGTGTTTAATGGATGCTGGGAATCCAAAATCAGGCCCTGATGTTTGCATAGCTGGCACTTCGCCGACTGGGCCATCTACCCCCCACCCCACCCCTTGGATTCTTTCTTACAGCTTTTAGTAGTCCCTGGTATGTTTTTAGCTTTTGCCTGATACGTAATAATGAGCTAGGAAATCCAGTTCTGAGTGCAGATGCTGTACCTGGAGAGCATCCAGGTCAGGCCAGCTCAGACTGCCAGCAGGTCAGCTGAGTATGTCCTCCTGTGAGAGATGATCCCTTCCACAGTGACTCTCACAGCTACCGAGCTGAGTGAATAGGTACGCCAGCCAGACATAGAGGGCCACAGTGGCACACTCACACCAGATCTGTACAGCCACATAAGGACAGACAGACTATGGGGGCAAGCTAACATTTACCAAGCACCTGACTGAGTCTGTCTGCAACCACAAAGGCTTCAAACTGAGTCAGGGGAGGCGTGGCCTTCCTTCAGTTTCACCTCTTCACATTGCAGGTTTCTAGCTGTCATCATAGCCCCACATGGAATGCAGGTTGCCAACAGGAATAGAGAAGGAGCAGAAAGAAGAGCTAGCAGGAAGCGTGAGGAGAATGAAGCTCGCCCGGGGCCGGCCCCCATGGAGATGGAGTGCAGAAGGCCCGCAAGACGCGGTCTTGTGAGGACAATGAGTGATGAATTGAGAAACTTGGGGATCAGTGTGAATTTAAGGGGGGAGTGTGCTAGTCTTGAGGGGAGGGAGGAGCCCCCACAGACACCGCCAGCAGGCATTTGGGGATTACAAACTGTACAGTGGCTGCAGCCTAAGCCCTGTCTCCTAATCCCTCATTGGACAGCTCAGAGTTTAACAACCAAATAAAGCAAACCAAAAACAAAACTGTTCATCGGGCACAAAGGTAACTCTTGGTAAGACACCTGGGAGGTACTGAGGGGCCCTGTGGGGGCCACCAGGCTCCAGCCACTAGAATAACCAGTAGATGAGATGCTGGCCAGAGACCTTCTAGAGGCTGCCCTCTGAGGGAGAGCTGGAGACCAGCCAGGTCTGGAAAGCTAAGAGCATCAGTGGATGACTGCTCCACCACCTGCTGCTATGAGACCGGAGACAACCGCTGCTTCCTTTCAGGGCTTCAGTGCAGCAGAGATCTAGTCTAGGAGGTCATATATGTCTTCCAGCTCTAAATCTTAGTGGAAATCATTGGAAAAATTGTTTTAAAACTCAGGATGTCTTGTAGTTGGGAAGCCCAGCAAGGAGATTGGGGGGAGGGTTGTTTACTGTGTAAATATGAGAATCAGAGTTTGGATCCCTGGTGCTTACATAATGCCAGGGGCGGGGTGGGTGTAGCAGCCCACCTATAATCCCAGCACTTGGGAGGTGGAAACAGGGGGTTCCTGGAGCAGGCTGGCTAGAGAATTAGTCAAACTTGTGAACTTGGGGTTCACAAGAGAGATTTTTGTTTCAATATATAAAGTGAAGAGTGATTGAGAGAGACACCTGATAGCAACCTCTGGCCTGCACACATGCACACACATATTCATGCATGCACGCACGTGCACACCCATGAACATTCACATGCACAAAGTATTTCAGGATTTATGAGGTGAAAAAACAAGGTTGAAGAGGAAAAAAAATGCTAATTCTAATGCTAAAAGATATAAAGGGTACAGTTAGGAGGCAAAGAACACACTTAGCTCCTGGCCACGAGGGGTGTGGTTTTCATCTTGCCATGGGCTCCCACCAGGACATGTGGCCTTGCCACAGGCCTGAAGCAGCAAGGCCAAGCAACAATGGAGGAGAAGCCACAAAACTGTGAGCTGAGACGCAGTCTCTCTCAGTCAGCTGATGACGACAGCAATGTGTTATAGAGCTAACACACCAAGAGATCTGGGACGGGGACTGCTGGCCTCCTGCCCAGCCTGTGAGTCTCCTCCTACTCTTGCTCCAAACTGTGGCACTTCTGTGCAGCTACAATTGTTACAGCCAAATGATACCATATCTTGCCCAAGCCAGGGGGAGCTCCTGAGGGTGAGTGAGCCCATAGATCAAAGCAGGAAAGGCGTTTTGGGGAAGTGTGTGTCATTAATCTTTGGAGGTTAATAAAAAGCAAAGACCTCGGTTTAACTGCAGCATTATCCTGGGTCAGAAATCCTTTTGTTCAGCATATTGCAGTAGCTTTCTACTTAGTCTTCCTGATTCTGGTTTCTTCCTGCTGTAATCCATCTTACGGACAGAGTTCTAATGAATCGCCCCAGTGCACAGATACAACCCCTGACCAAGAGGCAGCAAGGGCTCCCTTTTGTCCGGTTGTCCACAGCCCTGGGACTCAGTATCTCTTTGTAGCATAAAGTAATGTTTTATTTTTAATGATTTATCTGACCAAGCAAGCTTTGCTGTTTCCTTTACAGCACCGCTGCCATTTGTTCCAGGCCACAGCCCGAATGCTGGCCAGCTCTGCCACATAGCAGCTGTGTGGCACTGGTTAACGCTGGATCTCTGTGCCACCATCTTTAAAATGGGGTTGAGCATGTTGCCACGTCGTAGTTATTTCAGTAAAGCACTACTCTCCTTGCTGGGCAGAGTTTATGCAACCCGCTCGTTTCCTCTGAAACTACTTGAATGCAGTAGCCGCTCAGTCAGTAATGCTCATTGACTGGACGATAACGAGGTAGGGCTCCATTTGTGGGATCTGTTGCTCCCACAAAGCTGCTTCTCTCTGGGCCCACCCTGGAACCCCTGTCCCATCCTTGCCCTTCACCTTCTTGGAGGAGCTTCAGTGACCTTAACTGACTTCCGTGTGCCATCGCATGGCACGCTGCCGTGTGCCTTTGGGGCCCCAGCCTCAATGCTTCCACTGGCTGCAATGTGCTCCTTCGGGTCCGGTGACCTCTGGTTTCAGGGTTTTTGGATCAGGCTTTGTTCCCATTTTCTCCATTTGCCAGAACTCAAGTTACTGATGTTTTCTTAGATGCGTCCTCTGCTATATCCATTGTGAGGTAACTTAGCCTTGCTTAACTATGCATGCCATTGATCTTTAGACATTGATCACCTTCTTCCACATTAGCATCTTCTAATTAGGATGCACAGTGAAGCAATGTCATTCAACTGACAGCCTGTTCCTTTCTAAAAGTCAATGAAGGTGCAGATTTCAACCACAGGGGTCTTTGGTAAAATTGACTTTTGGGGAATGCTTTTCTATACATCCCCCCACCCCCTTTGGCTGGAGCTCTTTGGCAGACATCAGGTAAGACCCCCCAAATGCCCCGTGTACAAGTCTCCTTGCTAAACAGCTTGGAGCCTTAGAGGGAAACCTGGTATTTTTGTCTTACCCTGCCCTTGGCAGAAGCTGCACTGCAGGGCGGCTCCAGCACGAGTTTTAGAGTCAGATCCAGGATAGAAGTTTGGCTCTGCTAAAAAAATAGCTATGCAACCTTAGATAAATCACCTAACCTTCCTGAATCTTCATTTCCTGTTCTGTTAATGTTGACATATATCATATAGGGTAGGTATTAATATCAAATAGAGTATTATATTTAAACCACACACACACACACCACCACCATTTTTGCTCAATGCTTGGTACACAGAAGGTACAAGTAAATAGTAGCTGTTCTTTTTGTATTTGTTTTTGTTTGTTTGTTTGTTCTTTTGTCTTTCTAGACAAAGTTTCTCTGTGTAGCCCTGGCTTTCCCAGAACTTACTCTGTAGAACAGGCTGGTCTTGAACTCACAGAGATCCGCCTGCCTCTGCCTCCCAAGTGCTGGGATTAAAGGCGTGCATTATCATGTCTGGCTAACAGTAGCTGTTCTTATATACTCTATTGCTTTGAATGTCTCACGTGACTTTTACAACTCGACTTTCACCTTTTCCTAACAGTAAGCCTGCCGGCAGTGTGCTCATCTTACAAGCAAGAACTGAGAGGGGTTCCCAGTGACATCTCCCATCCAGAAGGCTGGGAGTTTTGAGGCTGACAGATGACATATGGAGTCTTGCACATAAAGGTAAGGCTGAGCAAACAACACATCAGCAAGCATGCATGAACACAGCAGGCCCCTGAGTGTCACCATGGCTGCTGAGAACTGTGAAAGTGACCCTGGAGGGACAATGAAAAGGGTAGGTAGCCAAAGATGCATGACTGACAGACAGACAGACAGATAGACAGACTGACTGAGTCTCAGGTCAAGCCAGGCACAGAGGGGTTTGGGTATGAGAAGAGAGCTGAGTGTGTTTGCTCGGCTGTGGCAGTCAGTCAGTGTAAGGAAAGATCAATTGTAAGCATGGCAGTTGATATGTGGCCAGTGTGGCAGGGCCTCAAAGGTCCTTATAGTCAGAGTTAGGCCACAGCCATCATCAGCATGTCACATAGTAGGTCCTCACGTGGTCAGGCAGGAAAGAGAAGACAAAGTGAAGGCATCTGGAGATCAAAAAAGGAGCCAACAGGATATCTACAACAGCACTGAGCTAAGGCTGTGGCGCCCCGCAGACCGGCATTCTCTCAGCTGCCTCTGGGCAAGACGGAAAGCCAGTCCAGAGGAGGAGGGTGCCAGGCCTGGTAGTTGCAGAGGGAAAGATGCGTGAGTCACTCAGGACTGGGGTGTCCCCGGTGCTGTCTGAGGCAGCCCTCCTGTTTGCTCCATGCTACAAAGTCCCATCTTCAAAGTACAGCTTGGATTTCCACAACCTTTCATAGAATTTCAGCTCTTGCCCAGCTCTGTACTCCCATGGTGTGGCGTAGTAGCAGGCACAAAATATGTGTCAAATGAGTATTTCTTGAACTGAACGGAACAGTTGAAGACGTGGAGAAAATGATTGGGAATGGCGGTTGATTTGGAATGCCGGTTCACCGGATGCATCTTCCTTTGTGAGGTGGGAGGAAATGCCTCCGTGAGATCCAACTGTAAGGTATTTTCTCAATTAGTGATCAAGGGGGAAAGGCCCCTTGTGGGTGGGACCATCTCTGGGCTGGTAGTCTCAGTTCTATAAGAGAGCAGGCTGAGCAAGCCAGGGGAAGCAAGCCAGTAAAGAACATCCCTCCATGGCCTCTGCATCAGCTCCTGCTTCCTGACCTGCTTGAGTTCCAGTCCTGACTTCCCTGGTGATGAACAGCAGTATGGAAGTGTAAGCCGAATAAACCCTTTCCTCCCCAACGGCTTCTTGGTCCTGATGTTTGTGCAGGAATAGAAACCCTGACTAAGACAGGGTGAAAGGAGAAATTCACACAACTGGTTTTCTCTTTCTTGGCACAAACACAGGCATGTCCGCACATAATGCAGGCACACGTGTATGCACGCATTCACACCCACCTTCGCCGTGAAGGATCCTGGGTAACCCCCCACCCCACCTCCCGCTGATAATTAATGAGTTCTGAGTTTTCCCTAAGCCTAAGAGTTTCGTAATCTAAATCTGGCCCTACACTGCTGGGATAACTTTCAAGGCTGGCTCTACTGTTTTAACAGGAAAATCGCTGGCAATTTCCACCTGCAGCTGGATAGCAGGCTCACCTGCATGCTTAGCTGTTTACTGCATTTTTTTTTTTCCCTAGTGAAAGTGTGACCCATTAATTTAGCAGCTGCTTTGGGAGGAATATACACAGTACTCAAGAATCCTTGAACCAGAAAGCATCACTCTGCCCAGCCTATCACAGATGGAAATCTCTGCCCCCTGACACAAATCCACTCTGTGATAAAACAGCTACGTGGCAGGCCTGCCCTTCAGAAGATTTCCCCTCGGAGTCAAAACCTGAGGCGGTTGAGGAGACTGAACAAAGGCCTGGCATCTGGAGGTCCATCTGAGTGAAAGGGGCCCAGGAGCTTCAGAGACTCTCCAACCCCCTTTTACAACAACACACTCCTCCTGGTCAGCAACTGTCTCCTCACCATCGGGTTGGGCCTGAGTGTTACCCAGAGCCCAGAGTTTATCACCCAGAATGGTGACTCAAAGGACCAAGCCTCTTAGTTGGAGCTATGGTCAGGTTGCCTTAGGTCTTGGCTGTCCCAGAGGCCGGGCCCACAGGACCCTTCTGCCTGCCCTCTTCTGCCTTCTATGATCCAGTCTCCCTAGCCCTAAGAAGGGCAAGGCCAGACCCCTTGCCTTCCCTTCCAAGGCTCAACATCCTAGGCTCCGCTCTCCTGCCCTGCCTCCCCTCCCCCATCCACACTCTTTCAGGGCATAAGGGACCTTTTCTATTTGCACAGCCTAAAGAAGCTGGTTGCCAAGGTGACAGGAGCAGGAACAGCAGGGAGCTTGCCATGGGGGAGGGGCTTTGCCCCCAAACAGCTGTCAGTGGGAGCAGTCCCAGCTGGGGCAGGAGGGCTTGCCTCTCTGGAGGAAACACCCCCAGGGAAGACACATTCCTCTTTGCTGCCCCTGCCCTCCCCCCGCAAGTCTCAACTGCCCACCTTCCTCCTGGGGCAGCCAGCCAGCTTTAAACAAAAATGCTCCCGTAACAAAACAGACTCTCCTCCAGTATACAGCGCTCTCTCACAAGCACAAGCATGCCTGCTCGGCTCTCCCGCCTTCGCCCCTTCCTCATTGACACACAGTGGGCTGGCTGGGCAGAAGGCCAGCCATCACCTCTGCGCCCGAGGAACTGTGCAGTCTGACAGGTGCTGCTTTGCTCTGTTCCCCCCAACCCCCATCAGGTTGAAAGAATTATTTCGGTCTTTTTTTTTGTTCCACAGGCCCAGAGAGGCCCAGTGGCTCCTAAGCCTCCCCCAGCTGCCTTCCTTTTGGGAGGTGAGAGTCGAGGAGTGGAGAGGCTTATGGAGGGGTGGGGGTTGGAGAGAAAGGAAGAATGGGCCAGACAGTGGGAGGCAGGAACAATGCCAAGCCCACTGATCTGCGTCTCTGGGGAGAGGGTCTTTGTATTCCTTAGCACACAGCTGCTCCACGGAAAGTTCTGTGGGGCCACCAGTCTCATCTGCATCACACCCACACTGTCAGGCTCAGCCCCAGGCTCTCAAGCCTGCTGTGGACCTTTCCGGGGCTCAAGAGCTTAGAGAGGTAGCCATTTGGATCTGCAAATCAACATACAGCCTTAGTTAGAACCCCCAGGTTCTCTGAGCATTGGGCTGGGAAGAGGAGAGGCAAGGAGGCCCCAAGTCACTGTAAGAATTGGGAGTGTCCCTTGGCCTGGTTGAGGGTGCAGAGCTGAGGATATGGGGTGTGGAGTTGGGCCCAGCCCCTCACTGACTACCCGTGATTTTGAGGACTGTATGATGCAAGTTCTTGGGGCGATCTCCCTGGGCCTCAGATTTCCCAACTGCCAAACAGAAAGGGCTCTCTCAGAGACAGAAAAACATGGCATGCACAGGATACAGGCTCTCCAACGAAGGATAGACTGCCTGTGGGTATCTTTCTTCTCTCTGTCCATCTTCTTGGAGATCATAGAGATGCCAGCAGCCTTGGAAGCCACTCAAGACCTGCTTTGCTCTGTTTCAAAATCCTTAGAATTTGGGGCTGGTTTCGATCTAGAGAGAAGCTACACTTTGGTCTGGGCAGGATTGAGATTCCCAAGGTACTGGGCCCTGAGATTGCTCCAGTGATAGAACTTAGAAGTGGAGCTTTGGCCCTCCCTTCAAGGCCTGGGGACCCTTGTGGAAAGGGGTTGGAAAGAGTGCTGGAGCCAGAGGTGATGGAGAACGAACGCCAAGGAAACAGTTTTCCAGACACAACAGGGCCAACGCATGGATGAACTCACAGAGACCGTGGCAGCACATATAGGGCCTGTCACTGACGAGAGGGGCAAGTGGACACGGGCTCCCAGCCCTAACCAAGATGCATCTACAACTGATACCCACTGGCAAAGGAACCACTCGTTTTCTCCAATGGCGTCTCACTGGTATATTAACCACACTTGAGGATAGGTCCTACACTCAAGAGTAATTGGCCAACACGAAACAAAGTCAATGCTAGTTTTGGAGAAATTTTATCTCGTTTTGTCTGGGCATGTTTGTCTTACTGGTCTTTGGCTTCTATGATTTCCATTTTTGATGTTTGTTTTTGTTTGCTTGTTTGTGTTTTTAAGAGGGAGAGAGAAGGTGGGTGGTTGGTGATGGGGAGAACCTGGTAGGAATGGAGGGGGGGGGGAGGTCAATATACTGTATGATTTTTTTCAGTAAAAAAATTAAATGTTATTGAATTAGAGGAGGAGGAGGAAGAAGAAGAGGAGGAGGAGGAGGAAGAAGAGGAGGAGGAGGAGGAGGAGAAGAGGAGGAGGAGGAAGAGGAGGAGGAGGAGGAAGAAAGAGGAGGAGCCTTGTTGCTCTAGCTCCAGGCTAATGTTCTAATCACATGTGCCCCTCCCCCCCCCCCCCCTAAGTCTGGCTGTCCAGCCTCAGTTTCTTTTTCCACCAAAGAACACAGCTGGAGCAGTCTCTGGAAATAGCAATGCCAGGCAGGGGGACAACTGGGAACCTTAGGCCTCTGCAGGGGGAGCCCTTCTCAGCTCAGGTAGGACCTATGCAAGTCAGTTAACCTGTCCTTTGTCCTGGGTGACTTCTGAAGTCTCCGAACGGTGAAGAAATGACTCGTATTCATGCGCTTGGCCTGTGCTTCCTTCAGTCTGCCTAGGGTGCCTACCCCTACTTGTGTGCCGGGCTACTGCTGCTCATTCTTCAAGATTCGGGTGCCAGCTGGCTGTGTTGGCATATACCTGTACCCCAGTATTCATGAGGCTGAGACAGGAAGATGGGGAGTTCCAGGCTGGCCTGGGCTACATAAAAAAACTCAGGTGCATCCTCTGAGAGACAGCACCCCAGAGTCAGCTGCCTGGTACTGAGTTGACTATCTGTGCCTGCCACACCTACAATGGATTAAAAGCCTGAATGGATTTGCTTTTAACTGTATATTCTCTTAGGTAAGAAAGCATAAGTTGACTTTTTTTTTTTAACCTTTTTTGGTGACAGTGGGCATCAAAGCCAGGGCTTCACATATTCTAGGTAAGTATTGTTGTATCACCAAGTTACACCCCAGCCTGATCACCTTGGTTTTAATGTAGTCATAGATTCTCAAGAAAACTTCAGAGACCGTGTGGCGTCTACTGGATTCTCAGTGGCGTGCGTGGGTGAGGATGAGGGTTGGTGGCTGGCCACAGGGACTGTTTTTAATCTAAGCAATATGGTCCCTGCTATATTTACTTCTGTTGTTGAATTGCTCACACTTTTTCCTTCGACTAGAAAGTTTGTTTCCAGGCTTCCAGAGCTCTTGGCAGATTTTCTCATTCACAGCCAGTGCTGGGAGGTTCAGTGGGCAGGGCCGGGGGCTAGTCAGAGGCCACTGATTCACCCCCATTTGCAGAATGAATGGGCCCAGCAAACAATCAGCTTTTTTTTTTTTTTCCAATCTTCTAAATTTACTCTCAAGTGTGGAGATCCCAGGCTCCTGTCCACGAGGTTAGGGGGTCCTTCCACTCTCCTGCGGGGCTCGGAGCTTGGACACAGAACAGGCCACAGTGTCACCCTCCTTTACCTCCCCAGCCTCTGGGAACTCAGAGGAGTCAGAAAGCTTGCCCATATAAGTTAGCCAAGGCCTCCTGAAGGATTAGAGTCAGCTTCCTGCCTCTCCTCTGCCTGTGGCTCTCCCAAGCTCTGGCTGGCCACATCCCTTTCACTAACTTTGGGGATCCCAAAATAGTCCATCTACCAGTCCCCACCCATTCAGGGCTAAGGCTGTGACCGGTTCCCGGAGCCGGGGCTGTGTCGGTGCAAAGGCTTAACCCTAGGGATGTGGTTTCTAAAGTCAGACTAAGCATGAACCGGAGCCTGGGGCTGGCAAACACCCCAGGACTGGGAGGGGACAGGGAGTCTGGTGTCCTAACGCACATATGGGAAGGAACGTTTGGAAGCTTTGGAGGGCTCTCTTGATCCATAACCCAGACTTCATCGTGCTGGGACCTTACCTGGTGCAATGAGCGGGTGAGTAGCCACAGCAGGAACTGCCCGGCCAGGCCCTGGCCGGCCCTCCATGTTGCAGTTACCATCTCCTGCCTTGAGTGTCTCTGGCGCATTGTCAGTCCCACTAGGCTTGGCACCCGCAGGGGAACCCTGAGCCATGGTCCTGCCCTGTGGTGGGGCAGGCAGAGGCTGGCTACTGCTGGGTGTGGGTTTCAGGGCCAAGCTGGGCAGGACAGGCTGGGTGGGGGGAGGGCCCGAGGCTGCTGCTGCTGGTGTCTGCTGGGTGCGAAGCGTCAGGTTCTGTACCTGAAAAAGAGGGGCCCCGTGAGAGTCCAGAGAATGCAGGCCGGGGCAACAGCAACACACACCTGAGAGGGAGTTAGGGCAGATCCAGGACTACAGACATGAAAATGGTTTCTAGACGGAGCGAGTGAGAGAAAGAGAGATAGAGAAGAGACACCAGAAAGAGAGACGCACGGGGTGGGTAGTTAGGGGCTGAAAGAGAAGCCCGGAGTGGGTGGAGTTTGTAAAGAACACAGGAAGTATGGTTAGTGATCAGAACTGAATTCTGGGGCTGCCCGGCTGGGGCAGACAGGGGCAGGGAAGCCAGCGCCTTTCGTTCCCCACCCCTGACACTATCGGGATTCGTTGCATCCTACTGCGGCAAAGCACGGTATGGAAAAAAACAGAACAAGACTGACAGGCAAAGCAGAGGCTCAGCTTGTCCTCACAGTCAGGTTAACGCCAGGTCGTTTCCAAGACAGCCGCATGCTTACTCAGCCTGGTCCCTGCTGCCCTCTGCTGGACAATGGGGGGCAGTGCCGGACTCATAACCTAGCTTCTCCATCCTCGAGCTTGGGTCCCCCTTCTGGAGATGGCGTAGGAAGACAGACTGAGTAAGAGGTCCGTTCTCAGGTTCCCACAGACGTCTCACACAGAATAGCTCCTCTGTGCTGTAGCAGAAGGCCGGAGGCCAGCACCCATACCGTTCCTTCTCTCCGTATGCCCCTGCCTCTGATCCCCTCCCCTCAGTGCTGGCTCACGGTGCTCTCTGCTGCCTACCTATATTCAGAGGAGCCAAGAGGTGCTGAGGCCAGCTGGATGGTAACGAGCGAGTCCATTTTCTTATTGCTTCATAGACGAGTCCTACCACTGCCAGCACCCCTGCCCCTCTATGAGCTGCCCACCCCCCTGCCCACCCACGAGCCCGGGGTCCTCACCTGGGCAGGGGTAGGGGGCCGAGCAGGGGAACCAGTGCAGAGCTCAGGCTGAACAGTAGCGACGGTGGCCGTGGGCGTGAAGATGAGCTGAGGGGACAAAGGAACAGAGGGCCTAGGCTCCTAGCTACCTGCACCAAGTTACCTAGCTGGGTCTGGAATCACAGGGAACGAGGCACCTTTTACCTGCCCAGTGTAGGCTGAGCCACAGGGGAGAGCAGTTTAGCCAGGGGATGGCTAAGCAAGCGGGACCCTTGTTCTGAGGGACTCTGTTGCCTCAGAATCTGGCACTGTCTCCTCAGTCCTGTGAGGAGGAACCTTGGGCAGCTGTCATAGGCTGATCTTCCAGGTCTAAGATAGCTCTGTTCCCCAGGGCTAGATCGGAATAAGATTATCTTTCAAAAAGGATTAAATCGGTTTGCACAGTGGTCACTTTCTAGTCAAGCTCTGATTCAGCGGGGGTGGGGAGGGGAGTCTGGAAGCAGCAACAGCAGAGGAAGGAGATGGCCTGGAGCTACGGTGACTGCGTCTCATCTGGAGGGGTGCAGGTAAAGAGGCAGCACTGGCTGGCACCTTGACCTCTGTGTGGCTCTGTCTCTGCATGCATGTGGATAAGCTGGTGTCGGGGCAGGGGGCCTCCTTCATCTCAGTGCTGGGGCCTCCTGGATCACTCCCTCTGTGTACATTCTGCTCTCAGAGGGCAGCAGATGGGCATCAGGACCCCAGTGGGGACATAGAGTAAAGTGGAGTGTGGCTGCCAGTTGGCTGGGGACATGGAAGTCCAGTCATATGCTGTCTGAGGCATTGCCTGGGAAGGGGAAGAGTACCCGCAGCGACAAGCTCGGAGTCAGGAAGAAAAACTAGGGAACAAGATCAGAGCAGCCCCCGGTGTGATGCTCTGGCCTTAACAGCAAGGCAGGGAGGGACTACGCTGTCTTCAGGATGGTGTCATCATGGGTAAAAGAGAAAACCAGCTTCTCTTCAGCCTGGGCGGCACGGGCGGCACGGGCGGGGACTTGTCGGTTGGAGCCCACCACGGTTACGTGGTTGCTTCCTAGTCTGCTGTTCCCAGACCTAAGGACCCCTTAGGGGCAGACAGTGCCAGGTCAGGTATGTTCTACATGAAATAGAACGGGGCAAGCTGAGAGGACTGTCCTGGGAGCCAGCTCGTCTCTGTGGAGCAGCTAGAATCTGTCTGCTCACCTGTGAGTTCTAGGCACCACCTGGGCATGCATCCTGCCCCGTCTCCCTAACTTAGTTCTGAGATGGGCAGGGAAGGGAGGCACTGTAGGGTGACTTTCCCTGGCTCCATCTTGGACCTGACCCTCCCTGATCCCTACGGCTGCCCACTCAGCCCTCAGGCTTCTTCCACCCCCTTCTTCCTGCTCCTGGTTCCTTGCGATCTCTGCTCCTTTCTCTAATCTCCTATCTTTCCTGATTGTGTCCCTGAAGTCCAGGAACACACCCAGGACGCACATACTCACCATCTGCGCCCTGAGGTACATCTGTGCTTGGCTGGCAGTCAGGGCAGGGGAGGACGTGTTGCCCAAGAGCACGGCCTGCTGGGCAAGGCCCGAGGCTGCGGCTGAATTGACACTCTGTGCCCGGTTGATAAGCTGGGCTGCTGCCGGGGAGGCTGCCAGATTGAGCTGATGAGAGAGATGTGCACATCAGAAAACAGGAGGCTGGGCTAGCAGTGTCCCAGGAGGCCAGGCAAGCAGTCCCCTGTATTTTGCCTCCCTCTCTCCTGTTCTATGGCCTACGTGGCGGCCTTTAGGACCATCTCATGCACTTGGCTCTGGGTGGTTCCTCTAACTTTGCCCCAGAGCTGGCTTGGACACACAGCTGCGGGCTGGACCCTATGGTGCAAGCACAGTTAGCAATTGAGCCTTGACACCAGAAAGATGATGGGGTGTTAATAGCAGAGCTAGAAAGAGCACACCCATTTTTTTCCTGGCAGGAGCAACCGATCCCAGCTATGACCCTACATGGCTAAGGCATCCCCACAGCTGGATCCAGATAGTAGGGAGAATCGTAGGCAACAGGCAGTCCATGGATGTGGACTCTGCCGGCCATTCCCATACCATACTCACTGAAGAAGACTGGGCAGGAGCCTGTGAGGACACACTGCTACCGGGAGTACTTCCTTGTCTGTTGGCCACCAGGCTTGCCTGGAAAAGGACAAACTTTGGTCATTAATGTCTTCCACCTCAGTGATTTGCGGACCCCGATTTTCTGGGAAGTGCTCTGAACAGCGATCGGGAGAGCAGCCCCATTGCCCTCATCCACACGGGCTTGGCCTCCTGACTCACAAAGGGCCAGGATTAACTGAATCTGTGGCGGAACCATTGAGAGCACAGCTACTCTGACAGTTGGCCATCACCACTGCCCAGCAAACAACTCCAGCTCTCTCCAGACCTCCGTCCCTCCGCCCCACCTACTCCATCCATGAGGCCACTGGCATCACATGAGAGCCTTGCACGCTGGAATACCCAACCTGCCCCTCTCCTCTGGCCACTCAGTGTTACCCTGGCAGAGAGAGCTTCCCTGACCACCTGATGTCGGGCAGCCTCCTGTGGTCCAGCTGCAACTGTGCGTTCTTTTCTAGTGAGAATTGCAGCATAGGCAAAGGGCTTGCTGACTTGCTCCAAGCAGGCAGGGTCCACAGTGCACGCTGTGCCTGACATCAGCTTCACCCACAGAAGGTGCATAAAACACTGCATCGGGTGAAGGAATGAGTCCGTCAGTGAACATCTGTCTCCCTCAGTGGAAGGAGAGAGCACCACCACACAGGTAGACTTGCTGGGTTAGTCACTACATGGGCTCACCCAGCACTTGCTGGGCCAGCGGGTGAGAACCGCGGATATTCCATTCCCGAGCAGTAGGCCTTGGTATCTGTCTTTCACCTGCTTAAGGACATGTGACACTAATACCTGATTCTGGGGGGCTTTGTGGGGAATCTGAGCGATAAGACTTGTTTCCTCTTGCATCACTCCCGTATTACAACGCAGGTTCCGATAGAGCCTGGGTTAGCCCGTCCCTCGTCCCTCACCTGCTGCACTGCTGCCAGGCTCTGGAGCTGCGCGCTGCTGAGGTGCTGCTGCTGTAAGGCCGCTGTCTGCAGCATGAGGTGTTGTTGCTGGGCAGCATACATCTGCTGCAGGTACTGCGCCGCCGTGCTGGGCTGCCTGTGCAGGGCCTGCTGGATCACCTGAGATGTGTGGGAGAGGAAGCAGGAGTATGGACTGGACCAGAGAAGACCCCACGTGACTCCCCAGGCGGCACAGAGAGCCATTCGCGGAGTTTTCGGCCTGCCTATCTTCATCTGTCAGATGCCTGTCGTCAGCTCCTGCCTAACAGGGTCCTCTGCCTCAGCTGCCTGTACCCCACTTCTCAGCCCACACCTTGGGAAACACAGCCTCCCACGACAGACTTGGTAGACACTCCCCCTTACTCTGTACCCTCACATTTGAGGTCACAAGCAGAAGGGACAGAGAAGAAAAGATGAGTCAGAAGAGTCACTGGGAGCCAGGGAAGTTGACTAACATCAAAGTGACTACTTCCCCAGAAGGCCAGCCTGATGCTCCCGGAGTCCTGTCATCCCCTTAAGAAGGCCTTTGTGGCCTCTGGGGGGCATGGTCACACCACGGAGGAGACATACTGGGGTTAAGTCTCCTTTCCCTCACCTCTTCTTTCCTTCTCTTCCTTTGTAGAGGCTGTCTCGTCTCAGTTCCCCAGTCACTGTCAGCACAGAAAGAGCCAGAGACCCCTTTCCTCCCTCAGTCACTCCTTCCACGTGATATCCCCTGCACAGGCCTAACCCCCGCTCCCCCATCCCAGTGCAGTCTCTGGTGACTGGCAGAGAGTAGCTCTAGGACTCTTAGCTTGGATTTTGGGGTTCAGTTCTAGCAGGCTGATGTCACAGATCCTCCAAGGTCTCTGGTGTCCCCCAGAACCCCATCTCCTATGAATGCGTTTCCGACCCCTCTCTGCTTCATTGTGTTCTACTCTGGACCCTGCATAAAGGAATCCCGTTCTTTCTGTCCCACTGTCCCCTGTTCCAATTGCGCTTACTCCCACACTAGGCCCATTTCCTTCAGATTCCTGAAAGTAACCCCCCGGATCCCCAGCAGCCTAGCCAGCAGTGGCCAGGATGGGGTGACTTTATCTGGAGTCTGTCAGAGCCTGCATGCAGAGACCCACCAGAGCAGAAACCCCCGACAGCCTTTTGCCTACAGTTCTGATGAGTGCCAGAAGGTGGACACATTCGACTGTGATGCTGAAAACCAGAGCTAAAGCCTCCGGTGCGAAGGGAAGGGAAGAGCCTGTGGTGGGACGGGAAGTGCAACTTGATGAAGTGTGAACAGAGATAACCGGAGAGGACAGGCCAGAGTGCCTGGCTTGGAGTTTCCCGGCTTCCCACTCTCTGCCGTGGCTCCTCCCCCATTTCCTCTTCTGGGTTTAAGACCAATGCAGGATGAGGTCCTTGCCTAGTTTGTCCAAACTCTAACAGCCGAGTTCCTTAAAGTACACATTTCCCAGTAGTGGTTCCTCTAACCTGCCCTATTTACAAGGATGCTCAAATAGATACTAACAACAAATGGTTAGTGCCATCCGCGTGAGCACCCTCGAGAGTTAGGGTCTTTTCTCCCTCTTTGTTTTGTCAAGTGCGGACCTGTGCCTGATACCAGCCATTCTCATAACTGAAGAAGACATATGTGGTCAGCCATGGTGGTGTGTGCCTGTAAGCCCAGCATTGAGAGGCTGAGGCAGGAGGATCATTGCCGTGGATTCTAGGCCAGCCTTTGCTAAACAGAGAGCATCCTGCCTGGGATAGAGTGAGATTCTGTCTCACAATAACAACACAAACTGCAATGTAAAATGCTTGGTGCAGTGCCAGGCGCACACCGTGACTGGTGCAGCGCATGATAACAGGCACATTTTGGGACTGTGTCTAACTCCCTGGAGGACCTGACAAATGGCACCCAGCAAACTTTAGAGAAGTGATCAAGCCTCAAGGACAAAGAATTGTCTAGGGCCACTTGTCTTTGAAAGCCTTACATTTATGTGTATGTGTGTCTGTATGTGTGCATATGCGTGTACGTGTGTATGTGTGAATGTATATGTGTGCATGTGTGTGTGCTTGTCTGTATGTGTGTATCAGCATGTGCATGTGTGTGTATTGTATATGTGGTCATGTGTGTATGTGTATTGTTTGTGTATATGTGTATTATATATGTGTGCATGTATGTATTGTATATATGTACATGTGTGTATTATGTATGTGTGTATGTGTATTGTTTGTATTATATATGTGTGCACATATGTATTGTGAATGTGTGAGTGTATGTATGTTGTGTATGTACATGTGTGTATGTGTGCACATCTGTATGTGTGTGTATTGTGTATATGTGTGTGCATGTGTAGACCCGAGGTCAATGTCAGACGCCATCCTTGATCACTGTTAACCATTTTTTTCCTTTTGAGGCAGGGAATCTCACTTGCGGAGCTCACTGACTGACGTTGGCTATGTGGCCAATGAGGACCCAGCTGCCTCCTCCCCCAGAAGCTCTGGTGCTACAGAGCTCTCCTAAGTGGGTGCTGGGGACCAAAGCTCCTGTCTTCACATGCGCACAGCAGGCACTTTAATGGCTGAGCCAGCCGTCCTTGTAGCCATCCCTCGGGGGAACCAGGACTTTTCCCCCATCTAAGTTCTGTCTCTCAGCTTCCTGTGTTGGACCCATCTGGTACCACTTCCCCTCTTTTAATGACACACAAGTGTGTATCCACTGGCCCATTCTCCCTTTCGCCCATTCTGGCGCTGTCCTGCCTAGCCCATCAGACCATGCCAGCACTCCTTCTGGGCAGCCCTGTCAAGGAAGGGGCGGAATGCCAGGCTGATTGGGATTTTACCTGCACAGTCTGCCGGTCAGGAATCCCACTGTACACAGAAATCTGGGGTGCAGTGGGGCGGCCACCGCTGCCACCACCACCGCCGCTGCTGCTGATGCAGCCACTGCTACTATTGGTCCCACTGGTGTTGGTGGTGACACTGGCCCGGTTGGATGTGTGGGGGACTGGCAGCTCATTCTCCATGGCCTATGGGGTGGTACAGTCAGGGTGCTCAGGTGGCAGAAGAGCAGGTGGATGCTAGGAAGGAAGAGAAAAGAAATGAAAAGCTTAGCAAATGTTTGTGGAAATGCTCATGTCCCAGCCTTCTGATTCTATGGATTCTGTCACCTAGGGTGGAAAACACTTGGAAAAATTGTGTCAGGATTAAACATATATGGAACCCCCCCTTTTTTTGGCTAATTCCCAAATAAAACAGTACAAGCTACTTAGCATCCCAGCTTGTTAGGCTGCAGAGGACATCTAGGGCTTATTTGGAACACATGGGATGATGTATATAGGTTTCATGCATTTACGCAAGGGGCGTAAGCAGTTGCAGAGCTGAGGGTGGCTGGGCAGTCTGAGAACTGTTCTGTGGCTCAGCCAGTGAGACTGGATAGGCGCACCCCAGCTTTCCAAGCAGGCTGCCACAGGGCCACCGGTGAACTCAGGCTTTTGTTGAACATTGGTGTCGTTTTTTTTAGAGAGAGGATCTTTCTATGTAGCTCTCTGCTGGCCTCAAACTCACCATCCTCCTACCTCGGCCTTCCCAACACTCAGAGCTCAATACCCAGCTCTCAACTGAGGCTTTGAGTCACTAGACCCCAGAAGAATATGGACAGGACCGGTTCTTTAGGACACTTTTGAAATCAGGCGTGTCTGCTCTGAACTCTAAGTCTTCTGCTAGAAGCAATGGAGGAGAGGTAAGGGAGGAGGGCTTCTGGCACAATCTCTCTCAGGTAGGGATCACCTTACACCCCTCCAACTTCTTCATCTTTCGATGGAGAAAATGAACACCTGAACTTATACCAGCTCTACACAGCCTAGGTAGTGAAAGAAGTGAAATTTTAAAAATCTCCATCTCTACCAGGGGTTGTGAGCCCTTGGGGGGGAGGGGTGTCAAATGACCCTCCCTCTGGTGTCCCTAAGATCATTAAAAAAAACACACAGATATTTACATTATGAAACAGTAAAAAAATTACAGTTAGAAAGTAGCAACAAAAATTATGTTATGGTTGGGAGTTATCACAATGTGGGGAACTGTATTAAAGGGCCGCAGCATTGAGAAGGTTGAGAACCACAGCTCTGGAGGACAGAATGGGAGAAAGGCAAATCAAGAAATGACAGAAATGGCTGTTTTGTTCTGAGAGGCTAATGAGCCTCAGGTGTTTGCAGTCTCTGCTCTAAGTCCTCTCCATGCCCGAGGGACTCAGTGTGGGGCAAGTTCTACCTTGGGTGGCTAACTAAACTCTGCTTTGAACATTTGATGGACTAGGGTCTGATTCTTGCTTTAGGCAGTTTCTAGTTGGGGACCATACACAGCACCCTGTTTCTTTCTTTCTTTTTTTTCTTTTTTTTTTTTGGTTTTTCGAGACAGGGTTTCTCTGTGTAGCCCTGGCTGTCCTGGAACTCACTCTGTAGACCAGGCTGGCCTCGAACTCAGAAATCCGCCTGCCTCTGCCTCCCGAGTGCTGGGATTAAAGGCGTGCGCCACCACGCCCGGCTGCACCCTGTTTCTTAACCCATCAAATGTGACAGTCCACGAAGAACAAAGTAAAAGGCCATGCCAAGTGCCAGCAAGCTATCACCTACTCAGTCACCTCCCCCAAACGCCAACTGCTGCCATGGTTATGACACTGTCCCTGTCTGGTTCCCATTGTCTGGTTCCAATAAATCATGCTTCCCCCACGACAGGTTTGATGCAGTCTCTAGTAATCTGATGTCCTAGCCAGGAGGGAGAACCAGAAACTCCTTCAGAGGCCATTTGGTGGTCCAGATGTGTGCCCTCACCATCACCATTTGGTGGCCCAGATGTGTGCCCTCACCACCACCATTCTGTGAGCCAGATGTGTGCCCTCACCACCACCATTCTGTGAACCAGATGTGTGCCCTCACCATCACCATTTGGTGGTCCAGATGTGTGCCCTCACCACCACCATTCTGTGAGCCAGATGTGTGCCCTCACCGCCCAGCCTCACAAGCCCAGTGCCTCGATGGAGAAAGCTTGGGAAAGAAGTGAAGAGCGGTGGGCGAGGTGCATCAGGCCTGAGTGCAAGCCCTGCTTTTGATATTTCATTATCTTTCTAAACCTTCTCTCTATTCTTTCCTGTTTGCAAGCGCATGCACGCGCACACACACAACCAATATCTTATCTATCCATCCATCCATCTATCCATCCATTCATATATCCATCTTGTTTATGTATCATCTGTCAGAGACATCAAACCCTCTCCTTGTAGATGACACCAAATTCATAAAGGAAGATAGTATTTTGCATATTAATGAAAACACTGATTTGTGTAAAGAACTGAACCAGATGTTAATGCCGTCTCTCAATCTGAGGTTGACAATCCTCAAGCCACTTTCTTCAGACAGTTTCACTGTGGCATTAAAAAAAAAAAGAACAGGAAGGCAGCTGAAGAAATGGCTCAACAGGGGGACTGGCCAGGCGAGCCTGAGGAGCAGAGTTCGGATGCAGCACCCACATAAATGCCAGAAGGATGTGATGGCCTGCCTGTGCTCCTGGAGCCTTCGTGGCAGATACGGCATCTCCACAGCAAGCTGGCGAGCCAGGCTAGGTAAATGGAGCTCTGGGTACAGCGAGAGACCCTGCCCTACACATAAGGGAGATAGAGTAATTGCACCTGATGTCAACCTTCAGACCTCACATGCATGGGTATGTGAAGGTCAAATGGCAGGAATGTTGGAGGTTGGGAAGCTGATGCCACTTCCGGGTGGCAAGTGGGTGCTTTGTCAAATACCCATTGCTTGTGACCTGGACCACCAAGCAGGTTCTCCTTGAGGCCTGTCTGCTTTTACTGCCACAGAGGTCCCTGTCCACGAATCCCTCGGCCCCGCCTTGCATTGGAACCAGGCTTCATGATGGCTGATCATTTGTTAAGGATGCCTGTGGACGAGGATGAGATGCGTGGGCCAATGGCACAGCTAAGCCAGCAAGGATTTCCTGTACCTGGCTCTGTCGAGATCTGCCATATCTATATTCCAGGAACAGAAGTCTAGGCTGATGAAAAGCCATGCAACACTCCATTCCTGGCCTTGCAGGAACTGAAAAGCTAGCTATCAAGTGAAATTTAAAATATATATTAAAATTATTTTGTAGATTATGTATGTGGTGGGCCTAAATGCATATTTGTGTTCCAGCAATGTGGGGGTCCGGGGTGATGTTGGGCACCTTCTTCATTTCTCTTCATCTTATGAGGTAAGGGCTCTTACTGTTCTGGCTAGTTTGGTTAGCCAGATTGCTCCAGGGATTCTCTGTATTCCACTCCCATGCACCAAGTTCTGGGCGAGCCATTATACAGGTGCTAGGATCTGAGTTCTAGTCCTCACGCCTGTGCAGCAACTGATACAGATGCTGTCTCATCTGTAGCCCACAACTATGACCTTGGCTAACCAGGTAACGATGGCAACCTCCAAACACAGGCTGCCCCAAAGGGTCGTTATCTCCCTTTTCCTAAATGTTGATCAAAACTGGGGTTCAGTTCACGTTCTAAGACATCACGCCAGGTGTGGTGGCACATGCCTTTAATCCCAGCATTTGGGAGGCAGAGGCAGGCAGATTTCTTAGTTCGAGGACAGCCTGGTCTACACAGTGAGTTCCAGGACAGCCAGGGCTATACAGAGAAACCCTGTCTTGGGAAAAAAAAGTCTTTGCTTTTGGCTGAACAGGTGCTGCAGAGTGTGTACTCAGGCCCTGTTGTCAAACACTAGTGGCATTCCTCTGTGGAAACACTGCCAAGTAAGAACAGCATGGCTCCCACGCAAGACTGACACTTCCCTTAGCCACTGGGGACACAGCTGTCTCCTACCATTGCTGGCCAGAGCCCACCCTTCTCTGTTGGCCTTGCGCATGGCTTCGTACCCCCACCTCCTCTCGTTGAGGGGCTCGTTTGGTTTTGTTCCCTTGACCCCGGTCCCCGCTCTCTGTGACACCTGTGCTCACGTTCACCCTCCACTACCCATGCATCTATGGCTGCACCCTGCTCTGTGTCCTCCTGGTGCGCATGCTCCTCCCACTGAGCGCTCTGGAAATAAAGCGTGCTCCCTCGTTCCCACTTTCCCCCTGTGTGATGCATCCTGCCCAGCTCTCAGCCCACTAATGGGCCCCTTCCTCTCAGTCTGATTTGTCTTCCCTCCCTCTCACCCCTCACTGACCTGGCTCTGGTTCTCTGAGACAGCATCCCTTACTGCTCAGCCTCCTCTCAGGATCCCTCACACAGGCTGGACCAAGCACATGTCTCCCACATGCACACACTTACTTGCTCACTCCCGCTACAGCGCATGCTCACTGATGATGCACTGTCTCTCTGGCTCCCTCTGTCTGAGCTCCTGCTTTTAGTAGCTACAGCTGTCTTCCCAGATGCATGCTCTTAGGGTCTCTGTGGACCACTCATGCAGAGGACAGGGAAAGGCAGGCCAGACTGGTTTGCACACCAGCCTTTCAAAGTGTGCAAAAACACTGACTACACTCAGGTGTCAACCACCACCACCACCACCTTCTGTTTTAGAATTCCTGTGACCATTAAGCAGCAATTCCTTCCCCACTGTCCAGCCGCCCCTGGTGGTCTGAGATCTGCCTTTATGAATCTGCCTTTTCTAACATCTTAGATGAATGGAGCTACATCTTCTGTCCTCTTCACAATGTTTTAAACATTTATTCACATTGTATCATATGCAACAATTGTATTCCTCTTTAGGGTTGACTAATACTCCTCTTTCTATATGTGTGCACATCTCTCTGTGTGTATGTATATGCATGCATATATTTGCATATATATGCATATGTATTTGCATATGTGCATGTGTGTCTCTCTGTGTATACCACAGCTTGCTTCTCCATTCACCTGCCTATGACACTCAGGTTGTTTCCACCATTGGCAACGGCCACTGTGCACAATGTTGTAATTCTCTACTATGTAAGAAGCAGTGAATCATGGGGCAACTCCGTGGGGGGAAATGTGGACATCCAGATGTTCTTGTGCCATTTGTTGAATTACCAGTGTTTCTGTGACTCACAGAGGTCCCCTCAAGCTACCTGGTATATGTCAGGACCTGTGTTGATCCTTCCTGTCTTTCCCACTTCTACACGCTGCAACCCCTCGGGCTCAGGATTATTGTGACTGACCTGAAAAATCTTGGTTACCTGGCAGTATCTCACCCCCGGGCTTACTGTTGTGGCTACTGACGCTGTCCCTGTCCCCCGAAATGCCTTCCTTCCAGTTTTCATTACCATACTGTTCAGGTCAGCAGTGCAGGTGAGTCCTGGGGAATAGCATGGAATGCTGCTTCCTTGAAGTCCTCCCCCTTCATAGTCAATCATTACGTCGCTTAAGCCATCCAATGGGAAGGCTGTTGGCACAGTTGGTGATTGCCTGTCTCACATTCATAATGGCCTACTGCAAGGAAGTCATGTTCTTGGTGTCTGCTCCTGTACCCATGGTGTCAACTGTACCCCTGCATGCCTGGAGCTTCAGGCCCTGCTCCTTCTGCTCCCTGAAAGCTTAGTTTCTGCCTCTTTTTAGAACATAAACTACTCATGGTTTCATCATAGCTTTTACCTGTGGTCTCTAGTCTACCCGTAGAGATGGCTCAGTACCACTGCCTGTTTACTCGACAGTAGATGCTTTGGGTATACTCATGACTACTGTGAGAGTAGTTATTAATGTCCCATTTTGTCAATAAGAAATTATCTAAGCCAAGTGTTCTGAGGCAGAAGGATTACTGTGAGTAAAGTGTTAAATGATGAGTTTGAGTTAGCTTGGACTATAGAGTAGTAAGATTGTTTCAAAATATAGATATAGACAGAGACAGATGGGGAGGAGCTATCTAATTTATCTAAGGGCATCACAAAACTGGCAGTCCAAAGCCAGGTGTGTTGACCTGGCCCACTGTTGCAGTGACACTGGGCCCAGTCCCTGTCAGAACATACCAGAGCAAAGTAATGGAGATTACTCGGCTGAATCCTCTAATTACTGTTTATCAAATATTTGTACAAAACCATCCTTCTACATCATTTATACATACACGATATTACACATATGTACCCATCAAACAGTTCCAGAAATCAGACATTACCACAAACTCCCTTGTTTTTCCTAGACAAAAACCAAGGCCTAGTTTCTGAGGAAAAGAATGATTTATTCAAGGTAACATGGCTTTGACTCTTCTAGGACCATGGGAGGGATGCCCAGCAGCCAGGGCTAACTGGACTTACCCAGCCAGAGGGCTGGGACTCATCCTGAGGGGAAACCAGAAGTGAGTTGGTCTCCTCATGCAAAGAGCGTGGAACACTCCGGCAGCATTCAACTTCTGCTTCTACAGTTTGTGTGGCAAAGCTTCCATCTCTCCCTCCTCACACGTTCCTTCTGCCTCAAAGCTTGGGGTGGGTGGGAAGCAAAGGAGGCCTCCTGGAGTTTTAGCTAGGGCTACTAACGTGCCTGTCTGTGGACTCTCGTTAGGGCCTGCCTGCCACATGAGAAATATGAATCTGTACATTTCACAGCGCCCATGCTTTAAACATTTATCCACTCCTCCTCAATTTCCTCTTCCTAGTCTCATTCCCCTTTCTCTTCCTTCTAATGACTGCCTTATTCCGTCCCAAGGCCACCCACCCCTGTGGACTCCCACTGTGAACCACAGCCAAGTCTCACTAATGGCTGACAGCCAGAACTAGAAATATGTTTTTCTCTGGTTCCAACTCACTGTGTGGTTCTGTGTGAGGCTGAGCTCCAAAGCTGCCGTTCCTGTTTCAGTCAGGCCTCCCTCCCAACCACAAGGGACCACTTTGAGCGATGTGCTGACTGGAACTGGCTTGGATAGCGATCTTATTACAGGTCTCTGAGGCCTACAGGGCTTGAGACCCGGCAGCTGGAGAAATGCTGATGGTTCTGTCCTTTCAGGAGCCGCCAAGTCTAGGAAACACTAGGCCTTTGTCCCCAGGGTCAGGGAAATCCATTTGCTGTGGATTATGGCTGTGATGGTGTTCCAGGGAGGCAGAGGGGGAAGATAGTGAAAACAGCTCTTAAACCCTCACCAGAGACCGCAGGTCCAGCGGGATGAGGCTTTCTAATGGGATCAGGGCTTGACAGGAAGAGAGAGGTCTAGGGCCCCCCCCCCCCACAATGGCTGCTCCTGGTACCAGCATATTGGCCTCTGTGTAGAGTCTGAAAAGGCAGCATGAAGGGTTCCTCCTGGGTGCCTCTCTCTTCGAGGGGGGAGACAATGATTGAAAATTCAGTTCTCTAGACTGAGGGAGCTAGGGGAGACCCCCTTCCACCTCCAGGTTGCAGGGTGAATCCCTACACCCCCATCCTTCGCAGAGCTCCGGCAGCACTGTGAAGGTACGGAGGCACTGGGCAGCTCAAACCTCCCTCCTGACCTCCCTCTGTGCCTGCCGTGTCTCTTACAAACCTAGATCAAGGTAAAGAGAACAGGGAGATGGCTCAGCGGATGGAATGCGTGCCCAGCAAGCTCAAGGGCCTGAACTTGATCCCTAAGGACCTAAAAAGCTGGACGGCTCACCATGCACCTGGAACCCCAGCACTGGGTGGCAGGGTGCAGAGAGGGCAGGATCCCCGCCCGGGCTTGCTGGCCAGCTAGTCTAGTCAACTCAGCAAGCTCCCAGCTCAGTATGAAGCCCTGTCTTAAAAAAATCAAGTGGATAAGCAATAGAGGAAGACACCTGACAGTGACCTCTGGACTCCATGCACATGCATGCGCCTATACACATGCACTCATACCCCCCCCCCCCCCCACACACACACACAGGAACACATACACACATGGCGGGGGTGTATGTAGGTAATCAAAGAAAGTAAACCAAGTATATTAAGGAAAGGCAACAAGACAGAAGTGTCAGAGGCATAGCTAGAGCAGACCACTGCTCTAGCAAGCCAGACAATGACCTCATAGCAAAACACAAGAGCGTGCGCTCACATCAGCAGCCTTTTCCTGCTGAGGCCTGATATTTCTTGGTACCATAGAAAAGGCAGATTCTACCGAGCGTTTATGCTCCAACCTGGTGCTGATTTGTTGACAAGCATTCGCAGAAGAAAGAGAAAGATTTGATCTTACCCCTTCTGGGCTGGGCTGGGGAGTAAGGTGTGAGGGCGGGGTTTGTCTTGGCTCAGGAAGCTTCAGTCTCATGGTTCTGAGGTGGGCCAGTCTCCCTGAGGTCTTTAGTGGATGTGAGGAGTGAAAAGAGGCAAGGACTGGTGAACATTGCTGTAAGCCAAGCAGCAAACCAGAGAGGCCAGAAGGACTCAGAGGAACAAAGTTCTCTTCAGTTTCAGACAACCTTGTTGGTCACGGCAGCCCTAGAAAGTATTAAAGTGTACTGCCTACATCTAACTCTCATGAGCCAAACGAGGTCAGATGAAGCTTGTAGGAAAATTGCAGAGACATAACTCAGTCTCGCCAATGTAAGGGCCCTGTGGGTCACATCAGGGGGTCCCAACATGTGGCCTCAGGAGGGTTCCCAAGACTGTCAGCTCTCAGGCCCCACTTCAGACCCAGAGAAGCAGAGATTCCAAGACTGGGGCTCAGCAACTGTGTCATGACCAGCCATGCAGGGTTTCTGATGCACCGAAGGCTGAAAGCCGCTGTCAGAAGGCCACTCTCAGACCTCTAAGAGATGAAAGAGGAATGGCCATGTGCCTGAGATGGTCCACATGAAGTGCCTCAAAAGTGCTAAGTTAGGGGACTGAGAGAAGAGACTTAACAAATGGAGTGTCTCCCCTGATAGAAATGGAAGAGCAGCTATGCAAAGGGGCACAGAGCTGGCTGCTCTCAGAGACATTCCCAAGGCATCTGCCCCATCTGTCCCATGCTGCATGGTCCAGCGTTCTGTCTCCCATTACCCTTCACTGAGGCCACTCCCTATGTCCCACCTCCCTAGCAGAATCGGCTTTTCCTGTGCCAGCCAGGAACATGTCTGTTCTTCCTAGAGCCCAGCCTTTGTCACATTTGTCTTCATCCATCCTTTGTCACATTTACTCAGTGTGCGTGTGCACGTGTGTGTGTGTGTGTATGTGTGTGTGTGTGCATGTGTGCACTCACATGCACACTGTAGAGTCAGAGGACAACTTGTTGGAGTTGGTTTTCTCCTTTTATTATGTGGGTTTTGGTCACTGAACTCAGGTCACCAGGCTTGGTGGCAAGTGCTCTTACCTGTTAGGCCATCTCCTTAGCCCTCCCTATCTTTGATCTGCCAAGAGGCCAGCTGACTTTCCCAGCAGGTGGTGACTGGTATTTTCATTTACACTGGACACTGTGAATGGCTAGCAACAGTGGCGTTGGCTGTGTGAAGAATAGACCTGAAGTCCTGCTGATACATCTCACTCCTCAAGAGAGCTCTCAGAGACACCAAAGCACCCGTGACACTATTCTGTGATCGTGACGCCTTTGAAACCTTGAGACAGCATGGACACATTTACTCAAGTTGGTGGTCCTGATTCAGGCTCAATGAACAAGGCCATTACATATAAAGTTTGACTTGGGGAAGGAGTAAGGAGACAGACAGGAAAGAGGTGTTGATGTGATGGCTGTAAAGACCCAGTTACTGTGCAAGGCACACACGGGAGATCCTGCTCAGGCAGCCTGGCCTCCAGCCCAGGCTGCACCATTAATTAGCTGGGCTTGAAGCATCAGCACCAGCAGAGATGATAATGTCCTACCTCCTACCTCACACAGACTCTGCCAAGATGAACCAGGACGCGTAGGCCTAAGGAAACATTTTTAAACAAAATTGACAAGAATTCAGTACAGTATGAGTTCAGAAAGGGGGAGGGTTGAGATCAGGGAGTGAGTGTGAAAAGGGCGGAGTGCACATACATGCGCTCGTGCCAAGTCGAGCTCTTTCTCACTCATTGTCCGGTTTTGCAAAACAGATAGGGTAGCAGCAAGACACCACATTTGCTTGAATGAGTACATATATGCTTTGAGACAAGGTCTCATTATGTAGCACAGTTGACCTGGGACTTGGTCTCTAGATCAAGCTGGTCTTAAACTCAGAGAGAGAGAGAGACACACACACACACAGAGACAGAGAGACAGAGAGAGACAGAGAGAGACAGAGAGTGCCATCTGCCTCTGCTCAAAGGCATACACCACTGCACCCCAAGAGTATAAGGTTTGGAGAGCAGCCTGGCCTGTGCACTGAGTCCCGAGCCTTGCACAGACCAGGATGATGCAAGACCACTGAGCTCTGTTCTCAGTTCTACCTTTGCTTTTTGAGACAGTCTCTCCAGGCTGGCCTTATGCTCACTCTGTAGCTCCAGCAGGACTTGAGCTTACAACCACCCTCCCCAGTCTCTGGAGTGGCTACAATTACAAATCTGTGCACCACCATGTCTGGCTAGAGTCAATTTAAAAAAATGAGTATGGGTGTTTTGTCTACATATGTCTCTGCACAACTTGCATGCCTGGTCCCCAGAGGCCAGAAGAAGGCATAAGATCCCCTAGAACTGAACTGTTGTGAGCCACCACATGAATGCTGGGAATCTTCCTCTGGAAGAGCAGTCAGTGCTCTCAATTGCTGAGTCATCTTTCCAGCCCCAGTTAATTCTTTCTTTTTAAGTAGCCTAGTAGAGTTGTACATTTTTGGCACATAGACATCTTAGTAGCTAATGCTATAAAAGATCACTGTAAGATTCTCTCTGTATTGAATCTCCCTATAAAGTATACAAACATGTGTATGCACACACATATACACATATGTACATATATGAACACACACACACACACACACACACACACACTCCTAGTATTTCTAGAACCTGCATGATCTGCATTCCAACTTGGCTTTGGTCTGGCTTGGAGCAGGTTAGCCCAGACAGGCTAGCCTGCCCCTGCTGTGTTCCCACAAGCCTAAGTGGGACAGGGATCGAGAAGCACCCCATTGCCAGGCTTGCAGAACAACCGTTCCAGGGCTCGCACGTTAGTGTGGACATTTTTGAGAAGCCCTCCTTTCTCTTCCTGTCATACCTATCCCTGGACCACGGCTCAGTCTCAAGTGGCCTACAGGGTCACCTGACATTTTGTAGTTCTTGGGGGGGGGGGGAGCTGACAAGTTTGCTGACTCTAGAAAGGCAAACACCAGGGACTATGTTGGGGTACCCTGCTGTCCTATGGCCACGGGGGTTCTACCTCAGATCCTGTAAGACTGTAAAGCTTAGCCCTTTCCAACACTAGGAGGAGATGGCAGGGTCAGGGCTGGGAACAGATCCTCTGGACAGACACACTGCAGGGATAAATGGGCACCTCTAAAGCCACGCATGCAGATGTGAGGGATTGCTCCTGGGTAGGAGGCCACCATTCTGGGACTGGCATAGTGAAGGAAACAGCTCTAGCCACTTGCTTAGAGACAGGAGCTGTACTATGCGTGATCTCATTTGGTCCTCCTGCCAGGCAGAGGGGTCACTCTATCACCGTTCTCACAAGAAAACAGAGGAGGACTTCCCCGAGGCCACAGAGTCAGGAAAAGCTCGTGTTGTATTTGAACTTAGTTCACATACCAGATGCAGGCTCTCCTGTGCTTGCTACAGCATGGGCCAGCTGGTGCTTATGAACTGGGCTCCTACAGCCTTCTGTCTAATAACAGCAGTCTCAGGAGAATCATCCCAGCAAGGTCAGGCCAGGCCAGGCCAGTCAGTGCCAGCTCTCCCAGGTGCTGCCTGCTCTCCCCCACCCCCAAACTACACTTGGAGAAAGAGTAGGGAGCGTGTAATATTTGCTGGCTCTCTCTGTTCCTAAGTATTCTCACACAATACATAGAAAGCTGGTCACAGAGCCGTCCACATGACCCTTGCTGTAACTGAATTCAAAAGCAAAATAATAATAAAATAAAAGCTGCCCAGCAGTGCTTTGGAGGGAAGGGACAGAGGCGGCCTTTCTTTCCTGAATCTCCACACACTCTGGGCATGGAGTCAGAGAGTCAGTATGCCATGTAAGAAAAGAGGAGGAGCTTAGTCTGAGAAGGCTGTTGGATTCTTGCTACTGTCCCAGTGGGGATGCTGTGGACAGGTCACCCAACCCCTCTCTATGGGCTCTTTCCTTATCTGTAAAATGATGCTAATAACACTGACGAAGAGTTACCCGGAAAATCCAAAGAAAAGGTGAGCTAAACACAGAGCCCCAGGCGCAGCACAAACACACACTTAGTTGAAGCATCCCCACCCCCTTTCCCCTGCCTCGGCTTCTCTGTGCTGCTGTGGAGCAGTGGTTAGAGACAGGGAACAAGTTCCCAGAGAGAATAGCACCAGCCCCAGATCCAGCTACAAAGCAGAGCATTCCAGAACAGCCCGAATGAGGTGCGTGTAATTTGATGCTCTCCGGGCTGGCTTGGACATGAACTTTTTACCAGACCCTCAAAGCCTAGGAATTTTCTTATAAAGGAGAGAGAGGGAGGGGGAGGGGGAGGGCGAGGGGGAGGGGGAGGAGGAGGGAGAGGGAGAGGGAGAAGGAGAAGAGGAGGAGGAGGAGAGGAAAGAGAGAAAGTATGAACAAATGATCTCTCCCTAAACTGAAGGCATATAAGACTGAGTGTATGTGTGTGCAGGTGTGCATATGTGTGTACGTGCATGCGTGTGTGCATGTGACACACGTGTCACGCATTTTCTCATGAACATATGTGGTCTGAGAGAAGTGTGAGACTGGAAGCTAGTCACTCATTCATGCTTCCAACTCTCCCACACTCTGTGCCAGCTGTCTTTCAGATGCCCAGAGTGAGGCTGCTCCCGGAACGTTCTTTGCAGGCTACTTCTCATGTGGTGGTTGGGTTATCAGCACTCAAGGCGACTGCCTGAAAACTATCAAGGCGACTGCCTGAAAACTACTGCACATCACACTACAAATAGCTGGAAATCTGAGCTTCCCTCTTCCACTCTCTCCTCCCAGCCTCCTCTTACATTGGCTCAGTCCATTAGCAGAGGGCTCAGCCCTCCGAAGGGGCTTTCTCCTGCTCTGCTTTGCCCCAGCCGCTTCTCATGCCAGTTAATCACAGCCCTGAAAGTGATCCCAAAGGGCAGAGGATGTGGTTCAGTTGGTACAGTGCTTGCCTAATGTGCAGAAACCTCTGAGTCCAAGCCCCCAGAACCACATGAACTGTCGTGGCTACAGAGAGTTCATTGCCACCCTGTGATACACAAGAGTCTGTCTCAAAGGTTAAAATAGGGGCTGGGGAGATGGCGCAGCAGATAAGAGCACTGTAGGTTCTTCCAGAGGACCTGGTTTCTGTTCCTGGCACCCACATGGCAGCTCACTACCACCATAACACCAGCTCCAGAGGGTCGGACACCATCTTCTGGCTTCTATGGAGACCAGGCACACACACAATGCGCAGACATATGGAAGTAAAATACACAAAACCCCCAAATATTTACATTCTTCTTTCTTAAAGTAACTCTTTAAAAATTAAGCAAATAAATAGTTCACAATTTGTAAATCCAGCTCTCAGGCCTCTTTGTACTCATCTGCCTCAAGTTATAGTGTTTAACCGCAGTTAATGTTCCTGCATGTCCAGGAAGCCTGTGGTCTACTGTGACTACCAGCCTTTCTTCCCTTAGCGTCATTGTTGGCTTTACCCAGACCACCAGTTTACCTCCAGCTTCCTGGACTCCTATGTGCTCCCTACTATCTGCAGGAGAATGGACCCACTGGGGTAGAATCAATATTTCACTGTTATCTGTCAACTACAACTCTATACCCTACTTCCTTTTTCATACTTATAAACAGCAAGTAGCTAGTTTGGACTGAGTCTCTGGGAAGAAAAGGCAGAGAGACTGGGGTGGTTAGGAAGCGGAAAGTGGACAGACAGCTCCCCGGACAGACAGTTCCCCGTGAGGCTGCTTTCTTCCCCGTGGAGCTGTCTGAGCAGAGCTGTGGGCCAGGCAGGTGCACATCCCAGGGGAGTGTCCCCCAGGCCATGCCTGCAGCCTGCTGTCAAAGACACTTTTCTGGACACCAGGAATCCACCTGAACAAGCTGTATACTCCTGCAGTTTATAGCTCTGCCATATAAGGATGTTTTAAAGGCTAATAATGCTATTTGTTTTTTAAGGTGTGGGACAAGCCCAAACTGGTTTTACTAAATAAAGAAAAGAGAAAATTGTGTTAGTATGAACTTCCTGATGTTCCCCCATCCGCTTAGAGGGGAGGAAATCACTCCTTTCGCATGTGGGGAGGGGCGCCGAGAGCTGACTCTTTCATGAACCATCCAATTAGCCCACTCACGCCCACTCATCCAGGCTTTCCTCATCTTATGTACTTGGTACTGGATGGGGAACAAAAGCGATTGACTGCTCTTGAGGAAATGACCAAGTGAGGTGCGAAGCAAGATGAATCCACAGGTGTACCAGCGGTTAGACAACTTGATGTGGTTTTGTTTTTGTTTTTGTTTTCCCCACAGAGGGCCAGGCAGTATATAAGCTAAGCTTTGCGGGCCGCATGCAGTCTGGATCGTATATTCTCTCTCGGCTGCCTTCCATTTAAAAGTGTACGGTCTGTTTTTAGCCCGAAGGCTTTCCACTAGGTGTGCAAGACAACTTTTAGCTCAGTCAGCTCAGGTTTTGTCTTAGGAGGCTTCTTTAGGCAGAGCCAGGAAGGATCATCCCAGGTGGGGTTCAGGCTGTTGTTATAGATCACCCCATTAGCTTAGAGCTGAGATTTGCTGAATGGGCTCTGTCACTTAGATAACTGAAAGCGTAAACTTCCTGGTCCACAGTGGTCTTTTAGACCTGAGCATGCATCAAAATCAGCCAATTAGCCCAGTCCCTCCCCCCAACCCCCCCCCCCCAGCCCGGAGTTCTCATGTGGCCTCCAAGGGCCAAGCCAGACTGTATGAGCAAGCTGGGCTGAAGAACTGAGACCCGAGAGGGAGGAGGTTTAGTGGCACCAAAGAGGGGCCTTGACCCTGACCCCTGCAGTTATGGATGGCTCTCCCTTCCCAGGAAGGCTCTGAGTCTCCTTGGGCAAGATTTGTGTGTGTGTGTGTGTGTATCTTCCCTTCAACATCTGTGTTGGCACTCATCCTGTCTAGCTTCTCAAAAATTTACATATTTTAAACCACGTCTGCAAAAACGGCTCTTATGCAATGTGCCTAGTATGTATCCTCTGATAGGGCAGTACTTCTCGTTTAGCACATACCTTAAAATGATTCCTTAAAAAAAAAAAAAAAAGTCAGACATGGTGCTCAGAGAGAAGGTGGCGAGAAAGGAAAGAAGTCATAGTGAAGTCCACAGAGCTATCCACAGAGGACTCTGTGGGCATCCACACACACAAGAAGTCATTAATCTGGAAGACAATGAATGGCAAAGGCAATTAGCCTGCCTGGGGTCTTAGCAAGCCAATGAGCGATGCAGCAAGGCTCCGGAGGGTCTAGTGGAAGGGCAGGGTCATTGCTGGGGAACTGAGGAGGAGGTCAAGGCAAGGGAGGTGGGGAAGCCACCAGGGGCTTCATGAGGTCTTCATGGTTAATGTCGAACTGTGGAAGCAGCCAGGAATGGCTGTACCCTTGCCAGGCTCTACCCACTGCTAGGCTTGGGCACAATCCTGACAATAAACCAGGTGCTTCAGTTGTGCACACACATATATACACACACGTGCACACGCACACACATGCACACACACACACACACGCACACGCACACACACGTCTGTCATCCACCTGTAAAGTCTAACCTGGCAGAGGGGCAGGCTGAAGACTGCCTGACTGAGTAACGCAAGGAGCGCATGCCAGGACACTGGTGGAGTTAAAGAGACAGCTCCAAACTTCAGCTTGAGGCCCTCCCCTGCACACTGCACAGCGTGCTTGTCATCTTGGCCACAGCCTCATCCGCATGCACGTTCCCACGCTCTGCTCTCTGCAGACACTCTAAAGGCACGTGGATGGCTTCTTCCTTTCTAGGCACCTTCTCCAGACAGAGTCCCTTGTCCACCCTCAGTCATCTGCACATGAGACACCACCTTCTGTATCTATAAATCACTCAAATGTCAAAGTCGCCTCCACAGCTTCTGTCCCTGATGTCTGCAGGGCCCTGACAGCTTTGTCATTCTTATAGGAAAACAAAAACTAAAA
Source organism: Mus musculus (assembly GCF_000001635.26). Classification (NCBI taxonomy): domain Eukaryota; kingdom Metazoa; phylum Chordata; class Mammalia; order Rodentia; family Muridae; genus Mus; species Mus musculus. The sequence goes on along the minus strand of NC_000070.6, from coordinate 128,688,947 downwards.
CTAAATAAAATAAAAACAAAAACGAGGTTAAAAACAAAAAAAGGAATGAACCACAGCTGGCTTGACGGCATAGAGAGCCCAACCCGAAGCAGATTGTCCTACCGTGGGGTGCAGGTTTGTGGCTGTGGTGTCCCCGCCTTCAAGACCATCCCATTTATCTCTTTGTTCCACTCCCTCTCTCTTCCTGCACAACGCTGCAATCACACACATACTCTGGGTTGGGGGGGGGGGGTTGAAGAACAGCCTAATTTCCTGATGATTATGTTGTTACCTAGCAACAGCCAATCAGGGGCCAGGCTTTTTGTCTGCAGTATTTCATGCAAATAGTTTGGAGAAATTGCAGGGTAACACAGGCTGCTTAGTCTGTCTTCTCAGGGGACACATTACAGAACACAACCAACCCAAAGGGGGACTACTGGAGCCGGGCTCATGTGTGTGAGTGCAGGCCATCTGACCTCAACACTTACCCTTCTGCCCGGTACAGAGAATGCAGTTCTGGAGAGATACTCATGGGGCCAGAAACTTGGGAGAGTGTCTGAGCAGCAGCCATCTGGACCCTGGATCTAAAAAGCTGCTCATCTGGTCCACAGCACACTGACCCCAGAGACCCCTTGCTTGCTTCCCAGCAAGGCAGAGACATCTCCTGCTGCGGAGCTGTCTGTGGAGGGATGGGGTACCTTCCTATATTCACGAGCTGAGAGACTGCTGCACTCTAAGAAGGCAGTGGCAGCTCCCTAACCTGTGCGTGCCCACGGCCTCATCTCCAAGGCCAGATGTTGGCACCAAAGACTCCACCTTGGTCTATTGGTGGAAAACTCTATTCTTACCCTCATATTAAAATTCCAGAAAATTCTGAGTCAGGTAATTTTATTCTCCTATCTCTGGAACCTATAGTAGTAGAAAGGAATTCAGTGAATAACTTGCCCAGAGTGACACAGGCCAAGTGTCAAAATGCAGGACTAATAGGCAGGTCTCTTGATGTAAAGTCTCTGCTGTGGCCCCAGTGATTCTAGAATACTCCCAAGACCTTGCAACAGTAAAAGAGACGACACGTGAAGGTCAGTCCCTTGATTCAGATGCCAGGACTTCAGGGACCCTCAGCACCACTGAACGTTAGAACCTACAGGTGATCATGTCAGACCCGGCTAGGCTTGCATGCACTGCCCCAACCAATTATTTCATTAAGAATTTTTTGAAGGACTGGAGAGTTGGTTCAGCGGTTAAGAGCACTGGCTGCTCTTGCAGAGGACCCAGGTTTGATTCCCAGCACCCACATGGTGGCTCACAACCATTTTAAACTCTATTTCCAGGGAATCTGGCACCCTCTTCTGGCAACACCAGGCATACCATGCATTGATACACATGCAGGCCAAGCACTCATAAACAAAATAAAAATAAATAAATCTTAAAAGCTTTTTCTGGGGAGGGGCAGCAACACCTCACCTCAGTGTGTGTAACTGTGTGTGAGTGTGTATATGTGGGTGTCCATATTTGCACGTGTGCGCATGTGTGTGTGTGTGTGTATGGATGTCCATATCTGTGTGTGTGTGCATGTTCATGTGGGTGCCCATATTTTATTTGTGTGTGTGTGTTTGTATGGAGGTGGGTGCCCATATTTGTGTGTGTGTGTGCATGTGGGTGCCCATATGTGTGTGCCTTTGTGTGCATGCTGAGTTGAATATCTTCTTCATCCCCTTTTTTCTTCACCATCCTCACTGTTTTCTGAGGCAGGGTTTCTTGCCGAACTCAGAATTCACTCATTTGAGCAGGCTGGTTGGCCAATGGCTGCCTCTGCCACTTGCTCCCCTCCCCCGGTTTATAGATGCACACCACGCCAGGCTTTTATCAGGGTGGTGGGATTTGAACACAGGCCCTCATACTTGCACACAAGGCACTTTGCCCACTGAGATGTCTCGTCAGCCATCAGGGGCATGAATGCCTAAAACGCTTTTTAGAAATAGAACAGCTCACTTCTGAAAACAGATTGGCAATTTCTTTCCATTTGTAAAACTGTGTAAGACACCCATATGGGCACTTGACATGTAATAATTACACATTTATGGGGTACAGTGGAAACTTCTGACATATGGCATCAAATCAAGGTGACCAGTAGGATTGTTACCTCAAATATTTACTGTTTCTTATATTCAGAATTATCTCTCTGAGGTATTTTTGGAATACAGAATGAACCACTGTTAACTATGGTCATCCTTGTATGCTGTGGAACACCAAAACATAACCTTTTCTCCTACGTTACCTACCATGACTCTGCGACTTCTCCCTGTGCCCTTTCTAGCGGCAGCAACCATGACTCTCTTGTCCATGAGATGCTCAATTTCCTACAAAACTGAACGTTCAGAACGATCCAGAAAGTCCATCCTAGGAATTTCCCTAAGCACATGGCAACTAAGCACAAAAAAAGGGATTCTCATGAGGAGTCAGGGACAATTCTGTCCCAAGTAGCTTCAATGACAACTACAACCATGTAAGTGTCCTTACGCAAGGGAATAAACTCACCAATGAACAAACTGATCTACTCCACATGGGAGAATCTCAAGTGTGGAGAGCCTTTTGGGATGCCGCTTGGCAGGAATCTGACAATGTCCAAGGACAAGGAAATGGGCCACTTGGCAGGAATCTGACACTGGCCATGACAGAGAAGCAAGCCCAGACAGGAATCTGACATTAGGGCATGACAAAGAAGTAAGTTCTGGCAGGGACATGACGTTGGCAAGGACTGACCAGGACAAGGAAGTAAGAACCTGATTTTAGGGTGGAACAAATGATGTAGGCTTCAGGCAAGATTTTGGGCTTGGACAAGGATGTGGGCTCAGGTTATTTTGTTCATTGTGACAAACCCTGGGTAACAGCTGTCACGGGAGTCATCACGGGTCGTTGCTTACTGCCCTGCTAGTTCCTTTTTGTACTGCTTGCCCTTAATACCTGCATATAATTAAAATGGTACAGAAGCAGATTGGGAAAAATTAAACCTGCCTTCAGTCTCAGAATTGACTGGGGTCACGCTACAATGTTGTCTAATTGTCTTTTTTCTTTTTAATCCTCACTCCCATGCTGGAGAACCTGTTGACTGACTGAGCGGGCTTGGTCACTCAAGCATACCATAACAGGGACTGGAAAGATGCATCAGAGGTCAAGAGCATGTACTGGTCTGTCAGAAGATCCAAGCCCAGTTCCCAGAACCATGTTAGGTGGCCCATAATCACCCATAATTCTAGGTCCAGGGGATCTGACATCTTTTGGCCCCCTTGGTCACCCACAGACTGGTGGCTCACACATATGCACACACACAGGTAATATAGTAGTTAACTAAAAATACTATAGCAAATGAAAGAACACATATACATGAAGAATTTTGTAAGGACCATTAAATGGGCACAAAAATATAATCCCACAGGAGAATTAACTTCTAATGCTGTACAGCAACTAGGGTCACCATACAAGACTGTGATTGTGAGAGCGTTTTTGAATGTGCCAATGTGAAGGAAAGAAGAAAAGATGCTCCTCTTATATGAGTGTCTATGGTGGAAACTCAGAGCAGTGGTGGCTCCTGCAAGCCATGGGAGGGATACTGACCGGGTGTGTATCATTTGGTAGGCACTGGTCAGGCTCAGAGAGTGAGGCTCTTCAAACTGGTATCTTTCATTATATGTAAATTTTACCTCAAAAGAAAAGAACCCACAAACACTGAACTCGACTGAACTATTCAGGGATGAACAGAACAAAGTTCTGCAGCTTAGTCTGAAATGCGTTTGTTTGTTTGTTTGTTTGTTTGTTTTGTTTCCCTTTCCCGAGACAGGGTTTCTCTATGTAGCCCTGGCTATCCTGGAACTTGCTCTGTTGACCAGGGTGGCCTCAACTCACAGAGGTTTGTCAGCCTCTGCCTCCTGCCCACCATCCGACTGAAATATGTTCTTAAAAGAGGGTGTTTGTTGATGAATGGACAGAAGGATGGTTACTTTGATAGTTATGTGGTGAGGCTAATCTGGTAAGATGTTAAGTGTAGACTTTAGATAGGATGTGTCTAATATCCACAGCCCAAGTCTACCGGCTTTCTGATATATCTGAACATTTCCATAGGGAAATTCAGGGAGACCTCTCAGGTGATTCCGGTGAACAGGCACAAGGAGAGAGGACATGTTTCTGGCAGTCCTAGTTGATGAGTGTAAACGGAGTTACACTAGGCTCCTCTATCTCCAGAGATGAGTCCAGTCACCCTCTCCAACTCCCAACACCCCCACAGAACCCTGAGCCCAACACTCAGGCTGAAGCAAGACTTCCCAGAGTCAGGCTGTGGATGTCTCGTTGAAACAGATATGCTCTGCAGGACCATTCAACATGTGGCCTTGTGAGGTGACACATTTGAAACTGAGACAATTTTGAAGCATCTGAGTGATAGACTTAATACACCTCTCTCTGAATAAAAAACAATCGTACGCTGGCAGGCACGATAGCCCTGAGCATACGGCTCAGTTAGCTCCATCTAGCCCCATTCCCCTACCTCTGGTTTTCTGATCCTGTCATTCTCTGTAGCTGCCCGCCCCTCCCCGTCTAGAGCCACAGGGATAGTGCCAGCCCTGGCCCTTGGAGAGAAATAAACCCATGCATGGCGCCATGAAGAGTCCAAGTGGAGAGTGGTTCTCATGGGGTGGGAAGCGTGTGAGAGGGACTAACAGTCAAGGGCAATGTGGAGCCCCTGCTCCCGAGCTGCCCCATTTATTCTGCGTAATTGCTTCATTTCCACTAGGAGTGCATCCCCAAATGAGTTTCATTACTGGTGCCTGGAATATCATATTGATTACCAGTTTCATCGATCCCTATCTCGCTAATTAGCATATAAATTAGCCATTTGGGGGCAGGCATTAGGCAAAATTGAATTTTCTCCTTAATCTTCTTTCAGAAGGTAAATGAAAATAGATGTGGCCTGTTAAGGCTGGTGGCCTCCCTCTGACATCAAGTGCTGTTCACAGCCAGGAAGCCTCCCATGGAGAAAGCACAGAGGCTCCTGGGAGAAGCCTTCCCACCCCTCTCCGTATAGCTGTAGTGGGAACTCCTTCAGAGTTATCCAGCGCTGGAGTAGAGGAAAGCTCTGCCTGCTGATTGATGGAGTATCCATCCCACAGAGCCCCAACTACTGGGTTCCCATGGCACCGGCCTCCTGGGCTGGAGTGGAGGGCATCCCTGCTCTAGTGTTCAGAGAGATGCAGACTAAAACATCTGTTGGCCTCTTACAGCTGGGGACTCCTGAGCAGTCAGCTTCCCTGAGCCTTAGTTTCATTTGTAGAACGGGGTAGAAGCACTGAGCTCACTGGGTCACTGCAAAGATGGGAAGCGAATATATTTGGAATATTTAATGTGGGGCCAGCCACTCAGCAGAGCTCTCACCAAACCATCACCTCCAGCAGTAAACACCACCAGGGACCTAGAGGCCACTCAGGAATCTGAGGTCACTGATGCTGGGTGCAGGACAGAGCCTGGCACTGCTCAGCAGGGAAGCAGGGAGTAGTTATTTTCTCACTGGAGGGTGAGTCACTAGGCAGAGCGTTCAGTGACATAAGACATAAGCATTACTTAGGTCCCAGCTCTACCCTGGGAGGTCACAGTGAAAGGGAGGATTGGGCTCTACACCAATATGAGCTTTAAGGAATAAAGGGGCAGGATGACAGAGGCTGGGGAGAGCACTCTGTCGGTAGAGTGCTCACTGTGCAAGGATGAGGACCCAAGTTCAATTCCCCCTGCCCCTTCATAAAAAGCAGGCTGTGTTGATGCACTCTTAAATACCAGTGGGAGGCAGAAACAATACCAAAGTTGGGGGAGGCAGAAACGGGTGGGTCCCTGGAGCTCACAGGCCAGCTAGCCTACCTAATTTGTGAGGTTCCAGTTGACAGACTCTGCCTCAAAAAACAGGGTGTATGGCGGCTGAGAAACAACACCTGAGATTGACCTCTGGTCACTAATGTACCCACACCCAAGTACACATACCCTCACACTCATGAGCATCCCACATGAACACACACACATACACACACCCAGGTACACATACCCTGGAACTCATGAACACACACACACACATACACACACACACACACATACACACACACACACACACACACACACACACACACACACACACACCCAGGAACTCATGAGCACCACACAGGAACACACACACCCCCCGGCACCCGCAACGCTCTGCTGCGTGGTTCACTTTGTCCGACAGTGGAAGGATTATTGGTATTTTTGCCTTGTGCATCTATTGCGGATGCCGGGGGGTGACCTACTGAACTCCCTGAATCTTCTCGTCCTCAGAGGAAACCCAGTCCGGTGAAAACGCATGGGAGAATGAGGCATATGTGTGTGGACCACATCATGGCAGAACCTCCCTTAGGAAGTTATTTCAGACCCAGAGCTCCCAAGCACCACGTGACAGCCAGACTCTCACACATTTGGGAAAAACCCAAGGAGTAGGTGCGTGAGCACCGGAAAGCTCCATTCAGAGTTCTTACGGTTTTCCTCCTGGTGGCGGACACACAAGTGCGCATGCGCGCAGGTTGGGGGGGGGGGGGTGGAGTGGTTTTCTGTTCCAGGCCTGTGCATCTTGGTTTGTACACACACACACAGAGCCTGCTTAGACTTGCTCTAGCATTCTTTTTTTCTTTTCCTTTTTTTTTTTCAGGTGCCACAAGATCCAGTGGGTGCTTTACGTCTTAGGGCTGCAATTCAGGCTACCCTGGAGACTTCTACCAGTGAGGCTGTTGTGTCAGTCACCGAGTCTGGCAGAAGGAAGGGGCAGGGAACAGAAGGGGATAAAGTAACAGAGGCTCCACCATGACCCAGAAAGGGTTGGTGTGCATGGTCCATTCACATGGAGACAGAAACGACGAGTGGAAGCTTTTAACTATTTACAACACGATATAAGTGTGTGTTACCAACTCAGTCATATCTGACTTTCACAGTACCTGCGTTTCTGAAAATTGATGTCGGTTTTCTTATTTTTAAGGCATTGTGGACTCAGGAAAAAAAAGCATTAAGAAGATGATTTAGCAGAAAAATAAGAAGGGATAAGGAAAATGAAAGAAGTTTATCATTGTGAAGAAACAGAAACGTTATGTCTGTAAAAGCATTAACCTTGCTCATATTCAAAGAGAAGCAAATCAAAGTTATGAAGCATAGATCCGTGCTAGTCAGCCAGGGCTGGGGTGAGGTGGGGAATGCATTCCCTACACTGCTGGGAAGAGGTGTAATTCGGAACACCAGTTTTAAAGAGAAAACTGGCAATAAACAACATTTGCAAGCATATGCCCTTTGACCCAAGAACCTCCTCTTCAGGAATTCTCTCTCTCTCTCTCTCTCTCTCTCTCTCTCTCTCTCTCTCTCTCTCTCTCCCTCCCTCTCTCTCTCTCTCTCCCTCTCTCTCCCTCCCTCTCACTCCCTCTCTCTCCCTCTCTCCCTCTCTCCCTCTCTCCATGTGTGGAGGCCAGAGCACACCTTGGGTGTCGTGCCTTGGCTGCTGTCTTGTTTGAGACAGGGTATTTTCATTGACCCATTGCTGTGTCAGCCGGCTAGCTGTCCCATGAGCCTCTGGGGCAGTGACCACTGTCTCTGCTCCCATCTCCCGGTCGGAGCAGGGATTGCAGATGCTTGCTGATGCTCACAGCTCTCCATGGGCTCTGGGCAGGACTCAGGTCTCAGGCTCGATCAGTGAGAGCTTTCCTATGGAGCCATTCTCCAGCTTCACACAAGATTTTAACATGTATGTCCAGGGAAGCGCATCACAACATGTCGTCTATCACAGCAAAAACGATGGCTGGCCTGTGCTATAGGGAATACTAAGTCAGGCCGACTACCTGGCAAGATCTTGTCTTAAAACCAAACGAGACCAGACAAGGGAGACCATCGCTGGTGTTTTATGTGCACAAGCGGGCAGCTGACGTGACATTTTGTTTAGAGGAAGATTGCACCTCAAGAGCCATGCGTGTGAGAGAACAAGTGTACGGAACCAGGAAGGGCATGAGCAGAACAAGTGTACGGAACCAGGAAGGGCATGAGCAGAAGGTCCCACGGGAATGTGAGTCCAGGTGTCACAGCCTGGCAAGGTGACAGACTGAGGCTGGTCGGCCCTTCACGAGTTTCAGTGCTACTGGCCCAGGCAGTTTCCCATCTTCCTCCCTCTACTGCTGCCGTATTAGTGTGGGCCCTCATCACCAGACAGGCAGGCAGTTCAGTGGCTGTGCAAGGCTCCCTCTGTTGCTAGGCACTTCTCCAGCTCACCAGGTCACTACTTCCCTCTTCCTGGAAAATGGTGTTCACAGTCCATTCCTCTGCAGATCTTGACGGTTCCTGCACCTTGGGGGGTGACAGTCCCCAACTTCTACCCAGCTGTTCATTCATTCAACAATACTGAGCCAGGCAGTGCTCTCAAATGAGGGGCAAATGGTGAACAAATCGGGATCCCTTCCTATGGAGCTTGTGTTTCCGGTTAGGGAGACAGAGTAGGAACACGGAGTGATAGCACGTGCTTTGGAGAAACGTGAAGCAGGGTCAGGGCAGGGGCAGTGAGGACTACTGGCCTATGATTCTACACATCAGCACAGACTTAGAAAACGTGGAGCCAAGGCTGCAGGGCTCAGAATGCAGTCAGTGTTTCTCCAACATCCACACTCACACACAGTGATAACAACATTAAAAAAAAAAAAACCACAGGAAGAAACAAATTTAAAAAGTTCATGTTTCAAAAAAGGGAAAATAGCAGGGCATGGTGGTGCATGCCTTTACTCTCAGCATTCACAAGGGAGAGGCAGGCTTCTGTGAGTTCAAGACCAGCCTGGTCTACATAGTAAGTTGCAGGCTAGGCAGGGCAACAGAGTAAAACTCTGTCTCAAAATACCCAAACTGCTACAACATCAAAAACTAAAAATAAAACCTCACACCTGACGATTCAGGTCCCTACAGAGAAGGATAATGCAATTACTTTCTTTCCCTTTCATTAAGAGGGTTTCCAAGATGTAAAGTAATACTTAAAGTACTTTCCTCTCTCTTTGTGTCCATTTCCACACATTTCCTATCTCTTCTTTTCACTTTTTTTTACATAGCTAGTGACACAAAAATGGTCTCAACAAAGTTGCAAATGCAGCCTATAAAAGACCATAAAACAAGATTTTATTTTGTATTGATAAAAGGTTAAAAATATTTAAATTATTAATAAATAATACTTTTTGCAGTTTTTACCCTTAAATCTTCTGTAATTGAAAACATAATATTTTCCTAAGAAAATCCCCAACATGTATTATTAAAAAATAAATTAGAGTAATTTTACATTTAATATATACAAGATCAGCCCCTCAGAGTCACCCTTTCCCCGTCCAAAGCCCCTCCCCTCACTGGTTAGTAGCTACATTTATATGCTTGTAATTTCATTGTTAGTGAAATACATACATATATAACTTCTGGCTGCCCGGAACAAAGAGGAGTGGCACACATTTATTGAGCTGAACTGATGGCTAAGAAACAGAAAGATGTTCACAAAAAGGTAGGATGTCAAATACATTAAAAAAAAGATGGTTTTCTATGAAATAATTTCCATTGTACACTGTCGCCATGTCTTTCTGTTTTCTCACACCCAATCTAAATGAAAATATTTTGAAAGACCGCTCAAAGGGAAAACTCATCTAACCGGGTCATTCGTGGGGAATGTACGGAAGCTCTGCTGTTAGCTTGGTGGTTTGTGACACTCTGACCAACCAGGCTTAATTGCCTCTGCTGCTGAATGGCCTGAAAAACACCTGCCCCCACTCCATTACAGACAAAAACGCATGCCTGGCATGAGCTGGAATTTCCAGGAAAAACATACTGGATCAATCTGTATTAATCCCTGTGGGATTGCTGCGCTGATGTCATTTCCAATGCATCCGACTCTTCCCTCTGATTGGTGTGATTGCTCACCTTTCTCAGCTGACTTAGCAGCTTCCCCCACGGAGGGTATCTTTGTGAATGACTCTCTCAGGGAGCATGTGCGGTAGGTGTCCAGAGCATCCCTCCATGGGAACGCAAGAAACGGGCTGAAGAACGGACTGAGGGCAGCAGCAGAATGGGGCAGGCCACGCTGCTTCTGAGGTTGCCAGGGCCAGTGCAGTAAAGAGAGCTGATGGGGAGGGGGTGGGTTGTGCCTGCCTGGGGTGACCCTGCAGGCTGTGTGTGCACAGAGAAAGGTACACAGAGCGGCTTCACACCAGACGCAGTGGGATTCCAGCGTGGCTCCTGCCATACTTACTTTCTCTTCTGGTCTATTGGGTTCTGTTTGTACAAAAGGTGGTGTGTAAACTGTGCCCGCTAGAGATCACAGCTCTGCACACAAACCTAAAGGAGGGCTCACTCCGCTGATGGCCCCCTTGGCATCCTTTCCATTCCTAGGGCTGCAAGTGACAACCGGGAGACTGGATCCTTCTAACCACGTTCAAACTGACTTTAAAATACCTTCTTTGCAGCAGTCCCTACAACAAAAAGGACCAGAGACACTTATAGACAAAACCGAAAAATACCCCCTACAAAGACGGGACTGTCCTATCATAGTCACAGCATAAAGTAAGGTCAGTATAGCAGGGTGCCAAGCATGGGTCCCTCCTCATCTGGGCACTGTGATCACTAAAGGACCTTTAGGCATGGAATGAACTGGCTTGCAACACCAGAATCGTTGCTCAGTGTGCTAATTTTTTCTTTTATGTGTGCATAAACTCCCCTCTGTGTGTGTGCATGCATATGCTGGTGTGTGTGTGTGTGTGTGTGTGTGTGTGTGTGTGTGTGTGTGTGTATGTGTGTAGGTCAAAGGCCTTCCTGTTACTCTCTACCTCTTTCTTTTCCTTTCTTTTCCTTTCTTTTCCTTTCTTTTCCTTTCTTTTCCTTTCCTTTCCTTTCCTTTCCTTTCCTTTCCTTTTTCCCTTTCCCTTCCCCTTTCCTTCCCCTTCTCCCTCCCTCCCTCCCTCCCTCCCTCCCTCCCTCCCTCCCTCCCTCCCTCCCTTCCTCCCTCCCTCCCTTCCTCCCCTCCTTTTTTTGTTTCTTTTTTAAGGAAAGGCCTCCCACTGAACCTGCAGCTTGCATGTTGGCTAGGCTGGCTGGCCAGTGAGCTCTCTGGGTGTGCCTGTCTCTGTCTCCTCCTCAGTGCTAGGATTAAGTTGGCTCCCCCTACTGTGCTGGCTTTTTCACTGGAGTGCTGGTGATCTGACCAGAGGCTCTCATGCTTCTGTGGCAAGCCCTACTTCCAGACTGCACCACCTCACCTCTCCAGCCCCAGTGCTTTCATTTCTTTAAAAAGAAAGATTTCAATAGAATTCAGATTTCTTTTTAAACTGCGAAATATGGACCAAGTAAATGACGAGGGACTAACATGAAAATTTATTCTCCTGCTATTCATTTATATGTCCTTAAAATGCATTTAAATTACTAGACAGTCTCAATCTAATCATTTTTTTCTCACCCCAGCATATACTACTGTTAATTATTACCTCCTTAACATTGTATTGTACAGCTGAGATAACTAGAGAGTAAGCCTAGAGATTCTGAACTACCTAAAAACATTGCCAGTTCCCAATAAAGCTATAAGAAAACATTTCTTTTTCTTATATTCAGGAACTGGCTTAACATTTGAAAAATTATCACTATACATCATATTAGTAACAAAAAGATGAACATATGATTATCCCTATAGTTCAGTGGTTCTCAACCTTCCTAATGCTGAGGCCTTTTAATACACATTCTCATGTTGTGGTGACCCCCAGTCATAACTGTAATTTTGCTACTGTTGTGAATGATAATGTAAATATCTGATATGCAGAATATCTGTGACTCCCATGAAAAGGTCATTTGACCCTCAAAGGGTTGCAAGCCCAGGTTGAGAACTAGTGGTATAGCTGAAGGAGAGTCATTTGGAAATTTTATACCCAGTCTCATAGCAACTCTAAGCAAAGTAGAAACAAAAGAACTTAAAAAGAAACAAAAACCTACAGTTAACACGTTCATTTACTGAAAGTCTGAATGCTTTCTCCTAAAACTAGGAACAGCAATTCAGTTCAATATTAACCTTATTACACTAAAGATGCTATCCCACACAATAGAGCAGGTTTTTTAAAAAGGTGTAAGGACTGGAAAAGAAGACATAGTCTTTGTGTGTAAACATGCTCATATTTTCAGAAAAATCACATGAAACCTGTCAAATTTTATTAGAGCCACAGTGAATTCATTAACACAGAGAGGTTGAAAAATGTGACTAAAGTCACATTTACAATTAGTAATTGGGAAAGTCAAGAGTTCAAGTCAGGAAACTTCTAAAGAAGTCTGGCCTAGAGACCTCCTCTTAACCAATAATGTATAGTAACTTAAAGACTGATATGCTATTATTCACAATGAAATCTTTTCACACAGCACAAAACAGACAAAACCAAAAGTCACAGGGTTAAGTAAAATAATCCAGAAAGACAAATGCTACGTGTTCTCAGCCATATGAAAAGCGAAAAACCTTAATGTCAAGTAAGAAGGCTGGAGGCTGGGAAAGACTGGAGTAAGAAATATAGAATTGGGATAATAATTCTAAAATTAGGAGCCCTTAAGTTCTAGTGATCTATATACAATATGTAATTATAGTTTACAACAGCCTATGATTATTTTATGAAGAATTAGAAGAGAGGAGTTTGAAGGCTCTGTCTTAACTTACTTTTCTATTTCTATGACAAAACACCATGACCAAGGCAGCTTATAAAAGAAAGCACTTAATTAGGCTCACAATTTCAAAGGGTGAGAGTCCATGATAGTGGGCCAAAGGCTTAGAAGCAGGGGTAGCTGAGAGCTCACATCTTTATCCGTTAAGTAGGAGGTATAGAGAGAGGGCACACTGGGAATGGTGTGAGTCTTTCGAAAGTGCAAAGCTGCTCCCACAAGAGACACACCTTATCCAAGAAGGCTACACCTCCTAATCCTTTCCAAACAGTTCCATCAACTGGGACTAAGTATTCAAATGTATGAGCCCATGAGGACAAATAAAACGACCACAGGCCCCAAACACAAAGATGGAAATGTTAATTTCCTTGGTCTGATCATTTCACACTATATAAATGAGTGCCCCACAGATATGTACAATTATACTTTTGATTAGAAAGAGAGTGAAGCTCTGCATCAAAATAAAGAGTAAAAAGAAGGGTAGGAGTGTAGCTCAGTGGTGTGGTGCTTGCCTTGTGTGTGTGAGGTTTAAGTCTCAGTATCTGAACTGAGTAACTGAACTCAGTAGCTGACAAGAAAAGAGAAAGAAATGAGACCTAAACGCTAAATGCAAACACTAACCCTCATGTCTCCTGTCCAACATCTACGAGTTTCATCCAAATTTTGTTGGGGATGAATAAGAAAAACAAGACTTGAGTCCTGACTCCTTGTTCTGTATCTGAGAAGCCTGACTACTCAACTGACTGGCTTATCATGGAAATTATAGATGTGAAAACCACACAGGCTTCAGAGGTCACACTAAAAATGCCCTTGCAAATACAGTGACAGGTATATGGACCCTGCCTCACCCTTACCCCAATACATGGTAAACATTTGAATTTGGCATGACATGTCTCTAATTACAAAAGACAAAATCAGAGTGTTGAAAGTACATTAGGACATCATCCTCAGGTCTGAAGGAGGGCAGAATTTGGAAGCCTGGTGTAGGGTTTGAGAGCAAGGCGCCAAATGCCCAACTATTCACAAACCAAAGTAAAGGCCCTTATGTCTTTTTAGGGGTAATCATTAAGGACTTTAGATAGAGTTGCTCCATTCGAGGTTCTTAAGAGAAACCAGGAGGTAACAAACATTGCTAAACTAGCAAGCACTTATCGAAACTGTCCTGTAATGCTCACGTTCCGACAGGAAGCTCTCCATCAACACCAGACACCAAGAACAGGCTGAGAGAAGCTACAGCCTAAAGTGCTCGAATGTGAGAGCAAACTCAAGGTAGCCACAAAGCACAGGCTAAAAAGCCCAAAGCATCCTTCTCTCAAAAATCCCGAGTCCTCCCAACTCTGAGGTCTTTCAAGCACCTACAAGACACCTTTGTGGAAAATTCCATCATGAGACTTGTTTTCATGAACAAAGGTATTTAAACATCATATAAAGTTACACTCAGCCTCTCTATATAAGGTATACACAAAACACAAACTTTATGTGAGAGTTGGGTTCTATTTCCAAAATATCTCATTATTTAGAAGCAAATATTCCAAAAATTAGAAAGCCATACTCTGAAATGCTCCTCATTTCAGCTTCTTAGGGAATCTTTTGGTTGTTGTGGGCCCAGCTGGAAATCACCAATGCCTGCTAAATTTGGGGATTCAGACCCTGCTAGGACTAAGTCTTGTTTCCCAGGCTACTAGGGAGTTAGGCTTTGAGACTTTGGTCTATCGATAGTGAAGATATCACAAATGGTTAACATAACTGTGACTCTTGGGTCTTTTCACATATTCTATGAAGAAATTCCACTGAAGAGTCCACAGGCTCAGCCAGACAGGTTAGTGAATGTCCTTTAGAGCTTGGCCTGCAACCCCAGTAGCAAGCTCTGACCCTCTATCATAGATCCACTCCATGCCCAGGCCAGAAACAAGATTATCTTGTGGGAGTCTAGAGGTGGCTTTCCTGCCAATTGGAAAGAGATCTAGACATTATTAGTCATGCAAAAGCAGGAAAAAGCGATAGACAAACAAGATATTCTTGGCTTGAAAGAGAACTAAGGGACCTCATGTTAAGGGTCAGTGTCAAGGGGCTGGTGTGATGGCTCAGCGGTTAAGAGCACTGACTGTTCTTCCGGAGGTCCTGAGTTCAAATCCCAGCAACCACATCGTGGCTCACAACCACCTGCAATGAGATCTGAAGATAGCTACAGTGTACTTACATACAATAAATAAATAAAATCTTAAAAAAAAAAGGGTCAGTGTCAATTGAGAAGGAAGCAATCAATAGACCTGCAGTGTTTGTGGATGTCACAGACGGGATCCTAAGAATGGTAGCGTAGGGAATGATCACGCCCAAAAGTGGACTTAAGCCCATCTCTTACACTGTTTATTCATCACAGAGGAGAGAGCATGCCCCAGCCAGCCCTGTGCAAGGATCCACAGTGACTGAATAACCCATGTGTGATCATGTAGGCTCTGCCATGTGGTTCTCTGCTTGAAAGGTTCAGTCAGTGTTGGGATAGTCTCTAAACTTGTCACCACTTTGAATATATATGGATGACTTCATTATGATTTTATGCTTTGATTTGACCTAAAAAAATTCATTGATTTTCAGGTATTCCCATGTGACTAGGAGCCTCAAATCTAGGAAAAATATAATAGCTTGAAAGGTGCAAAGCAAATATTGGGCTGTATGATTAGAATGTAATAACTTGGGCAGATAATTAGATTTTCTGTTGTTTTTTTTCCCCCCGGAAGCTCATAATAGCAGGAAAACTTGTGTTCTTTCAAGTTTTAGTAGAAAATAAATGCACAGAGGAACTGATTTTTTTATTGTATTTTTTTAAAATCCTATGGTAGCAATCTCATGTGAATCTCTCAGCATGTGAATGCTGACTTTGAAAGAGTCAGCACAATCAGACGTGGCCAACAGTACAACGTCAAACTCAAAGACTCCAATGTGTGGCAGGGTGTTGAATTAAAAGGGTATATCAATATCTATGCCTGCCTATGTCTATGTCTTTGTCTATGCCTTTGTCTATGTCCTTATGTGTATGTCTATGCCTTTGTTTATGTCTGTCTATGTTTCTCTATGTCCATATCTTTGTTTTTTCTGTGTCTGTATCTGTCTATGTCTGTATTTGTCTATGTCTATGTCTTTGTCTATGTCTGTCTGTGTTGATGCCCTGTTTATGTCTTTACCTTTGGCTTTGTCTATGTCTTTGCCTATGTCTTTATGTCTATGTCTTCATATCCATGTCTCTGTCTCTGCCTATGCCTTTGCCTATGACTATGTCTATATCTCTCTATATAATCATATGCTGGCTTCACTGTTTTGATCCACTGTATGCAAATCATGAGTTTCAAATTTTTTTCCCAATGAAAGAAACAATCATTTATTTGTCCAGCTCTGCCTTATCAGGCAGGCCTCCTGCAGCCCTAGAGTACATGCCTGTGAGGACATGACAACAGTCCAAGGTTGCATCTGTGCTCTGATGACAGATGAATGATGGGACTACTGAGGGTTGAGCTGTGGTGTAAGAGAAAGCGCAGTGCAATGCAACTCATGGACGCACTGTGTAGCGCCCTTACCTCTTGGCTCATTAGATACCCAAGAACTGAATTCATGCTGTGCTGGAGACAGAGATGCCTCACACACGTAAGATTCTAAACAGATGAGTGTGCATTTGCACATGTATACTCCCACCCCACACACACACCATGTGTCCTATCCACTAGAGGGTTAATAGCTGAAGTCGATTTATTAATCTACATAAGTTGGTCCAAAGGCAGGTGTTTAATTAGTTTATGAATTCTGATGTCAGGTGCTGGCAGCTTGGAAACTGCCAGAGTCTAAAGAAAGCCAGCCCAGAGCATGAGCATCTCACGCCAGAGTCTAAAGAAAGCCAGCCCAGAGCATGAGCATCTCATGCCAGAGTCTAAAGAAAGCCAGCCCGGAGCCTGAGCATCTCATGCTGGCTTTAGTCTTCATCTCAATGACCCTTGATCCTTTATCTCAGTGACTCTGTTTGTACTGGAATGAGAGGCCCAAACAAAACATCGAGAGGGTTTAAACAGAGCAAGGCAGCTTCAGGGTCGATTGCTCGGGAGCTGCTCACGCTCCTGGCAATCATGGACTCCCAGGGAGGCAGAGTCAGGTCGGTATGAGCCTAGTCTGAACTCCCTCCGAACCCTTGAATATCTGTAACCGCGCTTTAGTCTCTGACCATACGATAGAAGTTGTGGGAAGATGCAAATCTCCTAAATCTCCCTTCATCTAATGTATCAAATATAGGTTTATTTAAATATATACATCATGAATTATTAAAAAACCATGCATTGAGTGAAAGTGTGTGTGTATGTACATGTGTGCACATGTGCCTCTGTATGTGTGCACATGTGCCTGTGTGTGTATGTGTTTGCATGGCGCTGGATATTAAACCCAAGGCCTTGTGAGTGCTAGATCTAAAAAATATAAAGCCTTGTGGAAATTAGAGATTTTTACCAAGAGGGTAGGAGAGGAGGAATATGATTTATCCTTCCTCCATAAACAACTGAAAACTGGATAAAAGACAGAAAACACTGTTTTTCAGATATTAGCAGATAGGTAACACAGGCTTGTGATGCCTGAGCAAAAAGAGACAAAGTGACCCCTGGAAAATACTAGGCTGCTCCCTGGGGCACCTCCAGGAACAGTGCGAGGAGGGAACAGGTGTTCAGAGAGCCTCTGGGCAGAGAAGATGGCGATCTGGGAGGGAAAATGGCTGGAGTACCTGTAAGGAGGTGAGTGAGGAAAGGAGAAAGGAGTGGGAGAGAGAGGAGAGGAGAAAGGAGTGCAAGAGAGAGGAGAGGAGGAGGGGAGAAGGAGTGGGAGGGGGGTAAGGAGAGGACAAGAAGGGAGAGGAGAAGGAGGGAGAGGAGAAGGAGGGAGAGGAGGAGGGAAAGGAGAAGGAGGGAGGAGAAGGAGGGAGAGGAGAAGGAGGGAATGGAGAAGGAGGGAGGAGAAGGAGGAGGGAGAGGGAGGGAGAAGGGTAGAAATAGAGGAGAGGAGAAAGAAGGAGGGAGAGAGAAGAGGAAAGGAGAGGGTAGGAGAGGGAGGGAAAGAGGGAGAGGGAAGGAAAACACTCTGGAATTGTGCACACAGGCCTCCCTGGATTGTCATGGTTAGCGCTGAGGGACATGTAGACACACATGAGAACTCCAGACCACCTGGAAGGAGCAGATGGAGCAGGCCCTGCTCACACAGAGCAGGGCAGGGCAGGGCAGGGTAGGGCAGGGCAGGGCAGGGCAGCTTGTGTTCGTCTGTATTTCAAAACAATTTAAAGGAATAGAGCAAGTGTCAGCAACAGGAAGATCAAATTCACAAAGGCTCGTTGGACCCAGTGAAAACAAGAAGGCAGACAAAAGACGTTGGTGAGAGACTCCAGGAGTGGGAGAACTAGCAGATGAGGTATTAAAGCAACATTAGTAACTGCACCCCACGTGATCAGGAGGCAGCGTTAATAATTGCTCCCACATGTTCAGGAAGTGACATTAATAACTGCCCGCCATGTGCTGAGGAGCGAGAAGACACAGGATCGTGAGGACAGGGCAACCCCAAATCCAGCTTCCAGTGACCAGAAAGGACAGCCAAGACAAAAGCAAAGCGCACGAGAGTAACAACAGATCAGGAGACTTGGCAACAGGAATGACCCCACAGGAAAGAGACTGGAGGAAGGCTAGAGAGACACGGGCTACCCGTCAATGGCCTTATCGAGCAACCTAAGGCTCCCCACATCACAGTTCCAGGAGGGAGAGGCCTTGGTGGAAAGGAGCAGAACCAGTAAAGCTTCCAAATTCAACAAAAGCCATGAACTTGCAGACCCAAGAAGTCCAGCTAAGCAGAATACATGGATAAAAATTACTGCAAGGACTTTCACAGTCAAACTGCTCAGCTGATGACAAGAAAATCCCGAAAATTCTCAGAAAAAAAGGACATATTACATGGGAGCAAAACCCAGGCTTTTTTACACACCATTACACTGCTGACAGTTGATAGATATCTTTAAAGAAATTGTAGAAGAAAACCAAAAACAAATTAAAAGTCAGCCTCAAATTCTATACTCAGAAAATATTTCTCAAAATGAGGGTAAAATTGATCTTTTGAGACATATGGATACTGAACAGATGAACTTTATAATAACTGTACTATTGAAAATGTTATAGGCTGGGCTCAGTGGTGCATGCCTTTAATCCCAGCACTCAGATTTCTGTGAGTTCAAGGCCAGCCAGAGTTACATAGTGAGACCCTGTCCCCCAAACACACTTTGAAGAGAAGTGAAATCACAGGAATACACGAGAGAACAACATTTAAAGTCAGTAAGAGAGAGCCATTAGGAAACTCCCTAATATTTGAGAAACAATGTGTTTTAAAAATAGTTCATGAGTCAAAAACTAAAATCTCAGGGGAAAGTAGAAACTATTTTGAATGTAACAAAATGAAAAAGTGTCACATATAAAACCCATGAGAGAAATGGATGCATGGTCCATAAAACATTTGTTAGTCATTCCAGAAAGAAAGTTCTTGAATTTTAACATCGGCTTCCTTCTTAAGAAGTAAGAAAAGAGCAAATGAAATACAAAACACAAAGAGAGGAATAAGAGGGAGGTAAGACAAACGGGGTGGGACCATGGCAGGCAAACCACCGAAAGGAAAAGCCGGTCTTTGAAACTAAGACAGAAAACTTAGCCAGAGTGATGTGAAGGGCGAACCCAGAGATGACAGCTCTCATAGATATCAAAAGGACAATGAAGCAACAGTAGGGATCATTTCCTGGAAATGCACAAGTTATCAGAGCTCACACATGAAGAGACAGACAAGCTGGATAGCTCTATGGTTCGCTCTCTTTATCCCACCTCCTCCTCTCAATTTTATTTTTGTTTATTTACTTTCTGGTACAGAGTAGCTAGGATTATAAGCACGAGCTACCATGCTGTCTACACTGTACCTATTAAAAATAATTTGTGTGATAGCACACTGTCATTAATCCCAGCACTCAGGAGGTAGAGGCAGGCAGATCTCTGAGTTTGAGGCCAGCCTGTGAGTTTCAGGACAGCCAGGGCTACACAGAGAAACCCCATCTCCCAAAACCAAAACTACAAGAACAAACAACACACCAAAACAATTTTAAATTAATTGGTGTGAAACCTTCCCAGAAAGACAAAATGACTTTACTTGTGAGTTCCACCAAGTATTCAGGGGAGATATAACGTCACTATTATATGAATACACCCAGAAGATAGAGGAGGGAAACCACCTATTCATTCTGTGGTGCCTAAATCCCTTAGAAACCAAAACCATAGAGAATACTGTGGAGGTATTAGAGATGAAGGCTCCTTCACAAGGAATACAAGTACCATTAGAACTGCATCACGCCGAGGCAGGAGGACAGGAAGCAGCTTGCAGACACTGTCAGGTTGTCTCTGTCCTCCAAGGACAGTAGCCTGTGCTAGGCAGCGCGGCGTCTAAAAGCTCCACTGGTCTTCAGATGCCTGGCTTTAGCCAAGTTACTTAACTTTTCTATGCTCCAATCTTTCCATCTACGTGTGGAGAATTTAATAGAACACCTTTTCTATGACTGCTATGAAGATTAAAAGAGTACACACACACAGAGACACACACACTGATACACACACACACACACACACACACACACACACACACACAAATAAGGGTGTAGGGGTAATGGACTTGCCTTGCCACCATGAGGACCTGGGTTCAATCCCAAGAACAAAGTCTCCAAGTAAAAAGCTGATCGCAGGGACATTCTTACAATACCATAGTCAGAGACATGCAGATCCCTGGGTTCCTTGGCCAGACACATAAGTGAGCCCCAGGTCACAGTAAGAGACCATCCTTCCAAAACCAAGATGGATACCCCTTGAAGAATGACACCTGAGGTTGGCCTCTGGCCTCCACATATATGTATGCACATATGAGTACACACACACATTAATAAAGAAGAAGTGTGGCCAATGCTTACCCAGAGCTTAGCGTGTGGAAAACACTTCATCCATGTCTAGCAAAACCATCCACGTGCTAGCTATTCATATATTTGCCCTCAAAAGGAATGATGAAGTAAGCTACTGTCCTCATTGTGTTGGTCCTGTTGCTGCTGCAACAAATTGCTACAAATTTAGTGGCTCGAATAACACAAAGTAACTCCTCAAATTTCTGGAAGTAGAAGTACAACATTAGTTTCTTTGGGCTGAAATCAAAGCAGTCAGTTAGGCTACATTGCCTGCGGGAGAACTAGGAAGGACTGTTCCCCAAGTCTTCCAGCATTCTTTATGGCTTATAGCCTTATCTTTCCAATCTCTGTCTCTAAGCCCACCAGGCTGCCTCCTGCGTTCTGTGCCTCCCTCTTACCAGGATGTCTGTGATCAAGTTGTTCAAGACACTCTCTGGGTCAAGATCTTTATCTTAATCACATCAACAAAGCGCCTTTTCCTTTTGAGGCAACATTTGTAGGTTCCAGAGATTTGGACTTTAGATTTGAGGGGTCATTATTTAGTCTACACTAGTATGGATAAATTGTGTTGCATGGCAATTACAATGTAATGTTTATCTGTAAAGGATACTTGGTTTGCTCTAAAATAAACTTCTTAGTACCCAGCAGCCACATTCCAGTCATATTCACCTGCAGCACAAGCAGGATATCCCCAGTGCATTGAAGCAATATATATATTGAGCAGGGAAGTCACTCCTTTGGGAACTGTGATGTCTTAGGCACTGCAGAAAAAGTGGGAGCGCAGTGCACATGTCAGCAGTTGTGAGCTGCTTGTCCTTGGGAAACAGGAAGTAAGACTGGACTTTCAGACTGAATGAGGGATGACAAGCAGAGCCCAGAGAGTCTCGTGTGTGGCGAGGAGGCCTGGAGGAAGCAGGGGCAAAAGGGAAGTTTCAAGGGAGCCAAGAATCTCATATATATATAATTTGCTACTATTATTACTATTCTAAGAATGTGTGCAGGTACTCGTACATGTGGAGGTCAGAGTACAGTTTTGTGGAGTCAGTTTTCTTCTTCTACTTTCAGATGGGTTTCAGGGATCGAACTCTGGTTCTTAGGTTTCCTTTCCTTTCCTTTCCTTTCCTTTCCTTTCCTTTCCTTTCCTTTCCTTTTCTTTCAGAAAAGCTTAAACCCACAGAACCATCTCTGTGGCCCTAAAACAGCTTTCTAAGACCATTAACCAGAGTGGAGAGAACTGGGAGCAAATGTATTTGATGGTGGCAATTTAACCGATTTCCCTGGTAGAATTGCTGAAAGCATGAAATAAGAACGTAACTTAATTCCCAATGCAAACGTTCAATAAATTACACTCCAGTCATCAGTATGTAATATAAACCATTCTGCACACGGTCCCATCTTAGGATGAAGTAGAAAGGTCATCTCATCTTTGATTTCTTTCTTTGTAGGAGCAGGGAAGTCACTCCTTTGGGGACTGTGATGTCTTAGGCACTGCAGAAAAAGTGGGAGCGCAGTGCACATGTCAGCAGTTGTGAGCTGCATGTCCTTGGGAAACAGGAAGTAAGACTGGACTTTCAGACTGAATGAGGGATGACAAGCAGAGCCCAGAGAGTCTCGTGTGTGGCGAGGAGGCCTGGAGGAAGCAGGGGCAAAAGGGAAGTTTCAAGGAAGCCAAGAATCTCATTCTCTGTGGGAATGTCCTGAATGATGAAGACACAAGGGCCCGACAAGGGAAGCTCAAACTCAAGGCTCCTGGCAAATAGGACCTCATGGCTCCGGGCCACGGCTAGGGGGCCAGCCAACTCCTAAACTGGGAGTCGGTGCCTCCATCACAGTCAATAGCTTAATCCTGATTTCCAACCTGACTGGATTAAGAACATCTACACACACACATAAAACAAATGGTTCAAAAAATGGTTTGATTCTAAGCATTTTCTGTAAGAGAAAAAAAAAACATTGTTGCTAGCAAAGCTGTGAAAAATTAAACACTTGGTGCAAAATTTAATAAAAGCCTAATTGCTTCTTTCTTGGAGATGAGGCATATTGCCACAGGCCAAGTTGTGACGATCAAGTTTATACTTTCATTATTCCTGAGTAATAGAATCAGGCATGAATGATAAAATACACAAAAACTCAACTACCAACACTTCAGAACTGTTAATAAAAATAATGAAAGAAATGACATCTAGCAGGGGTTGGGGGTGGGTGGTGCCCATGGCCTTGCCATCCACAAACGTGTAAAGGTGCTGGCCCAAATCCACACCCACTTCTATTCATCCTGGACACAGGCAGGTTACAGGCAATGGAGGTTTAACTAAGGGAAGCCCCACCCTAAGCATGGGTGGCTCATCCCATGGGCCTGAACCTAAGGACATCTCCCACTTTCTATGATAGCCTGAACTTGCCTCTTAGAGAGTGATGCCATGTCCTTGTACTTCATCAAACTGTCTTTCCTCTTACCGGAATTCTCCTTTTCTTTCCCTCTTGCTAACTGGAATGAAAGAGCATCAGTGCTCAGTTAAGGATGAGAATCCTCAGAGTCCAGACTGTACAACTTCAAGGAGGTCGCTGTACCTCTGTGCATCTCAGCCTCCCCGCATTTCAGATAGGATTAGTGGAAGGTCACAGCAAACAGCAAGAGGTAAGTTCTGCACAGAGCTCACTGCGTAGCAAATGGCTCGCAGCAGCCATTCTCATCCGTGGGTTGCGACCCCTTTTACTGGGCTGCATATCAGGCATTTACATTACTTATTCATAACTGTAGCAAAATTACAGTTGTGAAGTAGCAATGAGATAACGTTATGGTTGGGGTCAGCACAACACGAGGAACTGGATCAAGGGGTCACAGAGTTCGGAAGGTTGAGAACCAATGCACTAGACCATCTCATTTCATTAACCCTTTGAGGTACAAGTTATGGGTATTCCCACCACTCACAATAAGACTGGGGCACAGGGGGGGATGGGAAGAACCCGAGGTTCTCATCTAGGCATCAGAGGCAAAGCTGGAACCTCAGTGTCCTACTGACCTCCACTTCCTGCTCCCTTCAGGCCAGTGACAAGCCACTCGTGGCGCAAACCATCATTACATTAAAGCAGAAAAGAAATTACATTTCTTCCAGACAATGCATAAGAGGGCCTTTTGTGGTCTTAGTCCCAGTGGAGACAGAGTTGTCTTTAGCTGGCCCTGTATTTGTAGAAGATGACTTTGTCCCTGGACTCAGTCTTGCAGGTCAGTGTGGGACTTTCCCCAGGCGAGAACCAAAGGTAAGAAATGTCAGTAGAGAAGCTTGCTGTGTTTGCCCACTTATTTCTTTTCACATTTATGTCTTTAGTTATGTAATTATGTATAATGTATGTATGCATGCATGCATGCATGCATTCAGTGTGAGTCTGCATGCGTATGTATGTGGACCCACACATGCCATGGAACACACAGAGGTCAGGGGACAGCTTGCAGGAGTCATTTCTGTCCTTCCACTTTGTGGATTTCAGACATTTGAGGTTGTCAGGCTTGGTGTGAGGTGCGTTTACCCGCTGAGTCATCTCCCAGACCCATCTCCCCTGACCCCTAACTTTTCTTTGAAAACAAGGTCCCACTATGTAGCCCAGACTGTCCTGAAACTCAGAATCCTCCTGCCTCAGACTTCCAAGTGCTGGAATCACAGGCATGCACTGTTATGCCTAGTGTTGCACTATTTTTTTTTTACAAAAGAATCAACAATATTTTTTTTAACTGCAAAGTATTTAAATAAGCTCACATCTCCTTACAGTCAGAAAAGAAATTCAGGGTCATATTTACAAACATCCAGTTGTGCCAGACAGTGGTGGTGCACACCTTTAATCCCAGCCCAGCACTTGGGAGGCAGAGGCAGGCGGATTTCTGAGTTCAAGACCAGCCTGGTCTACAGAGTGAGTTCCAGGACAGCCAGGGCTATGCAGGAAAAAAAAATTGTCTGGGAAAAACCAACCAATCAACCAACCAACCAAACAAACCTCCAGGTGTAAACCCTGCCTCCAGGCCACTGCTGAGCTCAGCTTTCACTTCCTCTTCCATGCATTGGACAACTTGACAAAATGTCCAATAAATCATTGTTAAAGAAACCAATTGTATAAATGGATTCCTAGCAACTTTCCAATTTCAGATAGTTCCCTGGAGGAGTGGGTGCCCCGTGGCAGGCATCATTTGTCCTGGAGAACTCCCCTGTCCTGCTCTGGAGAGAGCGAGTGCTTCCTCCTTAAGGACCTGGAGAAGCCTTGCGCCTCACTGACCTGTGCTTGTGGTTCCCTCCTGTCCTTCCCCGATGGGAAAGGATGGAATAGCGGGTCCCATAGCTTCTGCACTGTGTGCATCCTTTCCATATTCACACTTCTGTCGGGAGAAGTCCTCTGGTAACCAGGTTTACCCACCTGCTTCCCTCCTCCCTCTGATTCCTGGGTCGGTATAGAAATGAACACGCAGTGACTTGATGAAACTTTTAAGTCAGTCAGTGTCATGGACTAACGAATCGCTGACCTTAGATCTGACCAAAAAGGGACCTGCCAACCCAGAAGCAGAGTTAAGGTTTATCAAAGACGGCATTTTGGTATGGATGTTAAACATGAATGGAGACAGACAGAGAGGGGGAGGAAAAGACAGGCAGAGAGAGAGAGAGAGGCAGAGAGAGAGAGAGAGATATTAATGTAAGCATCTCTAAGAATTCACTGTCTCTTTTACTTTTAATGTGTATGTTTGTTGTGCTTGTATGTCTACATGTGCACTACATGTGTGCTGGTGCCTGTGGAGGCCAGAGGAGGAACTGGGGTCACAGGTGGTTGTGGTCTGCCTGATGCACTGGAGGACGAGCATGCTTACCCACTGAGCTGCCTCCAGCTCCCATAACCCATTGCCTTTACAGTAGTTACAGATATTACTTTTGTGACGTTTGAAGCTATCGTGGTAACTGGTTGCCAAGGAACCTGAAGAGGATCCTAAGAAAGTTCCTGAGAGGGCATCTGAGAGGACCTTAAATGGTAAGATCACCGAGAGGCAAGAGGCTCGGTGTTCTCACTGTAAACACGACCAACAGTCTTGTTTCTGAGTCCCAGAACACGTGTGGGAGGGGAGTGAGGCCACATACAGTCAGGCCTTCAGCCTGGCTCATGGCTGTCTCTCTCTCTATGAGAAGAACACATTCCCCACCACAGAGGCTAACTGAGCTGGTGAGACGCTTTAAGGGAACTCCAGGCAGAGGGGTTTCTTTCCCTATAATTTCCCTGTCCTCCTTCCTGCCTCTGTCTGACAGCATCTGAAACCTACAGCGGAGCCTTCCCTGCATGGCTACAACCCGCCTACCTGATATTTCCAATGCATTTTCCAGCTAACTTCCTTCAGAGATTTGAATGCAACTCCAGATACGAACAACACATGGATTCTGGATGGTTTTGGCTACAGGAAGAGGAAGGAATACTCTCATACAGACACGGTGGGAGGGCTGTCCTCCTGGGGAATATTAGGTTGTTATGATCAAGAGACAGAGAGGTACCTCGACTTTGCATGGGGGTGGGGGAGCGTCAAGAGCCTAGGTGACAAGTCTAGGTCCCATGGAATGATGATGCAAAACAGAGGTCCTGGATGTGTATGTTTGTTGTGCTTGTATGTCTACATGTGCATTACATGTGTGCTGGTGCCTGTGGAGGCCAGAGGAGGAACTGGGGCTACAGGTGGCAGGCATGGGGCATGTGCTATCAACAAAGGAGTTGAGTTCGCTCATCTGACAAGTATTTATCAAAGAGCTTGATGCTGGCAAACCCACAGTAAGCTGGAAACAGACCCTGCCAGCAACAATGAGCCAATACTGACTTCGACACATATGGTTCTTTTTGAGGCCAGAGACAGCCTGCATAGGTGTGTTTTTTTGTTTTTGTTTGTTTGTTTGTTTTTTTTTTTTTTTTACAATTTCTTCCTTTACACATGAGCCCATAGGAGGGGGAATGAAGAGGAATATATTTATACAGGGCACAAGCCTGGATACTTTGCAGTTTTTTAGAGACAGTGAAAGTGTAGAGTTGATTTGTTCAACAGCCATCTATTAACCAACTATTACATCCAACGACTAGTGCTAGGAACAGAGTCATATAGTCCCCAGAAATTACAGTCATGTGGCCAGTATTAAGATGATGGGAGAGGAAGGGTGCTGACAGGAAAGTAAGCTAGAAAAGGCTTCTGAGAAACGACAGTGGGGATGACTTCTAACAGATAAGGAGAAGCCGATGGCTGTAAGCAGAACACGTGGGAGGAGTGGGTTCCACAGCAGCAGGTACCCACCACCTGACCCACCCTCGCATCCCGCTGCTCCCGTTGCTATGGTACCTGACCATATTCCATTTGTTCTTCATATTGTGGGGACTCGTTGAGTCTAGACTGGTGGGTTAGAGGACAAGAAGACAGCCACGTGCCCAGAGGGAGCTTGTGAAAGACTTAGCCCTGGAAGGCTTGGTTCAAGACATATGCTATAGATTACAGTGTACCCAAAAAATCTTTTCATGTTTCCACCCGTACACATTCTTAGACTTACTTGGCAGTGTTGGGAGTGGAGAACAGGAACACATGCAATGAGAAAGCAGATGAAAGGAGGCGGAGCACCATCACAGTCTTGTCTGCCTTCCCCCACAAGGCTAGGAGGACTTGACCAATAGGTGGTTAGTCTCAAGCTATACCAGGATATGGTCAAGATTTGGTTAAATTACTACCCAGAGGAGTGGGAGGGATAGGCGGGTGAGTGAAAACTGGTTCTGAGACAGCAATATCGGTGAACCCAAATATTCTCCTCACTGTCAGTACCAAGTGACCATGAGTGGAACCCAAAAGGGGAAAGGGCACGAAGAGGGAACTTTCCTCATTTTTCACCATCCTGTGTGTAGAGGAACAGAGCGGGAGCAAAGGCAAGGGCATGACGTGAGCAGTGCAGACAGCTGTGGCCAGTTGTTCAGCCCCGCAGGGAGCCTGTGGTTTGAGGAGCACTGCCTGTCCAGATGGGGTGAACAAGTCACAGCACACCTGTTTAGCTCATTTTTCTCTCAGTAGGCTGACAAAGTCCCCCGGTCTCCCACGAACAAATGGCTTATAACTGACCACAAAAAGAATAGAAGTGAACTCCTGTTTAGTATCCTCAGGACCGCAACTCCATCCTGTAAGCCTCGCAATGATGGGTGGCTTTCCTAAATTGCCAGTCTTTCATGCTGGCTATGTAGCAAGGTGTTCAAGATACTTCCCTGCTGTCCTCGAAACCACCAGTCAAGACCCAAAGAGACCCCACAATATGAGGAACGAATGCAATATAATTAGATATTATAGCACAGTAAGGACTTTGAGCCACCAAACCACTTGCCCAAAATAAAGGCTACAGGAAAAACAAAAACAAAAACCAAGACAAAAACCAAAAAACCTTTCAGCTTCAAGGGGAACCCTGATGACATTTTCAGCCAGAACCTAGTCTATGAGGCCTATCACACAAGGAACGAGCATTCAGGACAGCTTGTTAAAAATTATAAAGATTTTAAGGGTCAGGGAGATGGGTTAGTAGGCAAGCTCATTTGCTGTACAAGGATAAAGAGCCAAGTTCAAATCCCTGCAAACCGAATAAAGCTGGACATGGTAGCACATGACTGTAATCCCAGCACTCCTAACCATCGGAGGTGGATCCCCAGAAGCTCACATGCCAGCTATTCAAACACAAACAAGGTAGAAGTCAGAGGCCAACACCACAAGTTGTCTGCCCTTTGACCTCCACACAGAAGCAATAGTGCAAGCATGCCCCATCTCTACAATTAAGTTCCACCAGGCAGTAGGCCAAACATAGGGTCCTTCTGACATCAGGATGTAGGCTGCCTTCTCAGACAACCAATCCTGCTTTCCGAAACAGTACAACACGGTCACGTGTAAGAGCTGAGTCACAGCTGGCTCCGACCCTATCCCTGACACACATTTGCTCAGCAAGTTTAAGGCGGCATTGCTTCTTCCGGCGTTGTGAGGAACTTAATGGGATAAAGCACAGAACACCTAGTACGCTACAAGCTCTCAAGAAATGACCACTCTGTGGTCCCTGCTTAAAATGATGCGCAGGTAGCAATTTTAAGATAGAATCGCTGGGGAGGGAGAGCTGACTCAGAGGGTAACACGCTTGTCCTGCAAACATGAAGCCCTGCGCTCCAGCCACAGAACCTGGGTTAAGCCAGTGTGGCAACGTGCTCTTGTCATCCCCGAGCTGAACAGGTGGATCCAGCCAGCCCTGCCTGAATCAGGGGGTTTCAGGCCAGCAAGATACCCTGTCTCAGCAACAGTAAGAAACAGTCACAGTAAGAAAGCCAAGATTGGAAGTATCTGAAGGACAGCGGAGGCTGCCTCTAGCCTCCACATGTATGCACACACACACACACACACACGCACACGCACACGCATAGGCACACACATGTGCACACATGCAGACAGAAATAACTGCTATTAAAAGTTGTCAAGGAAACAGTATTTTAGGATAGAATTATGAAGCAGGCGAAGAGGGCCACGTTTTCTGCTAGACTCTAATGGCTTCCTCTTGTCTTCAGTGGTAAGCCCAGATGGATAAACTGTACTGCTGTCAGTTCTAATCTGTACCATGCTTCTCTTTTTATCTGGCCCCTTAGTGTTCCTATGCTCCATCCCCCAGCTAAGGTGCTGCTATCGGTCCAAGAGTTAATAATGGCCTCCTGTTTATTGGACAAGACCCATTCCTCACAAGCCCCGTACACTTTCATGTTGCAGACTCATTCCCTCCTTAACCCTTTCTCTTCTCTTGGCTTGTGTGATACTACATGCCCGTGGCAACAGCATGGAGTTGAGGATTTTGTGTTAACAGACCCAGGTGGACCCCAGGGGCTCTTTGCCACCCCCACAGGCCTGCAGCAGTGTCTGGCTTGGCTGTCCCTCAATCTGAGTCAGCTGGCCCCGTGTCCATCAGAGACATCACACATGATGGCGGGTTAGCATGCTTGTGTCACATAAACGAGTTCAACGGCGCTTTTGCTTCTCCAATACCCCTTGTTCTCTGCCATGCTGATTCTGTCTGCTGTCACCAGCTCCCTAAGGGAGGCAATCTCTGGGACCCATCTTCAGATCTCTCTACCCTGGTATTTTTATGTTACCACAGGTGAACTCAGCTAACCTCCTGGCTCCCACTGTTACATTCTCCATATTAGATGCCAGACCTCTCTCTCTGGAACATCAGTCACCGCCCACTCCCAAGCACAGGGCTTGTCGCCTGAGAAGTTCTAGTATCACTTCTGATTCTTCAGTATTCACTTCTTCTCCCCCAGTTTTCGGTATGGTCTGCCTTACTTTTGCTAACTCTTTACCAGGGTCGAGACTATACCGATGCTCTCTCATCTTTGTTGTTCGGATCCAACTCCAGTCTTGTTCGTTACAGGCTGGACTCACCTCTGATTTTCTTCCAGCCACCCTAACCCTCTCACAGCCGCCCTGTTTAAGTGACTTGCTAGCTGGCTGTGTTGTCCATTCTCTCCCTATCCAACTCGAGTCTTTATCCTACCGCTGAGAATCTTCTCAAACACTGCTTTCACGACACCGCACTTACCTAACCCCAGATCTTCCATTTCCCGTCTATAGGATAAAATTGTAACTCTTCAGATCGCATCCCATGCCTCCCACGGGCCTGTCTACTTGAGCTTGATCTTGCCGGACTTGTTAGCCCTGTCACCTGACCCCTGAAAACTAAATATTCTGGCCTCACAATTTATGAGCACTGTGTTTTCTGTCTGGGGATTCTTCTCATCTTCGTTCCAGAAGAATCTACCATGGCTCTGAGTTGATTTTGCTGCTGTTGTTGTAATGCTATTTGTTGTTGTTACTATTGTTGTTGACAACTGTAGGGACTTGGCTCTTCCACCTTGTTGGGGTGTGAGTTCTTATTTCCTCTGCTCGGCTGTACCCCAGGCTGGCCCATGACTTTCCAACTCATGTTCCAGGCTCCCCTTCCCACCTCCACAGAGGGAAGGAGGGGGTAACGGGCATGATGCTTCTGCGTGCCGCTTTTAGTGAGTTCCAGTGGTCTGTCGGGCTTGCATGGCAAGAGCTTTCACCCACTAAGTCATTTCTCTGCCCTTGTTTAGCATTCCGAGAGAGGGGCTCAAGTAGTTCAAGCTAGCCTCAAAGTCTGAGGATGACCTCGAACTTCTAATCCTCCTACCTCTGCCTCCCAAGGGTTGGGATTACAGGTGAGGGCTTTCCCAGGGCCCTGAACAATTCTTCCTTGGGAATCACAGTGCTGGACAGTTTCCCGTTTTCCTTTCTTAATCAATGTAATGCTTTACAGCTCAAAGAGGTGCTGAACTGACTTACATTTGGAATCCATTTACTTCACAGGCGTATAAGAAGCCAGTAGAACCAAAGTCAAGGAGCTTACCCTAAGTCACATGACCAGTAACAATAGAACTAGGATCCAGATTCTTCTAAGCTGAGAATACCCCAACCCCCATGCCACCTTCCTCATTTCCTGTGTCCATCAAAGCACAAACGCCACACAGTGTTTGCACACAAATTATGTGTGACTATGTTGACTGAGACGGTCAATGCTACCTTGAAGTTCACAGCACTGATAGACTTGTCTGCTCCGCCAGAGCCCATTTGAGACCACCAGAGTCATCTCCTTTACTTGGCTTAATCTTTGACATCAAAAACTCACTACGATTCATTCATTCTCAAAAGAAATTTGGGGGTGCCAGATGGGTCAGTGGGTAAAGTACTTGCCAAGCAAATGTGAGGGCCTGAGTGTCAGCAACCCCAGTGCTGTTGCAACAGGATGGAAAGTGGAGACAGGAGAACTCCCAGAAGCCCACAGGCTGGCCAGCCTGACCCACAAAGTGTAGCAGCAATAAAGAGACCCTATCTCAAAAAGGTGGAAGGTGAGGACCGACAGCTGAAGTGGTCCTCTGACCTCCGCATGCACATATACACACCACACACATATGAGCACACACATCACATATGCACACACACATTGTACATGCATACTGTCCCCCCCAGCATACAAAGGAAATTTGGGGTTAAGTGAAGCTAAAAGGCCTTTATCTGATTCAAACACATATTGAGTTCTGGGAAATGAGACCCACCTTACACATCTGGGCCCATCCTTGCTCTGTTTCATCATGACCAGGAAGTAAAGACAGGCTGGCTAGCTAGGGCAGGTGACATAACAGACTGCTACAGTTCTGGACATGGGTACCACGGAGAAGGGTGTGGTTTCTCTGCTCTGATAGTTAGGATCTCGGTATGAGAAACTACATTAGTGAATCATAGGTGGAAGTGGGACTAAGGGGAGGAGAGGACAGGAGAGAGGAAGGAGCAAGGACAGAAAGGTGGCAACCCCGGAAATACTTCACGAAAGACATGGACTGGTCCTGTTCTACAAAGACAGCTGAAGCTGTCAGACTCACTGCGCTGTACACGGCTGGCACCATTAACAGCAGGTTCTGGCCTGTATGCATGATTTGTAATCTGCCTGGAGCTCACATGTTGTTCAGACTCACTTAGAACTCTATATGTAGTCCAGGCTGGCTTGGAACTTGAGATATGTAGCCCAGGCTGGCTTGGAACTTGAGATTCTCCTGCCTCATTCAGTTGCTTGTGTTAGGATTACAGGCATGTGCAACCTCCCTGGCTGTGATCCCTCCCTCTCTCCCTTTCTTTTCTTTCCTTTTTTTTTGATTTTTGATTTTTTTTTTTTTTTTTTTCTGAGCATTGTGCCCAGGGCCAGGCTCTCTACCTTGGAGCCGTTGAAACCACTCCTTTCTGCTTCCACTTGTTGAACCTTTTCTCCGGTGACAAAGACCAGGAGCGAGGTTCACAAAAGCTCACAGGTTGGAATTCACGGGAAAATACCACTGGAAAATCATGATAGGAATGAGACATGTAAGCCAGCTTTTAGAAAGTCACACAGTAAAGGAGGCAGGATTGCAGTATAAAGCCAATTCCCAAATAAAAAGAAGGGGCGGGGGAAGCTATTCACCTGAGAGAATTTTCCTTAGTCACACCACTCACTGAGCCTTCTGTTTCAATGTCCTCCCTAACCTTTGCAACAAACTCCTATTCATCCTTCAACACTTTGCTGAAGTATGCTCTCTGGGAAGCCTTCTTTGACGTTGCATACATTTAACAGATCCATTCTTGCATCTGTTCTTCTGCTATCACTTTGGCTAACAGTTTGTCTCTTCCACCACCTCTCTGAGGACAAGGGCTAATTATCTTAGTCAGTGTAGCATCCTCTAGACACAACAGCGTGCCTGGTTTATACCAAGTGTTTGTCGTTGTGTTGATAAATACGCAACCTGCAAGTACAATTCGCATTTGATTTGCAAACCTAGGTTTGGTCGCTGGGACTTTTCATGTGGAAGCACGTTTCCCCTTGTTGTGAAGAAACGATTTGAGACTCATAAAGTAAGCTCCGACCATGAGAGCACATTAGTCTGCTTTTCATACCCCAGAGACTGGAGCATTTCCCCTCCACACTAAACCTCCTGGGGCTGGCTTGATATTAGCAGCACAGCTCCGTGCTAGCATTTCTATTGTGGCGAAGGCTAAATTACACCACGAGCCTAATGCGGCCACCAGTCTTAGTGAATTGGGGGAAGGGGTAATTAGAAGACAACATTTCTGTAGCAGACCTAGGCGCGGAGATGGAGGAGGAAGTTGATTTAAACCTAGCCATTAAAAGAATACGCCAGAAACTAAAGCAAAACAGGAGCTTCCTCTGGACACGACAACATACTCTAGTGCCCAAGGTCTGTTCCCCACGGTTGTCAGGTCAGAAAACAGGGGGCAGTGCCTACCTTGGGCACCCCTCCTTCTCTACCGTGGGACCTGCTTTGCTTAAGGAGAGAGCTCTTTTCTTCCAGTAACAACAACCACAGTTTGCTCCCCAACGCACCATCTCGATCTCGCCTTCGATGCCCAGCAACCCCCACCAGGCTTAACTCGGTATCTAAAGTGCCTGTGGCTGGGCTGTCAGGCCACGGAAGAGCAGGCGCGCGGTGGGGAGGCCGGACCCCGGTGTCTCCACAGTCCCCCAGAGGACACGGGCCGCAGGGGCGGGCCTCTCCATGTAAGAAGGCCACGCGCCCCCGAGATCACGCGACTGCAGGGACTTCAGCGGCTCTCCTACTGCCTCCCGCAAACCCTGACTCCAGAGATCGCCGCGGTCCTCATCGCGGCCGGGTCCGCGTCGGCGGTGAACCGGTGTCCACCGCGCTGCCCAGCCTTGCGCCGCAGGGCCCTCTCGCCGCACCGTGACAGCTGGGTGCCCAAAGGGTTAAACCCGCCGCGCGACGCCGGGTGTCCCCCGCGCGCCGCCCCGCCGCCGCCAGCCGGCCCCAGCGCGCACGCGCCCGCCCGTTACCTGCGGTGGCCTCCGCGCTCCTCCTCCACCTGGCCGCGCTCTCCCGGGGCCGCCCCTCAGCCCGCCCCCTCGGCTCTCCGCCGCGCACCCTGCTGGCTGCCCAGCTGTGGCCCGCGGAGGAGGGGCCTGGGGGGCGATTACCATGTATTAGCATACCGGAGAGTGTCACGTGCCCACTCCAGCCAATCGTCACTCGGAGAAGGCGGAGATTGAATTGAACACGCCTTGGTGCTGCTCTGGGACTGAACCGGTGGCCATGGCAACGGAGGGGAGGGCGGAGGAGGGGGCGCAGGCTCTGGAGCCTTGCCATCCCTTTGGAGCATCTCCTCTACCTGAACTCCGCACTGGGACTCCGGGTACTTTTCCTATTCTGCATATGGAGAGCACCTCAAATTGGTCTAGACAGGGAAATTCAGATTCCGGAAAGGCTCTGAACACTTAAACCACGTGCCTCACACTTTTCTGCAGCTAACTCTCTGGTAGCTTTAGGAAGTACATATCATAAACTTAATTTGATACTGGGGCGAGTTTATGCTCAGAGAGGCTCAGCCACACACCCAAAGTCACACAACCACCACACTACATTGTAAAGTGGAAATGTGAGAACATCAGGCCCAGGGCTCTCCTGCGTTCTTCACAATTCCAAGC
The DNA here is from genome assembly GCF_000001635.26 of Mus musculus. Lineage (NCBI taxonomy): Eukaryota > Metazoa > Chordata > Mammalia > Rodentia > Muridae > Mus > Mus musculus. The sequence goes on along the minus strand of NC_000070.6, from coordinate 128,654,168 downwards.
GGTGGAGGGGAAGACTGTATACAAACAGTCGAAAGAAATTTCATACATCAGCAGTGGAGCACCTTTGCACTGCCCGACAATGTCCTTCTGAGGCATAAACCCGGTACACATATTACAGATGAGGCCTGGGCCAAACAGCTGTTAGGAGCCTATAGTTAATCATTCAATCCATGTGTGCTCAAGCTATCAAAAAATTTTACATCCACTCTTAATTGCACTGTTGCTATGGCCACTTTACTGATCCAGACACTGAACCATCGAAGCTGGGCAAGGAAATGTCCATACTTATTCCTCCAGTACTTCACACATTTAGATTCCAATCCTGGCTTATCCTACTCCAAAGCTATATTCTAAAGGCACCTCATTATACCAGGCTCATTGAACTTAGGTTTAGGCATAAGAACACCTTCCCTAATAGGACTGTCACTCAAGATTGAAATATATTCCGTGACAAGTGGCAAGTGTTGAAGTCACAAAACATAAAGTCACCCAGTTGGTAGGGGACTCTAGGATTCTGTCTCTCTGCCTTCATCTCTGTTGATCTGGTAATTCACTTAAAGGGACAAGCACTCCCATGGACTTGTTTAGTTCAGTGGTTCACTGATTTTAATGTAGCATGGACGGATTACTGGATTAGGCCCTGTGGTTTAAATGAACTATCTAGACACTTTAAGATCATTTAAAATATATAAATATTTCTTCCCACCAGACTGACTTAAAATCCAATTTCCTTCTAAACTGCGACTTAAGAGCACAGACAGAGAGGCAAACCTACTTGGGTTAACATTCTGCTTAGCCATTCATCAGCCGTGTGATCTATGGCAAGTTCTATAATCTGTTTGTGCCTCAGTTTCTTCACCAATAAGACAGGATAGGAATGTTGGAAGCATTAAAGAACTAATGTATTAGTTACACAGGCCTGGTCCAGTGGGTAAGAGCCATTAAAGAATTAATGTATAAAAGATATGTAATATAGGCCTGGTCCCGTGGGTAAGACCCCATCCTTGCTAACTGTGGTCATTTCCACATCTGGCCCAGGATCTCCCATGAGATACACAACCCACGTGCTCAGATCTCTCCTCCCTTCCTGGCAGTGGGACACAGAAGTTGCCTGTCATCCCCTGTGGCACATTAAACAGCCTGTTGTGCTGGTGGAGGCTTGTTATCTCTGCAAATGTCATTCTCTTTTCTCAGGACCATAAATAATTCCTGGGCTCAAAGGACCTGGTCTCTCTTGCACATCTCCTAGCACCAAATTACCGGAGTGGCTCCTTGTCCAAGAGGAGCTTGGCAAGCCGAGAGCAGCCATTAGTCAGGGCCCTTGAAGCAGTTTTATGAGGGCCTTAATGAGGGAGATGAGCTGTCCTCAGGAACTGGTGCCGTCTTTCCTGGCCACAGGAAATGAGCTCTTTGTGCTTAAAGGGTCTCAAAGCCCAGGCACAAGGAGTGTTCAGGAAGTGGCCTAGGGACTGGGCATTGTTGATACAGGCAGCCCCAGGGCTAAACAGCCTCTGCCCTGCTCTTCTCCATAGAAGGTCAAATTACTCATGCTCCTACACAGCCATAGCACCAAAGGGTGGCATGTGGTTGTAGGTGTTAAGTCTCTGCCTCCTGCTATGTGCAGAGTGTCACCCCTAACTCCCCTGCCCCTTATCCCCCAAAGACACCACAGTATAGAACAATGGATGATGGCAGTGTTCCTGGAACTGGATGTGAAGCCCACTTCTTCCACATGAGTGTCAATGTGACAGTGGGAAAGTTCCTTAAACCCTTTGCACCTCAACTTCCTAATCTGTAAAATGGGACAGAGAGTAGTCACTGTCCCAAGTTCTTGCTGGGATTAAGTGAATAACTAAAAGAGATAGCAGGACATCCTCCAGTAAGCATTGCTAATGCACTAGATAACTGGACAGAGATACTCTAGTCCTGTAAATGTGCATTCTGTATGTGTACCCGTAGCCTCAAACAGCTGGCCCCAGGCCCTCTCTCCAGCTCATGTTAGCCCCAGTTCCCTCTAAGACGAAGAAAAAAAAGGGGGGGGATTCCCAGGAAATGAAGACCCTAAGCTAGAAAGCTTCAGTCAGCACCCTGGATCTGCCACACTCCTTGAGCTATGTATGAACCAGAATGAGTTATTGGACACATCAGAGCCTCAGAGCCTTTCTTTGTGAAGGGATGTTAACTCCCCTGGAGCCATTCCCGAGCCTGATGGGGGTTGGCTGTATAGAATAGAGGGGTTCTACATCCCCCTCCTCCTCTTTAGCTTAGCTCTTCAGGCCTGAAAAATAACTAAAGACTATGGAGGACTTACCCCAGGCCTTCTGTTAGATATATCATTTTTCTTAATCCTCAGGCTGGGCCAAGGCCCAGGGAGAGACAGTAGCTCGTCCAAGATCTCCATGGGTGTCTGTGGCTAACCGAGAGTCCTGCCAAGGCTATCAGATTCCCAAGTTCATCCTCAGAACCCATCTGCTCTCTGGCCTTCAACTCCAGCTAACAGTTAGGAGCCGTGTGTGTGTGTGTGTGTGTGTGTGTGTGTGTGTGTGTGTGTGTGTGTGTGTGTAAGAGAGAGAGAGGGAGTCCCCCCTCTATCCATCTGCCCACTGTCTCCAGTATAGGGAGCACTCCATATGTACATGTGCATTTACAGAGTGACTGGAAAGAGGTGAAGATGCCATTCTTATGAACTGAAGGTCCAAGGAGAAGGATGAGGAAGAGGGAGGAAAGAGAGGGGAAAGATGGATGCACTTGTATTAAGGGATCTATAAAGTCCAGTGACTACATGCTGAGAGCAGGGAAAGTTAACACATTGCAGATCAGAGCCAAATTTTCCTGGGCTATTTTGAGTCCCTTTGTCTCTCTTGAAAGCCACACACTGCCCACACCGGTATCTGATCTAACATCCTTGTGATGCTCAGAACTTTACAATGTATTCATTGCAGATCATCAGCTTTCCCTACTCCAAGTGCTAAGAATAGCATCTGATAGCATCTGAAACCTACAGCAGAAATCCCCCCGCTTTGCTGTAACAGCCCATCCATGCCCACCTCCCCAGAGTGTTTGGGACACACTTTGATTTGTGGTTTTCTTCATCCTGTAACTATTAAAATGTCATGTAACCTCTCCCACAGTAGATCATAGTATTTTAGAAAACACCAATCCATGTTCACGGATTGTGATCTCTTACCTGTGGTTCCAGAATAAACTCTTACTCTCTTTGAGATGAGAACTGGTTTGGGGTTTACATTCTTGTACGGCGATGGAAACTGCATACCTTGGGCTGTCCCAGGAGGAAGGCTTCTCACCCGCTGACACCCTCTGCCTGCTAAACAGTCATGTGGAAGGGCTCCATCTTTTTGTTGTGGGGGATTCAGCTTTTAGAGTTCAGAAGTCTGCCATGTATCCAAAGATGACTCTTCATCAGCACAAACTCTGGGAGATCTGGGGGTCCTGCTGGAGCCCTCGGGGGGCTCTATTAAAAACCAACAGAAGGGTGATTTCCACAGGAACCTTAGCTTCCAACTGTAATGAGATACCAGAGATTGGATGGCTTAAACCAATACAGATGCATTTTCTCACAATCCAGGATCCCAGAATCTGAAATCCTAGTGTCTTAGTCTGGATGCTCAGTGAGAAATCTGTCCCGAATCTCTTTTCTAGTTTCCTGTGACTGCCAGCAACTTCTGACATTCCTTGGCCTGTGGGTTCCTCAGTCCAATGTCTGGTTCTGTTTTCTCATGGTGTTCTCTCTCTGTGTCTGTGTTCAAATTTTCCTCCAGTCACCCTGATACAGAGCAGCCCTGTTGTAACCAGATGATTGAAAAAAAGTCTCATTCACAGGCACGGGACTATAACTTTGTTCTGGAAATGCAGTTCAACCCTCCACAGTATGCTTGGAACAAGCTGTGCAGAAGATGGGGAGGGAGGCAGCGGAGAAAAGAAAGGAATGAAGAGAAAGAAAGGGGGTGGCAAAAGAAAGGTCTGTGTTCACGGTAGCAGCAAAAAGGAATATGACCAGGGTCCCTTAGGAATAGGACCAACCTTTCCTTCTTAGCCAACTTCAACCTTCCTCCATAAAAGTCTCCATATCATAGACTCCCGAAGCAGATCAGAGCACCTGCAGAAATGTGTTTGTTTATTTCAGATGCCAATCAAACTCTTCCGGGGAAGGTGTGGTCTGGAGAGTGGGTATAAGTGGTCTCGGATGTCACATTAAGTCTGAACATGGCTAGGAGCAGAACAAAATATCCCAAAACCCAATCCTGAGCCCTGTTGATGCCTGCTAAGAAGGCTGCCTCTTACTCTGGACCCAAATATCTAGTTTCCTGAGAAATCCGAGTTCTTAAACACTATATTGTAAGGCAACAGCCAGTTCCCTAGGCTCCACCAGCTGATCCAGTCTCTGAAGGGCCTTGGAGACATGGACAAAGCTAGAAGCATCCCAGTTCTAAGTGTGATCTGGCATCCTTTCTTCGCTTTCACCCAATTAATCTCCTAACCCTGAAAACATCGTCCCTGGATGCAAAGGCTAAATTGGGCACAAGGGAACTTCCTGTGGGTGGAGACAATGACTTGTTTATCTTTTTTTTTTTTTTTTTTTTTGGTCCCAGTGTTAATATAGAAGCCATCATAGAATTTCCCTTAAGAACTTATTTCTTCAGTGGGCTGGGGAGATAGCTCAGTGGTTAAAGCTCTTGCTGGGTAAATATGAGGATCTTAGGTTCTCTGGCATGGTGGGATATTGTAACCCGTCATTGGAGGAAGATGGAAGTGGATCACTATCGCCTTGCTGGCTAGCTAAGCTGGCTTTAACAGAAAGCTCCAGGGTCACCAAGAGACTCTATCTTCAAAGGATAAGGTGGAAAGGTGATGGAGGAAGATATACTGATGTCAACTTCCGGCCTTCATGTGCATCTGCACCGCATGCACACATGCATGCATACATGCACCCCTCAACACACCCCTGGCCAAGAAGGAAAGGTTGGTCCTATTCCCGAGGGACTTTGGTCACATTCCTTATTGCTGCTGCCGTGGAAAGGTTGGTCCTATTCCCGAGGGACTTTGGTCACATTCCTTATTGCTGCTGCCGTGAACACAGACCTCGCAAATCATTTATCCAGTGAACACACTCATGTAGCTCCAGACAGTGCCAAAAGCTCTCTGTGGGTTACTGGTCTACACCCCACAGACACGAGCAGACTTGGGTTGGCTTAAGTTGCTGGAATTCAATTGTCAGAGCTCTGTTGATCTGAATATCCCCTTTGCCATTTCATTGTAACAAAGGATGGTGTTTTGATCTTAACACTTGTGGCTGGTGTGAATATGGTCCTGCCTAGAGCTGTCATGAGATGAGAGATCAGCCTGGAGCAGCTAGGCTGAAAACTAGTCCAGGCAGAGGTCAGAGATGGGGTCAACCCAGCAGGAGTTGTCAGATGAGAGCAGGGGTGAGAGGCAGGTCAGATGTGAGATCAAAGCTCAGGAACTGGGGCAGGTATGGTCACTCCCGACTCTCCTGAGGAAGAAGGCTTGTTAGCTGGAGCCCCTTGGGAAGACAGATCATCAGGGTCTCTGAGTTAAGCCTTCTACTTACAGGACCCTGGAGGTTCTTAGTAATTGATCTGGATTGGAGTCTGAAGGGGATGCAGGCAGCCAATGCTATTCATTAGGCTTCAGGTTCCTATAGTTACATCAGCTGTACTATAGCATTCTTGGCCCTTAGATAGTGGCATCATATAGGGAGGTGGGACATAGAGAGAGGAAGTAGGTCGCTAGGGGATAGACATGCCTGGGCACTGGTCTCTTCTCTGTCTGCTCCCTCTCTGCCACAAAGATGTTCGGTATCACAATAGGCCCCAAATCAGCAGAGCCAAGAACTATAGATTAAAATCATGAGCTAAAATAAACCATTCTTGTTTGTGTCCGATGCTTTTATCACAGCAATACAAAGTTTGGCTAATACAACAACCCAGGGTCTGTCGCTGCTGCTGCTGCTGCTGCTGCTGCTGCTGCTGCTCGTTTTGCTTTGAGTTTGCTATGATCTTTCTTTTTACAAAGCTCTAGAAGAGATTTGGAAATACAGTTGTACGTTTACTAATCCATTTGATATTTAATCATTTGTTCATATGTCGCTTGTTTTATAACAGTACTACACACCCCGCGCCCCAGACTTCTGTTAGGCACCTATAGTCCTCCTCAGTCTACACTCTAGCAGGGAGTCAGTACTGGAAGTGTGGCTCTCTTCTCTGCCTTCAGCTCTCTGTGCCCTTTTGGACTCAGAGTTCCTGGGCTTTACCTCTGGTTCCACTTGGACACAACGACCTTCATTACCAAACCATCATTATATTGAAATGAATCAAACAAATGAAGACGTCATTTGTACTTGGTGGTCCAAGTTTCTAGTTGGTCGATATTGGGTAAGTCCCATGGAGAGAGAAGCTACCTTCTGTTGCCTGCCCTGTTATCTCTAAAAAATGCCTTCTCCCCTCCATGTTTCTATAGGGCTGGCAAAAGAACAAACAAATACACCTATGACTGCACTTCAGCCCAGACAACAGACAATAGGTCAAGGTTGGTATTCTGACCCAAGATGTGTCCATCTTACCCTGTCTCTAGGCCCGGAACACCTGCCTACTCTGGCTGCTTCTGGAGTGCAGGAACAGTTGTCAGTAGACATTTACCGTGATGCATGTCACAGGAAATAAAGAGCTAAGCAGTCTGCAGTGAGGAGGAAAAGCCAGTGCTCAGGTACTCAAGGCACAAAAGGTCTGGATGGGCTATCCTGGGACACAGCAATCCCTCCCTTTGCACTAGTCCCATGGAGAAGAATGTGGAGGGCACTCCTTACCTACCTGGTGCCCAGAAGGTGGGATTTCCCCTCACAGCTGTGTCTCAAGAGCTGTTCAAGAGAGCAGTGTATGCCGGGCAGTGGTGGCGCACGCCTTTAATCCCAGCACTTGGGAGGCAGAGGCAGGCAGATTTCTGAGTTCGAGGCCAGCCTGGTCTACAGAGTGAGACTTAGGACAGCCAGGGCTACACAGAGAAACAAACAGCCATGTGGAGTACAGCTTCCAGGGCCTCCCTTCCTTTAGGCCTGTCTCTCTCTTTTCCACGCCATGGAGCTGATGCTTGTTACCCCTTTCAGCACCTCTTTCTGTCTAGATCAGCTATATCTAGACCTCGGCGCCGCAAACCCCACCCCCAATGGTACAAATGGTGTTGACATTCAGCTCAAATTACGAAGCCATTGAAGTACGTTTCTGCTGATGGCTGCTCCTAGCCTCCTGGCTGCCCTCCTGCTTCCTTTGACATCCTCCATTTCCCCTTGGAATCCCTCAGATATCTGTGTCTTTAGTAATTAAAGGGTTAATATTAACCCCGACTATCCAGCAGACTCTTCAATAGCTGAAGGCAGGATACCGGCATGCTTTCCAATTTGGTTCTGCCCCCGCTTCTTTCAGAAGTCTCCTTACTTATACAGAAGGTTTAGAGACTTTATAATTTTCCCTGTTTTTCCTTTCAGTCAAACTTAACTAGGTTTTCTGTGGCAGCTTTGGGCCAGCTCTGGGCTAAGTGTTGAGGATATACACACAGTGGTACAGGGACAGATAAGCAAACAATTAGGAGAGAAGCAAATAAATATATACAGTTTGGGCATTCTCAGTCCCAAACCCCAAATCTAAGACATTTTGAGCATCAAGTGGATATGATTACATGCATCCAAAACAAGTCACGCGTGATCTGTAATTCCTGCTCCAAGTGGGCTAACACTCTCTTTTAGCCTCTGTAGGGACCAGGCATGCAAGTCATACACAAACATACATGCAGGTAAATCATCCATACACATAAATAAAAATAAATGTTTCTTAAAGCCCAGTTAACACTAAAAACATTGGACACGTAAGCTCCATGTTATTTGTATATACTGTACATGAAACAGAAATGATTCTTATCTTTGGTCTTGGCTCCCATTCTCAAGAGAGCCTGTATATGCAAATATTCGCCAACTGGAAAAATACCAAGTCAGAAATACTTTCGTCTTAAGTATTTCAAATAAAGGATATTCGGACTGCTCCCTCAAGCTCTGACAGGGCTGCTAATTGATAGAGGAGGGAGGAAATTGTGAGGAAACCTGGAACAGATGTGCTTTTAGGCAGGAGGCCTTGAAGGATTCTAGGCAGAGATCCTTACGCCTGGGGACCCAGCACATAGGAAAACCACAGTGTCAAATGAACTGGACTGAGGTCACCCAGCTCAGAAGGAGCCGGTTTGTGGACGATGAAATTTGGATTCCTTTTCTCCCCTTTGGATTACTTTGCCATGGTCATTTGCCCACCTTCCTGAGATTCTTAGGGACGGGCCTCAGATTTCCTGCAAATCACTGCTGGCCTGTCTAGACCATAAGCAGATACTCTCACAATATAAGACACAACCAGAGGCCTCCTGCCTCCTCAGCCAGTATAAGTATGCCTTCGACTAAACTGGGCTGGACCAGGAGAGTCTCCTGGGAGCTAAAAACTCTTGGAAGGGATGGGAGAAAGAGCTCTTCCCATTTCTCTGATGCACAGTATACTTAGCTCCTCAATCTCGACTTCATGGTCAAGGTCATGATGCAGCTTCTCCATCTCTGGACCAAGCTGAGTAGTCCGAGGGCAGATACCTAGCCCCAGGAAAGGCAATCTTCAGGCAGAAGAGATGCAAAGACCAGAGGGGCTAGCCTGGTGAATTTGAGACAGTGAGAATAGTATGCAGGGCTCCTTTTGATCAGGCATTTTGATGCCCAATAGATGTAAGAAGGCCAGTAAAGAGGGGGAGGAGAAGACAGCACATGCGCCAAGAACCCAGGGCCTGGCGGTGGCACACACTGCTGAGTACCTCCCGGTGTCTTTTACCCTCAGTGCCCACAAGTTATTTGGCTGCTTCTTGCTGCCTGGAAGGTGTGGAAGGGTCGCAGTCCCGATTTCCCATCAAGGTTGACTTCAAGGCTGATGTCAGTGAGTGTCTGACTGGCTGGGAGGTGGCGATTCATGTAGTTGGCTCTCCAGAGCCTGGATTATCTCCTCATAAAACATGGACATCCCTTCTGAGGCTTCTTTGTGTAGGCAGCCACCTGATTATAAGTGACATTTTTGCCTCTTAGGTGTGGCCATATGAGCAAACTCTTGACGGGTGGACAGTGAACAGCCTTGACCAGGCAGTCTCCCCTTCCCAGCTTTGAAAGCACTGCCGATCAATCCGACCTTCTCTCTCCTCTCCTGCAGGCCAGACTGTAGATGTGTCGAATTAGTTATTGTCCTTACTGTGGACAAAATAGGTGAGAAAAAGAAGCCCCGAGAAGGAAAAGCTGACTTCGGTTCACAGCTTGAGGGGACACAGTCTGTCATGGGCGTGTGAAGGGAAGTGTATCAGTGGCAGGTCACATTATGTTCACAGTGAGGATGCCAAGAGACATGTGTGCTGGAGTTGTAGAGCCTTGCCATCAAGTCTGAGACATTAGCCCACTGGATGGTGTCGTCCACATCCAGGGCGAGTCTTTCTCCTCACCTCAGTCTCTGGATACATCCCAAAGACATGCCCGTTTTCTGGATTATTAACATTCCAGTGACGCTGACAGTGAAGTCACACATCTTCACACACAGCGATGATGAGGAAAATACACTGGGGCCAGAAGCAACAGGATGCAAGGGAGACCCAGATCTTTGTATCCATGGAACTCTGGGGGACAGAGCCACTCCAAATGCCATCTACTTAGTCTGTGGTGTTTCTTAAGAGAGCACTCAGTGTGTGTCTTTTGCTGTTGTTGTTTTGTTTTGTTTTTGACAGAATCTTATAAATAATTCTGGTTGTCCTGAAATTTGCTACGTAGACCAGGTTGGCCTTGAACGCATAGAAAATTGCCTTTCTTTGCTTCCCCAGTGCTGGTATTAAAAGAATATACTACCATGCCCAGCATAGTGTGCATCTCATTTAAGACTTGTATTTTGGAGTTCCCTCCATTTCCCTCCCTCCTTCCCTTCCTTCTTTTCTCCTTTCTTCCTTTCCTTCATTCCTCCCTTCCGTCCTTCCTTCCTTCCTCCCTTCTTCCTTTTCTGCATTGTTGTTCTGCCTGTATGTCTCTGTGAGGGTACCAGATCCTCTGGAACTGGAGTTACAGGCAGTTGTGAGCTGCCATGTGGGTGCTGGGAATTGAATTCCGGTTGGAAGAGCAACCGATGCTCTTAATTGCAGAGCCATCTCTCTGGGCCCATGAAGTCTCTTTCTTATGTCAGTTTGTAATTAATCCTAATACTCATGCCTGGAGCCACCCAGGAACTAAGGCAGTTGGAGGGTATCTTCGTCACAGATCCATCTTGTCTTTTTAAAATGTACTGAATGAGTCCATCTGTATTATAGAAGATTTTACTGTCTTCTGAGCTTGAATTCCAAAAGACTCTGGAAGTCTAACTTATGTATATGTTTTGCTGATAACAGCAGAGGGAAGGAATCCAGGATTAAGTTTAGGATCAGCCTGTAGGGTGTAGGAAGAGAGGGGAGGGCTGCGACTAAACTCAGCAGGCTTAGGGCCTGCGTCAGGGCTTTGCTGTTAACTCCTCATTCGAAGCTAGAGCTGGTTAATCGCTCTGGGTCTCAGCTGGCTCTAGATGACAAGGTGTGACCCTAAATCGGGTCTTAGTTTGGTGGCTGTGCCTTAATCTGTCTTCTCATGCTACTATGAGGTAGTTTATAAAGGAGCTCTGTTTAGCTTACCTTTTTGGAGGCTAGGACGTCTAAGGGCGGGATGCCAGCATCTCTCCTCTGTTGAGGGTCTTTCTGATACATCTTAGCATGGCAGAGGACTTCCCATGACAAGACAGAGCAAGTCTGCTAGCTTGGATCTATCTCTCCCTTTCCTTCTATAGAGAGCCCCCCCCCTCACTATTTTTTCAAATCGTACTTTCTCAAGGCTCTGCCTTTGAATACCAGTAACATGGATTTGCAGTTTTCAGTCCAAGAATGCAGGGGTGGGGGGAGGGACACATTCAAACCGTAATAAGCTTCAAGAAATTAATATCAAACTTCACTGCTTCCAGTGGAATCTTAGAAATTGTTCTAATGAAGACGTCAAAACTGTCTTCAGGGCTGGGACTGGGGCTGGGGCTCAGATGGTAGAGTGCTCACCTAACATTCATGAAGCCCTGGGTTTGATCCCTAGAACTACCTAAAAGAGGACACCTATACACACTTATAGTCCCAGCACTTGGGAGACAGAGGCAGGAGGGTGAGAAGTTCAAGGGCATTCTTATCTGTACAGTGAGTTTGAAGCCAGTCTGGGTTATCTGAGACACAGTGTTTAGCTTACGTATTTTTCCCTCGCCACAAACAGTCTCACTAAACTGTCCATCTCTGTTCATTTGCTCATCCATTCAACCCTTCAGCCTAAAGTGGGTGGCCCTTCCTGCATGCTGCAGCTACAGAGATGACTACGACCCAGCCTTGTTGCCAGGAATTCAGTCGGTTCAACTCACTGCAGGGGCCCTAAGTACAAAACAAAGTAGCCAGTGCTTTAAAGGAGCTATACCGAGATGCTGTACCATACTGTAAGTAGGCTTTCCCCAGTCTCAGTGTGGGGCTCACCAGCAAGAGAGACTCAGGGATGGAGTACAGAGCGGTGACAATGATGTATTCAGCCTGGAAGTGGAGCATCCTATGAGAGGTCGGTTGGGACTGAGGCTGGAAGGAGATGCAAGTTGAGGATGTGGCTGGAGGACATTTGTAAACAGAGAGAGAGTCACAGAAACCACAAAATGAGATTGTGATCCCCCCCCCCCACCACCACCATTCATTGTCCGCAGCTGCTGGGCCAAGATCAGGATCCAGAACTCCTAGCGACCTGACCACACAGGGTGGCCACACACACCATTTCCCGTGGAGGATACTGCAGGGATTGACCTCGACTGGGAGCACCAGAGAACAAGCCAGTGGTGAAGGAGCAAACATGCAGTACCAATTCTGTTTTATGGCCTTATCTGATGCTCGAACACGTAGAGAGGGCACCAGGTCATCTCTGGTGCAACGGGGACATAAATCAGGCAGCGCCCTGCTTCCTGAGGCCCTTACCAAGGAAGACAGGACCTGCCCGGCTCTCACCGAGATCAATTACGAGGCTATTTCTCTGCGTGTCCCAGTTACTTCCACAGGCTGGTGCGGGTCTGCTCTCAGAAGCAGCTCCCTGACCGTGTCTGTGACAGTATGCAGAGCCCTACTCGGACAGGCCAGAGGCCAGAGAGCTCCACAGGCAGGGTAGGAGGAAGAATGGCCGAGCAGGCAAAGCTGCTTTTGTTATGTGCAGCAAGCCAGCCCCAGCCTCAGGTCGATGAGGTCCAGCAAGGTTGAGCGACTTGCCTAGGACCACCTGCCTATGAATTGGTGGAGTCCTAAATCCAGATTCAGTTCTGCCTGCCTCTCTAGGCTGAGTTCTTAAACAATGGTAAGGAGAGAGCCGGCCTAGACGGGGGTTTTTGTTTTGTTTTGAGTTCAAGAGGTTTGGATTCAAATTCTGACTTTTCTACTTTCTCCCTATGTGACCCGAAGAAAGCCAATGAACTTCTGGAGCCTCAGTCTTCTCATCTGGAGCCCAGGGAAAACAGACCCTACCCCATGCTGTTGTTGTGACGATTAAGACATGTAAAGTGCATGGAAACTCACCATAGGTGGCAAAGTTAACACCACCTCTGCCGTCCACGTTCTCACCTCCTTCCCCCATCACAGTCAAGTATTACAGAGGGGAAAGTGCTCAGAAGGGTCTGCCAGCATGAGGCAGACAGTTTGTCTGGAGACTGAAGTGATATGCCTGACTTAGAATGGAGTGGCACAAGATAGAAGCAACAAGCAGTCGGGGACCAGATCCCACAAGGGCGCTGTGGCATCCAGAGTAAGGATTTGTAGATTTATGCCCCCAAACCATTGGGCAGTCCTACCCAGATGGAGTCCTTTGACCTTGCATGTGCTGTGTGCCAGGCACTGCTGTAAGGCTCAGAAGGCTAGAGAGGAAGCCTGTGCGGTTCATCGTCCGATGTCAGGGATGGAAGAGGGTTGCGGGAACCCGGAGGATGGAGGAAGATATGAAGAGTCATAGGTAGATATTACTTTATTTCTCCACACTCGGGCTGCTAGGGAGGTAGATGCCAACAGGAGGTGGATCAGACAGCCGTGACGGAAGCTGAGAAGAGAGTGTGTGGAGCTGGAGAGTAGAACTCTGAGGTACAGCTTGGAGGGGAGAGAAGAGAGGCAGACATAGTGAAATCTAAACGAGGCGCTCTTTGCCTGGCTCTCCGTACTCCCCACCTTCCCAACCTTGGAGCATTTACAAAAGGGAATGTTTTGGTGGAGTTGACTCTAAAGATGGAGGAAAGAGAGAACCTTTACCTTTTCTAGGTGAAGCTGACAGGAGGCACGGGGATGGTTAGTCTGGATTGTCAGCCTGACCGGATTTACAGTCGCCTAGGAGACACACACCTGGGTGTCTGTGTGAAAGGTTGGGGTTGGGTTTATTGTAGTGGGAGGATCTCCCCTGCCTGGGGGCAGCACCATTCCACAGGATGGGGTCCCAGACTAAGTAAAAGAGAAAATGGGATGTCAGCTCTCATTCCTCTCTTTGCTTCCTGTCCGTGGATGCAAAGCGCCCAGCAGCGCCAAGCCTTCCGTTACCTTGTCTTCCGCAACTTGGACCCTCCAACTGTGAACTCCAATAACCCTCTCTTCCCTATGTTGCTTTTGTCAAACGTGTTTGTCAAAGCCACTAGAAAAGTGACTGGTACAGAGATTATGTGCAAAGATGCAGATGACAGCCCTGAGCCTCTCTCCAGAAAGCAGGGGGAGTGGGGAGGAGGGGGGGGGGAGCAGGGAGGAGGGGGGAGCAGAGAGGAGGGGGGGAGCAGGGAGGAGGGGGGGAGCAGGGAGGATGGGCGGTGAGGTGGTAGTGACACCTGTAGATTCGAGGTGGGAGTAAGTGTCAACTTTTCCTTCCTAAAAGCTCATTTCTATGCATGATCCCAGGGGAGGGAATTCTGATATAAAATGGGCCATGGTTGGAAAAAAGGGAAGGGACCCATGTATGGATCTTTGACAAATATATCCAGAGTCTACCAAAACCAGTCTGATCTAGTTGAGAGACTTATAAATCTAAATAGTGTGTATGTCTGTGTGTGTGTGTCTGTGTGTATGTACATATGTGTGTAAGTGTGTATGTGCGTTCCTCTTGGCGTCAGGAATAGCCTGGTTCCAAGACTCAGGAATCTTAGAAATTTAGAAGAGATTTGAACTCCTCCGGGTCTCAGGGATGGGACCTCTACCAACACCACGTGACCTCTTCTGCAGCTGGCCTGGTTTCATCCTGTGGCTGTGGTAGAACCTTGTGACCAAAAGCAACTTAAGGGAAGAAAGTGGGGTATTCCATTTTACACTTCCAGGTCTCAGCGTGTCCCCAAGGGGAGTCAGCCTAGGGACTTAGGCAGGAACCTGATGGCAGGGTGCTTGCTTTTCCATGCAGTGTGGTCTCTGACCAGGGAACTCACGACCAACAGTGTAAGGCAGAAGCTGAGAAAGAACACTCCTTGCTGGCTTGCCCCCAGGCTCAGACTCACTTTCTCATGTTTAGCTAGTTTGCTTACACAGCCCAGAGCCCAGGGAATGGTACCTCCTGTGGTGAGCTGGGCCCACCCACATCGGTTAACAATCAAAGTGGTCCTGCACAGACCTGCAAGCACCTACACCCACCAGACACAGACAACTACTCAACTGAAACTCCTCTTTCAGGAGATTCTGGGTCACGTCAAACTGACAGTTAATGTTAACCAGGACAATAGCTCATGAGCCGATGAGTTTTAGAAAACATCTGAATTGCTTGGCAGGAGTTGGGGAACAATAGTAAACACGATGCTGCGTGCCATCAGAATGTAATCAACACCCCCGCATTAGGTAGTCTGAGAAACATTTAATGAAGGGTCCTTGGAAAGCTGTAGGCAGAGTTTAGGGAAACCACAGGTAGTACAGAGTCTGGGGTTTGGAGGGCGAGGCTGCCGCCATACACCCTTGGCAGAGAGAAAAGAGCAATTGCCTCCTCCTGCCAGGGGCCCTTCATGGGAAAGGTCACCAACAAGAGCTGAAAAATCTTCAACCTATGGCAGCTTGGCAGGGATAAGTCAGGAGTATATACCTCCCCCCTCCCCCTTACACCCCTCCCCCCATCCCATAGTCTCTTCTTTAGTACTTCTATGGCCTGAGGCCATTCGGAAGCCTGAGGGTAAGAGTTCAGGATGGAGCGCCTCGAGAGCAGCTGCTTGGCTCCTGGAGGAGAATGGCTGACGGCAATAGTTCTGTGGGTGTGTGTGAGGGATGTGTCTCATCACTGTGACCGAACACCAGCCAAGAGCAGTCCACCATGGCGAGGCGTCATGGAGACAGGAAGAGCTTGTGCCTGTGGTGGCGGGAGGAGATGCTGCATGCTCACGTTTGGTGGACAAACAGGAAGTGGAACCAAGCCTCTGATGGCCATCTTCCTCTGGTAGTCTCCGACTGCAGAAGAGTCTACAACTCCTCAGAATACCGCCTCTGTCTGGAGAGTGTTTGAATGGAAGACCTTCCTGGTCCACCAAAATGTAAGCTGCGCAATAATACCCTGCATCCGGTTAAGATGCTAGCTCTGTGCTTTGTAACAGCAGGAACCTCACAAGCAGTTATTATCACAGTCCATTAAACATATTACGGACTCTGCCAACAGCAGCTGACTGAAGAAGGCAGGAAAGAAGACGGAGACCGAGGAATGACAATGGCTGTTGGTTCTGGGTCCAGTCTCTATACGTCTCTGTGGATATGGAGGGTAGAGCTATCGCTCTAGATGACACACCACCTCACAACACAAGTATGTTGCTGTGGCTCCCCTCACGGGGGATACAGGGAACTCTCAAGGAGGGCGGCAGACAATAAATAGTCTCAGCAAGAGGTGAGCTGGGAACATGAAGTCAGTATAGGGTGATAGACAGCGCCTCATGTGGGGCAGAGGCTCAGTGCTTGAGGTAGAGTGTGGGAGATGGCAGGAGAGGCCTGTTAGTGCAGGCAGACAATACAGGAAGCCAAGATGCTGCTGGCTGTGGGGGAGAGAAAGAAAGGGCTCTAAGGGTCCTGAGCCCTGTGGTTACTTGGACTGGTGGCCAGGCAGAATGTGTCCAAATAATATGATGTCTCCATGCATATGAATCAGAGCTGTAGCTGTTCCTGTGAAAATAGAGCCCATTAGTGGCAAAGCTGGTCTCTTCTCCCAAAACAGGTATGTTAGTGTTTTAACTCCAGTACCTCAGAATGCGATCTTTTAAGATAATCTTTCAGAGGTCATTGAATTAAAATAAAGTCATTACCCCAAGCTACTGTTCTTAAGAACAACAGAAATCTGGACATAGAGACAGATATGAAGAGACATGGGGCACAGAAAGATATAGATAAGCCAAGGAGAGGGACCTGGGTCAGACACTCTCCTCATAGTCTCCTGGGGGGACCAATCCCGAGACACCTTCACCTCACCTGGTACCAGCCATGCAAGCCCTGCTGCCTGCTGCTGCACATGCAGGCGGTCCGGGAGCTTCAGGATGTGGGGTGTGGGGAAGGCTGGTCACCAACGGAGCAGGAAGAGTCCTGCAGTGGAGGAGAGGAACACCCATTTCTGTGGCCGGCCACATGGCTGCAGGCCTCCACAGACAACAGCTGTGTGGGGCAGGAGCAGCTGTGGGAAACTGTTCATCCGAAGGACGGATGAAAGCTGCAGGATGTTGAAGACCCTGGGGTCAGCAGAACGGCAGGGCTGCTGTGGGAACGGCTTTGTTATTTTAGCATAAGGAAGTTAGAAGATAGAGCCCAGGGACCTATAAAACGCGGTGGGAACACTTTGCAAGGGCCTGGAGTGAAGGCGATGCCTTGAGAGTCTTATTCACAGACTCAGCGATCACCCCTAGTTTCTTCTCCCCTTACCCCCTCCCTCAGCAGTCAAGGTTACACAGCAGCTGGCAATAGCATCTGTTCTTTCTCTCTCTCTCTTCCATCTTCTCAGGTGTCTTTGCACAAAGTCACCATGCCCTGTCTGCTCCTGCGGAGTAGCCTCCAATCTCAAGCTTTTAGGCAAATGAGTTCTTCCCATAGGAGTCTCTTGGACCCTATTTAGATCAGAGTATAAAAACAAGCTCCTGTGTTTTGGGAAGGAGAAGGGAGAGCAGAGGCACGTCTGGACACTGTTATAGATCTGTGGGTGGTAGCAAGTATACAAGACTTGATCAAAGAATGGGCTTGAGGGTGGTCTGGGCTGGATTATAGTTTCTGCAAGATATCCTCATAACCTGGCCTGAAATGACATCCATTTCTGGGGCTCCCCCACCCCCTTTAAAGATAGGATAGCCTGAAGCTTGTGAAATTCCTGCCTCAGTCTCCCCAGCTCTGTGATCATGGACACGAGCTACCAGATCTCGCTTCAGGAAAGTTCAGCTGTATTGCTGGGTAAGGAGCTGGCTGTGTCTGCCGGTGCATGTCTGTAGATGGCTTTCCAGTGTTCAAACATGTCTTCCAGTTGCCAGTACTCCAACTCTCTGTGACTGCATAGCTGTGGCAACCCCAAACAACATTCACGGTGCTCACAGACCTACAGTTTGGGGAGAGCTTGGCAGGAATAACTCCTCCCAACTCCATTTAGTGTTGTGGGGACAGCCGTGATCATCTGAAGGCCCTGGGATTTGCAAGTCTGGAGGCGGAGCTTAGCTGGGGCTGAGCCAAACCCTAGAGGTAGCCTTTCATTGTAGCCTGGACTTTTATGTAATTACCAGGTCCCTCGGGTAGGTGTCCTCAGAGTGAGAGGTGGGTGGTGGGCTAGTAGCCTTTGAGGTCAGTGCACACTGGGCTGTGTTCTACTCATTAGCAGCTCACTGAGGTTGTCCATCTGTAAAAGGGAAGAAACTAGAAGCCAGACCCTACCAGGTGGAATCTGTAAAACTATGCCACTTGAAGTCTGCCTGACTGCCTTTACATTCCAAAGAAGCTGGGTGGCCCATACACAAAGCCATGAATTTTACAGCCACACATACGACATAGAAGTAGGGGGTGGGAGTGATGGCTCAGGGGCTAAGAATATTCAGAGACCGAGTTTGGTTCCCCGCACATTCATCATAGACGCTTATAACTGCAGCTCAAGAGAGTTCGGTGCCCTCTTCTTTCATTTCTTGTGTGCACAGACATGTGCGCATATCTACTGTCAATGCTGTAAAAATTCCTGGCTTTGTGTATTGGCCACTGCTTTAGAGACTTTTTGGCCAGAGACAAAACAGTTCTCCAGGGTCATTAACTACTGAACCATGTTCCCTGCCTCTCCTCACGTGTCTGAAAGCTAAAAGTTTCTTAAAAGTTGTGTGTGTGCTGTTGCCTTAGCAACTAGCTTCTCTTATGTAACATGCCCCTCTTCACATCACATGACGATTTGGCATTGAACTCTTGCATTTTCACATTAGTGCGGGGACCACGTTATGGTCTTTTCGCCGGTGGCAAGACTTCAAAGTGTTTGGTTTGGTTTTAGGTTCAAAGTCCTGCTGTCTGCTAAGAAAGTAGAATGGGAGAACCGAACCTCCCCATGACCCTGGAGAACTGTTTTGTCTCTGGCCAAAATGTCTCTAAAGCAGTGGCCAATATACAAAGCCAGGAATTTTACAGCATTAACAGTAGATATGCGCACATGTCTGTGCACACAAGAAGACACATCAGCAAAACAGCCAGTGCCCATGAAGGTCACATGCTCCAACACCTACCCTCCACCCCCACACACCTACAGAGCAATAGGCAGACAAAGGAACACAGAGAAGGTCAAGTGTGGCTTGAGAGAGGGAGAGGAAGATGGTGTAGGAGGAGCTAAGCTGGGCTAGCTCAGGTCACAGCAGGGGATGCACTTTTATTCTCAGTGTGTTGGGGAGCTGTGGAAGTCTGTAAGCAGAACAGCATGATGACACATGTATCATTCAAAGATTACTCTCCATTCTGTGCGGAAAGTGGGTTGTAGGAGACCGGCAGGAGATCAGAGAGAATCCGGAGAACACAGCCAAGGTCTATGTGGAAGGTGATGGCCACAGTATCTAGAAGTATGGTGGTGGAGATGGGGAGTAGAGAGCGGGTTTTGGAAGGTTTCCCGGGTGACCTCGCCAGGGCTGGCTTCTGGGGATAAATGAAGGAGCAATCAGGAGTGGCTTTCAGGTTCGTGGGTTAAAGAACTTTGTAGACCGAGTTATACTGCACACTCAAGTTTCCTTAGCTGGAGACCCACGGGGCTGGGGTATAGCTCTGTGGTAGTATATTAACCCAGCATGTGCAAGGCTGTGGGTCTGCCTCCCATTGCTACCATAAAAGAGGCAGAGACACTGAGAATGCGTAGAATGGAGCAGGCTGGAAACTAGAAGTTTATTTTTAGCTAATTAAGTCTAGATTGCTTGCTTAATACCCCACCTCTAAAGTGAAGATGGCACATAGGTGGTTGCTTAAGAGCCTGGTGCCCAGTGGGAGGGAAGAAGCCATAGGCAAATAGATGCTAAGAGCCTGGAGACTATAAGGTGACCCAGGGAGAAAAGGGAAGGGAATCCTGCTCTTAGCTTCCTTTCTACTGCTGTAATGACACAGGAGACCAAGGCCAGCTCTTGGATGATGGTTTATTCCATCTTGAACCTCACAGCCTATCATGAAGGAAAGTCAGCAGGAGCCTCACGGCAGGAGCCTGGAGGCAGGAAGGGACGCAGAGGCCATGGAGGAGTGCTGCTTACTGGCTTGCTCCTTGGGGCTTGCTCTGCCTGCTTTCTTATGCAACTCAGGACCGTATGCCCAGGGATGGCACCATGCATACCAATCATTAATTGAAAATAAAAATGCCTCACAGACTTGTTTAAAGGCTAATAATATGGAGGCATTCTATCAGTGAAGACTTCCCAGATATGTCTACATTTGTGTCAAGCTGACCAAATCAACTAGCAGGCTGGAGCTTGCTGGGGATTTTGCTTATGTTGAGATGATGAGAAGCAGTCTGGGGAGAGGAGGACTTGAGGGCAGACTCACTTCAGGGAAGATGGAAGTAAGGAAGCAATATCAGAAAACTGATGGGCCTGTAAGACTCTCAGAAGGCCCAGTGGAAGGCAACCTAGAAGAGGCCTGGATTCCTGGGGTCTCGAAGGTTGTGAGCTGGAAGGGTGACTGCTAACACATTACAGGGAAGTGTTGACAGCTGTCAGGAAAACCCAGGGGGCTCTGGATCCCTTCTTCCACCTCCATGTTTACCCCACCTATCACACGCTTTCTGAGGTCGCTTCTGCCTTTGCCTTGGTGCCGACTATGTTGCTCAGAACAGGTGTAACCCCCGTTTGCTGGCCTTTGGGACGATGAAAGAAGGGTATTTGCCTCTTTCCCTAAAACTATGTAGAATCCTATGACCCCCCAGGAAGAATATTCTAGCAAGCTCATTATACAGAAAGGGACTTTCTAGAAGGTACCAAGAAAGGAGGATGGTAGTGGTCATGTCTCTTCCAGTGAGCACCTACAGTGGATCCCATGGGCGGAGGGAAGGACATCAGAACCTGTTTCTAGAAGAGGAGGAACCTCAAGCAAGCGTATTGGGTGGTGATAGGTGAATGGACCCTGTGATGGTTTGTATATTCTTGGACCAGGGAGTGGCACCATTTGGAGATGTGGCCTTGTTGGAATAGGTGTGACCTGTTTAAAGTAGGTTTGTCACTGTGGGTGTGAGCTTAATACTCTCACTCTAGGTGCCTGGAAGTCAGTCTTCCACTAGCAGCCTTTGGATGAAGACGTAGAACTCTCAGCTCTGCCTGCGCCATGCCTGCCTGGATACTGCCATGTTCCCACCTTGATGATAATGGACGGAACCTCTGAACCTGTAAGCCAGCCCCAATTAAATGTTGTTTTTTATAAGACTTGTCTTGGTCATCGTGTCTGTTCACAGTAGTAAAACCCTGGCTAATACAGACCCTAAGTGGGACCAGAATGAGGAAGGGTGGGGCTTTTACAGCCTCCAAATCCAGCCTTGGGTTTGAGTTCAACTTGCGCTTCCTTGCGGGGGTAGTGAGAACAGGCAACCATGAGGCAGAGAAGCTGAGATGACGGGCCAGAAGAGTGCAAAGTTGAAGCTGAAATAAGAGATGTGGAGGGGAAGAGAAGAGGTGAATCGATTGCTGTTGTTGAAGTTGTTAGGGTTAGAGTCTGGCCTACTTGTCCTTAATAATAGGTCAATTAAATAGGTTAATTAAAATTAAATTAAATAATAGGTCAAATTGAATAGTGCTAAGTGCTAGCAAAATGTACAAAATTGAGAATTAGTCAGTGTACTACATTTTATTTTATTTGTGTGTGTGTGTGTGTGTGTGTTTATGTTTATGTTTATGTGTGAGTTTGTGCACAAGAGGGCATCTGGAAACCCTGGAGCTGGAGTCACAGGCAGCTGTGAGCCTCCTGATGTGAGTGCTGAGAACCAAACCCAGGTCCTCTGCAAGCAACCAACACATTGAGAAAAGGAACCAATAAAGAGGTCCGGTGACCCCCACACCTTCAAAGTTCTGACTTAGGTCTAGAGAGATGGCAAGAGGTTACATGTCTGAGCAGAGCTGGTCGAAGGGTGGCTGCCAGGCATGGAGCCAGCATTATATCCACTTCAGTCTGCCTCCCAAGGATGCTCTGACAATTTCCCAGAACTCTATGAAGTCTCTTCCTGAGACATGAGCTTCAGCCTTTCGACTCTCCCAGCTTGAGATCCCAGGGGAAATGTCAGTTGCTTGGGGCCCCTCGTGCCAACAGTCTAAAGCTGAAGAGAGGGCACAAGCATCTCAGTAACACCTTTTCCTACCTGCTCAGTCACCCTGCTGTAAGTACAGGGCAGACGTGGGCCCACTAGTACACACCTCCCCGACACTCCCACCCCTGCCTGATAGTCCTGCTTCCCCCAGCTAGTACTGCTAGGGAAGTCATTATTTATTTCTGTTTCTAGATATCAAAAAAAAAAAAAAACCCAAACAAAACAAGACAAAACACAACAACAAAACACCCCCTTATTCAGAAATGCTTAGCTGGGCTCTTTCATTTCTTCACAGGATGGATGCTATTGCCTCCCACTGGTCTGCCCAAATCTCTGCTCTGGAGTCCTATTCATGGGGGCCTGGGGGGCGGGGATTTCCCAGAGCAGCCTTCTGCAAATCTATGGCACTTATCTGGACTCCTCTGTCTTCTGTCTAATCCTCTCCCAACTGAGCTATTTCAGCTTAAGACTTGTCTATCTATCCTAGTGATGTCCGAACTATCAGGAAGCGAAAACTCCCCTTTCTTTGGGTTGTTTAAGAGTTTGCTAGTGAAGGCATTGGGAACAGGAAGCTGAAAATAAGAAGGGATTCCATCGTCCAACCACAGCCATCCCCTGGAAGCCCAAATAGCGAAGTGATAACCAAGATTTCTGGTCTTCTGCAGAGAAAGAAACTCTCTTAGGGTCTGTGGAGGTCACTGGACTTCGGTGGGCAGTAGGTCTTCATCTGGAGGCTAGGGAGGGGGAAGGGCATGTGCTCACAGGAACTGGGTCCTGGGGTTTAAGAGAGAAGCTAACAGGTCCCCATTTTCATCCCCAACATGGTGGGAGTGGGGTAGGGTAGGGGGCAGTGGAAAAGAGGGGAATACAGATAACATGGTCTTGACAAATGTTTATGAATAAAAGGAACGCTGGCTGGTTAAAGAGGGGGGGGAGTCTGGAATTTAAAACACTTCTGGCTCTGTGATTCAAAGGCTTAGCAGGCTGTTTGACACACAGTCTGTAAGTCTCTGAGATCTTTGAAGAGGTCTCCAGGGAAGGGTCCGAGGCATGGGCAGGTATCACAAAGACTTTCCTATCAAACACTGTCTTCCCCGCCCCAGTCCTCCCTGTACTGGTGACATCAGGATAAAGCAAATTCATCTCCCATCTCCCACAAGAAAGGGGACCCGAGGCGATCTCATCCTGGTATTTCCTTCCTTTCTACTTGGCTGCAGATCCCACTCTTCTCAGGGTGGTGGTGGTTGGGGGGAGCCTTCTGGGCTCTGAGAGCTTAAGTTCCTACAGTGAGAGGCAAAAGGCTGCTTGTTGCCACCAATGTACCCTTCCCATCTAACATACTCTTGTTCTTCCCCTCCCCTCCCCTCTCCTCCCCGCCTCTCTTTTCATCTTCTCTCCTCTTTTTTCTGATTCTCTTCTCTTTTCTCTCCCTCTCCTATTTTTTTTCTTATCACAAGAAAGGTAACGGGCTATGGTTACAGTATTGAGTTCTTTACTTTTTAAAGATTTATTTCATTTTGCTTTATTTTATATTATGCATATAAGTGTTTTACTGACAAGTATGTATATACACCACATATGTACCTGGTGCCTTTGGAGGTCAGAAGAGGGTGCTGGGTCTCCTGGAACTGGAGTTTCTGATGGTTGTGAACTACCAATATTAATCCCAATGGTCAAGAATAAGACTACTACTATAATTTTTGATCCAAATTTGAAGAAGCTTTAATTAAATACTAGCCGGGATGATGGACTCCGGCCAGGTCCATCCTGGGATCCCCACGTTTTGCTGAGGTTTATAAAGGAGCGTCCATGAGGCTACGCACTCCCCACCAGGTCCAGTCGGGTGTGCGTGTCCCCTGATGTACTTCCTGCTCACGTACCACCCGCCTCCACGCGATCAAGCACATCCTGCTCACGTGCCACCCGCCTCCACGCGATCAAGCACATCCTGCTCACGTGCCACCCGCCTCCACGCGATCAAGCACATCCTGCTCACGTGCCACCCGCCTCCACGCGATCAAGCACATCCTGCTCACGTGCCACCTGCCTCCACGCGATCAAGCACATCCTGCTCACGTGCCACCCGCCTCCACGCGATCAAGCACATCTGGTGCAGTTGGCTCCAACACACTTGTTTAAGGGAGCAGAGACGTGGATTGTTCTCTCTCATAAACAGGAGCCCCCAGCACTTCAGGAAGTATCTGTCCTTGGGCAAGGGGCTTACAGGCCTGAGGCATTTTTGTTTTATGGATCTCTCAGGCAGAGCAATTATAACTTAAAGTGTAACTTTGGCTCTCACTTGATGTGGTGCTGGGAACTAAGCACAGGTCTCTGCAAGAACAGCAAGAGCTCGTGACCACCGAGCCATCTTCAGCCCCAGTTTTGAGTTAAGTGAATTCTCTGCATTTGTAGCATGGGCAGTCAAAGGTGGACCTGGATTCTAACAATCTTTCACACCTCGCTCTCCCACTAGCCTGTGGGCTGCACAAGGGCAAAGACTGCGACATCACGTTTAGCTATGTCATACTAACAAAGGGAGAGAATTGAGGTGGCTCCTTTCCCATCCCCAGCTAGTCGAGTGAAATATCAGATGCTGACAGAGTGGACCTGATGACTTGAACCACAGACACACGGACTTTATGCTATTGCAGCCAGGGACCAGTTTCCATCTGGCAGAAGAAAGTGAAGGAGATAGATTGATTTTTCCATTTACAGGTCATTCTTGACAGAACCAGGGCACAGAGCAGCAGATTAAGGTGTATATTCCCAAAAGGAAAGGAAAGAGGAAGGCAGAGGAGACATTCCCACTGTTTCCTCAAACTGGTCACTAATGTAAGTCCCACTTCCTCCCTGAAAAGGGAAGGGGAAAGCAAGCCAGGAGGGTCACACTGAAAGAGGGTCACACTGAAAGAGGGTCACACTGAAAGAGGGTCACACTGAAAGAGGGTCACACTGAAGGAGGGTCACACTGAAGGAGGGTCACACTGAAGGAGGGTCACACTGAAGGAGGGTCACACTGAAGGAGGGTCACACTGAAAGAGGGTCACACTGAAGGAGGGTCACACTGAAAGAGGGTCACACTGAAGGAGGGTCACACTGAAGGAGGTTCTTTTACATGGAAGGAAGGAAATGCCAAGTGTCCAGAAGAACGTTCTCTCTAACCACATGCTCCAGGCAAGGACCCAGAAGTCAAGAGAGTTCACACAGGCTAGTTAGTAGTGAGTATCAACCATTCCTTTGATATAACCATCTCGGTCTTCTTGTGTTTTTCATGGGGGGAGGACTCCCCCAACCCTAGAGATGTAGAGAGGTAGGGTCTGATCATTTCTAGAAGAGAAGAAAGTGACAGGGTCCTGCCTTCTCTACTCCTCTTGAGCTAGAGTGAGAACCATGGACTAGTATTTGGCACACCCTGAATTGTAAGGCAAGACCTTCAAGAGTAGACTCTGCCATTGGTAATTCACTGGTGGAACAAAAGACAACTCTATCTGGCTTTTCTGGCAGCAGGCCCCGTGTGTCTGGGAGACTGGGCAAGTCGCTAACCACAGCAGCAGAAATGGTTTTCCTCATGGGACTGATTTTGGCTGTGTGGCCATGAAGTTGGGTTCTCTTTGTCCCCAAAGATTTCAGAAGTTAACCCAAATCCATTTTTTTTTAAAGTTTCCTTTTTGCTTTCATCAGCCTGAGCCAGAGTCTGCAGCAGACAGGCATACCCAGAACAGTGATGGCAGAGAAGAAATTGTGGGAGAAATAGCTGTTGACAACAGGCTGAGGAAGTAAGGGTGAGTCTAAGAATTGGTTCTCAGGGCCTGCTGGGGCCAAAGATGGTGAAAACCCAGCTTTCAGCTCTGTGCTCTAGTGGGTTAAGAATATTTTTGTGAAAACATCTTATTATTCGAGCTTCTAGTCACTCAGAAGGATGGATGTGCCCATATCAGGCGGGGCTCTGAGGCCCAGGGGTCATTGCTTCATCACAGTGTGAATCATGAGACCTGAGGAACTGGAGTTGGTGTGGATGTTTCTAACTACACTTGACAAACTCATATTCTAACTCTTTTTTTTTAACCTACTTTTAATAAGGATTCTCAAATACTTCCATCTGCCCTCCCCCCAGCCCACTGTCAAAAGGTAGGAGAGAAAAGATGGTAAGTAGGACAAGGGGATGTGGGTCTGTGTAGAAGTAGCTCCTTGGGATGATTCCAGTCCATGGAATCCAGCAGTCCACTTCAATAGTGTCAGGATATCAAATCAGCAGTGGTGGCATGATCCAGCAGAAACCACCAGGTCTCCACCAAATTGGCAACAGTCAGCAGGAGTGACCAGGACCAGCTGGGGTGCCAGAAGTTCTCAGCCATGACTTTCTCAACAAAGCAAAGATCAGCAAAGACAAAGGCTTGAGACCAGTGAAGCGTTGCACAGCTAGCTTCACAAGAATGCGGTCACTGTGCATTGAGTCCTATTTATACTCTTTCCAAACATCATGTGTCCTCCCACAGGTCTTGCATGAGTCTGTCTTAGCAAAACACCATGTGAATCTGCATCACATGACATATCCAGAAATTTCCACTTGGGATGGCTGTGATCGAAGGCTTAGCTATTGTATCCAGAGGCAGGGACCAAGGGAAGTGCTAGCATGGCTGCAGTTCAGAGTTCAGAGCCAGGGAAGCTGGCACTAAGATTTGCCATGGGAGATTTGGAGCCATGGCCAGTTTCAGATGTAGCTAGAAATTCCACCAAAGCAGAGAAGGAGGGGGAAGATGTAGGGAACCTGGAAGTCAGCTCAAGATACCCCAAGACCAAGTTCTCAGCACAAAGGAGATTGATTTGCCCCAGACAGACAGAGGTCAGGGATAAAGGTCAAAGACAGGAGACAGAGGATGAGGGAGAAGGGGAAGGGAACAAAGGAGAGGGGACAAAGTAGGGGGCAAGGGAGAGGGGTAAGGGTAATTGTCCTGAGAGGGGACAAAGGACTGCTTCTGGATAGAGAGGATTCAAGTATGGCACACGGGTAAATTAAGATTTATAAAGGTAAAGGGGGAAATCCTGTGCTAGGGTGAGGTGTTTAGTTTTGACTGGAAATGCTAATTTGAGTGAGTCACAGGGGGTTTTTGATTGCTGGACTTCAATACTTTAATAGCTGGACCCTGGCAGTCATTTGTAGAAGACGAAAGTGTCTAAATAAGGAACTAGACCTTGGTGAGTAGCTTTAGGAACGTAATCTAATAGTCTTCAGCAAGGCAGAGGGGATGGGAGAGAGAAGGGCAAGGCCTGGCAGAACGTTTGCCATGCTTAGACTGGCTGGAGCCCTTCAGAAGACATATCCCAGCGGCTTCCCTTCTCATTCAACCTCTTACAGGGAAACCAGAACACACAACCTGCAGGAAGCAGTGTAACTCTAATTTGTTTCAACCCTTATTTTTAATGATGGTTCTTAAACACTTTAACCTCCCTCTTAGCCCACCACCCACCAGGGGTAGTGGAAAAGAAAGGATACGGGAGAGGGTTCTTTGGAGCAACTCCTATTTGTGTTGTCTGAAAACCAACAGTTCAGTTCACAGGTCAGTAGCAACAGCAGCTCCATCTATTCACAAACTCTTCATGGATACATCAATAGTCCAGTTCAATAGAATAGGGATAGCAAACACGAATCATCAGCAGTGGCACTACCTAGCAGAGACAGCCAGGCCCCAGCCTCAGCACAAGTCAGCAGGAGGGACCAACAGGAATGCTAGGAGAAGTTCTCAGCTGTGCCTCTCTCAGGGAAGCAGAGATGAGTGAAGACGTGAGACCAACAAGCATTGCCCAGCTAGCTGTACCAGCAAGCCAAGCTCTGTCTCTGTCACTCCATAGAGTCATATTTATACCCTCCAGGCATCACGTGTCCTCCATGTGCCTTGCCTTAGCACATGCATCCAATCAGCATGAGTCCTCAGAAGCTGCAAGAAAGTACAGCACACCACCAGATGATTTTTGGTGCATTTCTCTCTATGGAGTCCTGACAAATGGGGTTCAACTATGCAGTGTAAGACAGATCAATATATGGGTATCATTAGCAAAGAATCCTTCATCACGTGTCCTTTCATGTGCTTGTTTTAGCAGAATATCCTTACACCTGTGTCCACTTCAGGAAAACACACCTTCAGGTGTTTGCCCCAGTAAAACACCATCCAACACAACTGACTTTCCAAAGAACCCCTAAGTTTCCATTTCACACCAGTTTGCTGGGATGCAGACTAGAGGGAGGCATCTGGGGAAGAGGAGGAAGAAGAAGAGAAGGAAGAGGAAGAGAAGGAAGAGGAAGAGGAAGAAAGATCTGAGGAGGAGGAAGAGGAGAAGGAAGGGACAGAGAGTCGAGAGGGAGAGGAAGGAGAGGAGGACAGGAAGGGAGACAAAGGGGGTCTGAGGAGAAAACACTTTAGGAGACCAGAGATGCAGAACTAAAGATACATCATTCAATACGCAGAAAGCAGTTTCTATAAAGTCAAACTCAGGCAGCGAGGCAAAAAGGGATAGAAAAATAATGGTGGTTTATTGGCAACATTTAGACACTGATGGAAACAGACTCTGAGCATGCTAGACCAAGGACATGATCATGTGACTTTTGAGTTGGACTGAATTTATTGATGTGAAGATAAAGATCCTTATTTTGGTAGGCGATTTGAGTAGCCAGAAGGTTGGTGACTTGGCTTGTTGACTGAATCTTGGTTGAAACAGTGATCCACAGAAGAAAGATCTTATGATGCCTTAAATTCCTCGTGTAAAATGGAAGAGAGGTCAGACACTCAGCGTGTTTCTCTGTGTGATGCGTCCTCCTCACATCCTCTCCTGTATTCCCACTGTGGACCTGAGGCAGGATAGAAAAGCCGGGGAGACGTGGGGACCTGAGAAAGGAGAGGAACCCCTCACACTAGAGCCTAGTGGAAACCTCTTGCCAGCAGGAAAGCAAGGATAAAACTAAGGTTACCAGCTGTTCAAGGCCTTCCCTCCTTCCCTGCTGGAGTCTCCTCGGCATCACGCCAGGAACTCACAGGAAATGAACACTGACTAAATCCTTTGTATACACTTAGGGACTCCTGGTTTTACCTTATCCAACAGTCCCTGGTTTTACCTTATCCAACATCCATGATATCATTGGAGTCATTTTGCTCATCTCTGCTATCAAAAGGGACAGAGGGAGAAGAGAAAGATAAGGTACTTTAGTAACTTGTAGAAATAGAACTTTGATAGTTACAAAAAATTTTTTTAAAAAGGTAGCTATGGCTAACGCTAAGACAATTAATTGCAACCCTTCCTTAAGGATTCCTACTATTCTTGGGTATGTCTTACTCTCTATAATGCTCCCTTGAGGAGCCCTTACCCATGCTGTCCCTTGGGAAGCAATGCACACTCAAGTATGTCTTTCTTTCTGGGTGCCTCTTTTCTCCTTACCCTTCATGCTTAAGCCTATATTAAAATGTCTCCTATAAAACCTCTAAGGTGCTTCTGGTTGGCCTGGCCTGAAACTCTATAAAGTGTCAAAGCCACAAATCTTAGTTTGGCCCCGGTCCCTAAAAGGTTATTGGAGCCCCTCGGGCTTCTGGGGGTGACATCACAGAGCTAGATCCCTGTCCCAATTGCTGACATCCCTGGAAGTCAATGAATCTGTGAAAACATTGAGATATCTATATACTATCATTTCTTAGAGCTGTTGTCATGGTAGAAACAGTGCCGAAATGAGCTTTCGGGTTTCAGTGGCGGCAACAGTTCCAGAAGTTTTATGTCATTTAAAACATTTCCCCATTATGTTCATATTTTCCTTTAAATCTTCAAGCACACTGAGCATATTTATAAGAGCTAGCTTGCCATTTTGTTAACCCCACCATCTCTGCCATTCCTGGGTGTGTTTACATTGATCCACCCCTCCCCCCCCATCATGTGTTTCATTTTCTTACCTCTTCACTTATAACTTTCATTAAGTGCTGGACATTTTAAGTTATATATTATTGACAAGCTGAATTTTGTTGTTTTCCATTGGTGGCTATTGGTCTGGGCAGGGATCGGTGTGTGGGGTTATCTTGCTAATTTAAACATTTTCATTTAAGCCTGTGCTCTGGGTTACTTTAGTGATGTGGTGGTTTGAATAAGAATGGCCCCCATAGGCACTTGGGTTTGAATGCTTGGTCACCAGGGGAAGGCACTCTTAGGAGGTATGGCCTTGTTGGAGGAAGTGTGTCACTGGGGGTTGGCTTTGGGTTTCAGAAGCCCAAGCCAGGCCCTCGATCTTTCCCTCTTCCTGCTGCCTGCAGACCCAGAACCACTTGAAGGGGATTTGTTAGAATAACTTACAGACTGATGCAACAATGGCTGGCCATCAATGGGAAGTCCAAGAATCCAGAAGTTTCTTAGCCCACAAGACTGAATGTCTCAGCTGACCTACAGTAGACACTGGAATCCTGAAGAAGTAGGCTCTATTGTGAGCGAGGAATGTCCTGGTTAGTGAGGCAAGAGCAGGCAGACACAGAGCCTGCTGTGCCTGCATCTTCATTCTGCCCCAAAGCAGGTACATGGCAGGGGGTTGAAAGACAAGACAGCTGAACAGTGTATAAACCTTCTTTTATAAGAGCCATAATCCCATCCACAGAGGTGGAACCTTTACAGTCTAATCAACTTTCATTGGCAGCATGTGAATTCATGTAGAAACCACGGTGATGGTTACAACCTCAAGACTCAGATTAAAGGCTGTGCCTTCCTGCCTCAAGATGGAGTTAAAGGCATGTGTCGTTCTACTTTGAGAATGAAGCAAGATCACTGGTATGCCCTCTATTTTTTGCATTTTCATTAATTCCAGATGTAGTTGACAACCAAGAATAGCCATCACAAATCCTATTGCTAAGCTGTGACCTTGTCATTTAATCTCAGCAGAATGCTCTGTTTTGAACCATGGCCTTACTTTGGGTTGTCATACATAAGCGTCTCCCAGCCTTTCAAGACTGCTCTTACAGCTCTCCCTCAGTTGTCCTTTGCCTCCGCCTTCAGGGTTTCATCCTGAATACTCAGTGTGGTGTTCATCCCAGAGGAGACCCTACGAGGCTTTCTAGAACTCATCCTTTCCCTGGCTAACTCTGTCCTGACACTTTGTCCCATGAGCAGCGTGTGTCCTGACTGGTGATTGGCTTCTTGATTCAGTAAGGCAGGTATGGTCATCTGGGCTCCTCACTTGCTCCCTGGGCTGGCTCAGAAATGCCAACAGGTAGAGAGGCCTGGCAGCTGTAGAGCCTGTCTCTCATGTTCCCCTTCTCTTGGGGATCATTGTCCTTACCACCATCACCGTGGTTTCTACATGAATTCACATGCTGCCAATGTAGGGTCTTGAAAGTTGATTAGACTGTAAAGGTTCCACCTCTGTGGATGGAATTAAGGCTCTTATAAAAGAAGGTTTATACACTGTTCAGCTGTCTTGCCCTTCAACCCCCTGCCATGTACCTGCTTTGGGGACAGAATGAAGATGCAGGTACCATTCTGAAAGTAGAGAATGGCCCTCACCAGACATCCAAGCGGGCCTATGTCTTCTCTGAGGCTTCCCAGACCCTGGACTGTATAAATCGCCTTTTGTTTTTCAATGCACTTGGAATACAGAAAACTATTTTAAGTAACCATTCTAGCTAGTTATGGGATACTTTTTTTTTTTACACTGTAATTGTTCTTGCTTGCCTCTCTGCTGCTGTAACAAATACTATAACCAAAAGCAATGTGGTGAGAAAAGTGTTTATTTCATCTTAAGCTTCTTGGTCACAGTAGATGATTGAGGACATCAGGACAGGAACTCCAGCAGGAGCTGAGGCAGGGACTATGGGGGAATGCTGCTTGCTAGCTTGCTCCTGGGCTCATGGTTGCCTACTTTTTTTTTTTTAAATACAACCCAGGACCATCTGCCTTTGGGGCGCTACCAATGATAATAAGCTTTGCCCTCCTACATAAATTAGCAAGTGAGAAAATGCCTCATAGACATGCACACAGGCCAAGCTTATGGAAGCAATTCAATTGAGGTTCTCTCTTCCCGGGCTTTTGAAATTGACAACCAAAACTAGTTACGGTGATCTTGGAGGCTCTACAGGTGTTTTACTGTTTTGTTTGCATACAGAATAGTGAGTTGCATCATGTATGCACATATATGTCATTGTCTTTGCTGACATCCTCTCATTACCTTCTTTCTTCCTCCCACTTCCAGCTGGCCCCAAATTCTTGCCCATTTAAAAGTACCTGGTCTGTGTTATCACACTGTAGCAACCCAGACACCTTAGAGACAACACCCTCATCTATGGAAGACGTTGTTTGACGTCTTTGGTACAGTTAGACTGATTCTCATGAGCAGGGTTATCTGTAGGAGTTACTGCACAGTGTGGGAAGAGAGACTCTTTCTTCGTTCCTTTTCTAATCTTCTGAGGATGTCACATAGTTCATGACTTGGCAGGTTTTTTTTTTGTTTTTTGTTTTTTGTTTTTTTTTTGTTTTTTG
Source organism: Mus musculus (assembly GCF_000001635.26). Classification (NCBI taxonomy): domain Eukaryota; kingdom Metazoa; phylum Chordata; class Mammalia; order Rodentia; family Muridae; genus Mus; species Mus musculus. The sequence goes on along the minus strand of NC_000070.6, from coordinate 128,621,830 downwards.
TTTTTTTTTTGTTTTTCGAGACAGGGTTTCTCTGTGTAGCCCTGACTATTCTGGAACTCACTCTGTAGACCAGGCTGGCCTCGAACTCAGAAATCCGCCTGCCTCTGCCTCCCAAGTGTTGGGATTAAAGGCATGCGCCACCACCAACTGGCTTGGCAGCTTTTGATGCTGGTTTCCAGATGAGACTGGGCATGTCTGGGTGGCATGGCTATTAACTTGGTGTTGATTTTCAGACACAGACATTTAAAAGAGGATGTTTCCCCCCGTGGATACTACATATCTTTATCAGCAGGTTTCACTATGTAGCATTTTCCTTATTATTCAATTGAAACGCTTTCTAGTTTTCACAGTGGTTCTCTTTTTGACCCGTGGGTTATTTGAAGTTATCATATTCTGCCCCATTTCTCTATAAACGTATTTCTAAAAATGTATCTATTTTATATGTCTAGATGTTTCGCCTGCATGTATGTCTGTTTACCGCCTGTGTTACTGGTGCCTGCAGAATCCAGATAAGGGCATCAGATCCCCTAGGACTGGAGTTACAGATGGTTGTGAGCCATAACATAGGTGCTGGGTATCAAATCCTGGTCCTCTGGAAGAGCAGCAGCAGGTATTCGTAGCTAACCCATCTCTAAGTTCCCACTTATCTATCGTATCTATAGATCCTCCCCACCCACATCCATTTATAGTACTGCGGCTTGGCTGAACTTAAGGTTCTGTGTATCCAGCACCTCTAACACAGAGCTGTGCCTGCGGAGTTTTTACTTGTTTGTTTGGGGACAGGGTTTCACTTTGTTTCCCAGACTGGCCTTGAACTCATTCAGTGGCCCAGAGGGAGATTGACTTTCAGTTGTGTGAGGTTCGGACGGAGCCACCAGTCCAGCTTTAACAGTATTTTATCCTGAATTTTTATTTGTTTATTTTGTGTGTGGAGGGTTGGGTGGGTGCATGTGCCAGTCAGAGGGCAAGTTCACGAGTCAGTCAGTTCCCTCTGCTTCCAGGTGGGTCCTGGGGATCAGCTCAGGTCACCAGGTTGACAGCAACCTTCACCTGATGAGCCACGTGGCCAGCCCTTGACATTTCTTTTTAAAGTCCATGTCCTCCAGGTTTACGGTATTGTTTGTTGGAGCAACCCAAATGCCCTGTGACAATGTCCTCATATCTGAAAGCGACTGCTCCTGTGTTGAGCCCAGTTTGACAGGTGTTTATGCTAGGATGTCTAGTTTGATGTGGGTTATTGTATAAATGGGGGAAGTGAGACTCTTGTTTTTCTTTAGAAAAATTTTTTCCCCTAACTTTTGGGTCTATGGCCTAGCTTTCTAATTTTCAGCTCTGTTCTTCCCTCCTTCCTTCCACTCATCACCCTCTCTCAGACCATCTCAGTCAGGGTCTTTATATTTAGCTCAGTCGAACCTGAAACTCACAATGTAGTACAAGCTGACCTCATAATTGTGATCCCCCTGCCTGGGCACAGGGATTATGAACAACATGTAATTTCTAATCCTCTGTTGCCAGCATCTCTGTTGTCACCCCCACCCGCACCCCCATTTTGCCCTGCCAGAATTGATTTACACACGGGGTTCCCCACTCTGATTTGGGGGCCTCTTGAGGCAAGATCAGCGCCATGAAGTTGGAGAGGTGCAGATATTTAGACACCGGTTCTATGTTGCAGCTCTTCAATGCTCCTCCAGGGCTCTGTCACTCATGGGCCTGTCCTCTCTTACAGCTGCTAATCCTGTCTGGGCTCCTGGACTACCCGTCAATGCCTTGCAAGCCTGCCTCCTAACCCCTCATGCTTAGTCTTTTTGCATATTAAAATTTTAGGAACTTTTTTTTGTTTTGTTTTTTCGAGACAGGATTTCTTTGTGTAGCCCTGGCTGTCCTGGAACTCACTTTGTAGACCAGGCTGGCCTCGAGCTCAGAAATCCACCTGCTTCTGCCTCCCGAGTGCTGGGATTAAAGGCGTGTGCCACCAAGCCCGGCTTCGTAGGAACATCTTAATTCGAACATGTTTGTTCTGTATATTAACACTGACTAACATACAGGCATATTAGAAAAATTTTAAGAAACCTGACCTAACCATCTTTGCTAACTATCCTTTTGTTTTTTGACTTTTCTTTTTAGAAATTCTTGGGTTTCCCATGCAGGCATCCCAGCGTCCTGCCCTTGTGGCCGTTGTGTTTCTCCTTTAGTACCTTTAATTTTGCCGTTCCTGTCAGTTTGGCCATTCTCCCGCCTCCATTCTAACACTCAGCAGAAATGCAGTTGTCTCCTTCCCGGCTGTAAGTCAGAGGTGCTGAGAACGATACTCTTTTATAGGTCTTGGCAAGCTATGTCATTTGATGTTAACAGGATTTTCTTCTCTCTGAGTCTGTTAGTTTTTCAAATCATGAACAGATGTTGATCTGTGTCCAGTGCTTTGCTTCATAGTTTGAGGTGACCACAAAGCTCCTTTCTTTCTCTTTCTCTTCCCACTTAGGTCCCAGCCCTGTCCTGGCAGTTCAGGTCAAGGTAAAGGCCTTTCTTTTCTTGCCCCAGTGTCTGAGAGCAGGGCTGGAGCCCTCCCTACATCCAGTCTTCTCAGGTCAAATGCCATGACAACATCGTGTTGATATATTATTTTGCTTATAAAACATCCCCATTTGTGTTTAACCCAAGAACTCCAGGGGGGTCAGTAAAGAAAGGAAGTCATAATGAAACTAACAAGGAGAAAACCCCAGCTGATCTAAATCTGTGTTTGCAGCAATCCTACAGAGCAATCAAGCAAACGGGAGTTAGTCTACTTGGACAGAAGAGAACACAGGCTCAGAAGAGAAGAGGTGTTTTACTTGAGGACTGTGCAAAGCCAGACCAGACTCTACTTGTGTGTGTGTGTGTGTGTGTGTGTGTGTGTGTGTGTGTGTGTGTGTGTGTGTGTGTGTGGAGGGGGGTTGGGGGTGAGGATGTAGCAGGCACAGAAGCCAGGGGTCTAACCACACTGCAGACTGTTCTAGTGGTGCGCAGCCATCATCCCAGCCCTGGGGGTGGAAGTAAGAGAATCAGAAGTTCAAAAGGAGTCTTAACAAACTGAGCTCGTGGGACAGCCTGGGCTGCACATAAAAAAGAAAGCAACAACAAGAAAAGAAACTCTGTTTGCTTTCTCCTAACAGGAAGTGAGACCCCCCCATCCCCCTACGTTGCCCTGGTGTCATTTCCCCTCCCTCGAAGCCTCAGTGCTAAGTATCTCCAAGTCGGCCTCCTCACTTCCCGGCTTCCACAGTGGCCCTTTGACGGTGCTCCCGGACCTTGCAGGTACTCTGAGGTGGATGAGAGTATTGGTAACCCGGAGGCATAGGAGTCTAAAGTCCTCTCAGCTCTGATTCCTCTGGTGTAGAGATGGGCAGGTACTGGCTGCTGCCAGGTCTCCTCCTTTCCCTGCCTCTGGTAACTGGGTGGAGCACTTCCAACTGCCTGGTGACCGAAGGCTCCCGACTGCCCCTGGTCTCCCGCTATTTCACATTCTGCCGCCATTCCAAGCTATCCTTTCTTGCTGCATGCCTCTCCGTGAGCAACCTGACACAGACCTTGGAAGTTGTACCTCGGACTGTGGAGGGGCTCTGCCTCGGTGGTACTGTGTCTACTCTGCTTCCAGATGCTTTCTCTGCTTTTCCTGGTCTCAAGGTCCTGGCACTGAGTCTGCACCTTACCCAACTTCTGCCAGGAGCTCTCCGGGGTCTGGGACAGTTGCAGAGCCTCTCTTTTTTTGACTCTCCTCTTAGGAGATCTCTCTTTCTACCTCCTGATGCCTTCAGTGACCTGATTTCCCTCCAGAGACTCCATATCTCTGGCCCTTGCCTGGATAAGAAGGCAGGCATCCGCCTGCCTCCCGGTCTGCAATGGCTGGGTGTCACGCTCAGTTGCATTCAGGACGTGGGAGAGCTGGCTGGTATGTTCCCAGATCTGGTGCAAGGTTCCTCCTCCAGGGTTTCGTGGACCCTGCAGAAGTTGGATCTGTCATCCAACTGGAAGCTGAAGATGGCTAGTCCTGGGTCCCTCCAGGGTCTCCAGGTGGAGATTCTGGACCTGACAAGAACACCACTGGATGCCGTGTGGCTGAAGGGCCTGGGACTTCAGAAACTCGATGTCTTGTATGCACAGACTGCCACGGCCGAGCTGGCTGCTGAGGCTGTTGCCCACTTTGAGCTGCAGGGCTTGATTGTGAAAGAAAGCAAGATAGGATCTATATCTCAGGAGGCTCTGGCTTCCTGCCACAGCCTGAAGACCTTGGGTCTTTCAAGCACTGGCCTAACCAAGCTTCCACCAGGCTTCCTGACTGCCATGCCTAGGCTTCAGCGACTGGAGCTGTCCGGAAACCAACTGCAGAGCGCCGTGCTGTGCATGAATGAGACGGGAGATGTGTCAGGACTCACGACTCTGGATCTGTCAGGCAACAGGTTGCGCATCCTGCCTCCAGCCGCCTTCTCCTGCTTACCCCACTTGCGAGAGCTGCTGCTTCGGTACAACCAGCTGCTTTCCCTGGAGGGATACCTATTCCAGGAGCTCCAGCAACTAGAGACCTTGAAGCTGGATGGAAACCCCCTGCTTCACCTGGGTAAGAACTGGTTGGCGGCTCTGCCTGCATTGACCACCCTTAGCTTGCTAGATACCCAAATACGGATGAGCCCAGAGCCTGGCTTCTGGGGAGCAAAGAATCTGCATACCTTGAGCCTGAAGCTTCCCGCTCTCCCTGCTCCGGCAGTATTGTTCCTGCCCATGTATCTGACCAGCTTAGAGCTTCATATAGCCTCAGGCACGACGGAGCACTGGACGCTGTCCCCAGCGATCTTTCCTTCCTTGGAGACCTTGACTATAAGCGGCGGGGGACTGAAGCTGAAGCTGGGGTCCCAGAATGCTTCTGGGGTCTTCCCTGCTCTCCAGAAGCTCTCCCTGCTTAAGAACAGCTTGGATGCCTTCTGCTCCCAGGGTACCTCCAACCTTTTCCTCTGGCAGCTCCCCAAACTTCAGTCCTTGAGGGTATGGGGTGCTGGAAACAGCTCCAGACCCTGCCTTATCACTGGGCTGCCCAGCCTACGGGAGCTGAAGCTGGCGTCGCTTCAGTCCATAACCCAGCCCCGTTCGGTGCAGCTGGAGGAGCTGGTGGGTGACCTTCCACAGCTCCAGGCCTTAGTGCTATCCAGCACAGGCCTCAAGTCACTGTCGGCTGCTGCTTTCCAGCGCCTGCACAGTCTCCAGGTCTTAGTGCTAGAATACGAGAAGGACTTGATGCTGCAGGACAGTCTGAGGGAGTACAGCCCTCAGATGCCCCACTATATATACATTCTGGAGTCAAACCTGGCCTGCCACTGTGCCAATGCGTGGATGGAGCCATGGGTTAAGCGGTCCACTAAAACGTACATATACATAAGAGACAATCGCTTATGTCCAGGACAAGACAGGCTCTCTGCTAGGGGTTCCCTTCCCTCCTTTCTCTGGGACCACTGCCCCCAGACGTTGGAGCTGAAACTCTTTTTGGCTAGTTCTGCCTTGGTGTTCATGCTAATTGCCTTGCCTCTCCTCCAAGAAGCCAGGAACTCTTGGATCCCCTACCTGCAGGCCTTGTTCAGGGTTTGGCTCCAGGGTCTGAGGGGTAAGGGAGACAAGGGGAAGAGGTTCCTTTTTGATGTATTCGTGTCCCACTGCAGGCAAGACCAGGGCTGGGTGATAGAGGAACTTCTGCCTGCTCTGGAGGGCTTCCTTCCAGCTGGCCTGGGCCTGCGCCTCTGTCTCCCCGAGCGTGACTTTGAGCCTGGTAAGGATGTAGTTGATAATGTGGTAGATAGCATGTTGAGCAGCCGTACCACACTCTGCGTGTTGAGTGGGCAGGCCCTGTGTAACCCCCGATGCCGCCTGGAGCTCCGCTTGGCCACCTCTCTCCTCCTGGCTGCCCCGTCCCCTCCAGTGTTGCTGCTAGTCTTCTTGGAACCCATTTCTCGGCACCAGCTTCCGGGTTACCACAGACTGGCTCGGCTGCTTCGAAGAGGAGACTACTGTCTGTGGCCCGAGGAAGAGGAGAGAAAGAGTGGGTTCTGGACTTGGCTGAGGAGCAGGCTAGGGTAGCCATAGCCAGCACTGGTGTGGGGTGGTGCATGTGAATTTTGGGGTGGGGTTGGGGGAAGGGAAGCAAGCCTGCCTGTCAAGGAGTTGGTGTGTTTGTAGGTGCAGGGTCGGGGACAGTGGGTCTAAGAGGCTGAAGTCAGCCTTTTGCAGCGCAGGAATCCACGTGCTGTGAACACAGGTTTTGGGGGGCCTGGAGGTTGAATGAGGAAAACTGAGAGATGGAAGGTGTCCGCGGGGTATGTGACATTCCCAAGATCTTCAAATCCTCAGTAAACTTGCTAAATTCATGAAATGCGTGGCATGGTTGAACTTTTTATTTAGTAGAAATGCAAGGGGCAGAAAGCAAAGCGGGAAATGAAGGTGGAAATTCATGGGCACGCTAGGAAGGAGGGAAGGCTTTCCTAAGCTACAGAACTTGGGGCCAGGTCAAGTTCAGCCTGACCTTCGTGCGCCAGTGGGTCTTTTTGCATCAAGTGCCATAGAGGCTGTTTAGTTTCACTTCTGTGCATGTGATAAAACACCCAGGCCAAATCAACTTAAAGGAAGAAAGGGTTTTTATTTGTTTGTTTGTGGTCCCCTCCTCAACAATTTCAGGTTGCACTCTGTCGAAGTGGGACGTCAAGGCAGAAATTCAAGGCAGGCTTGCTTGTTATTTCACACAGCATTATCGTCCAACCAAGGAGCTCACTTCACAGGCAAGAAGTACAGCAAGAACCATGGAGGTGCCACTTGCGAGCCGGCTTATGCTCAGCCTGCTTTCTTATCGGGTTCAAGGCCACTGCCTAGGATTGGTGTGGCTAACACTGGATGTGTTTCTCCAAATGACAATCAAGACAAGTCCTCCCACAGACATACCCCCAGGCCAATCTGTTCTAGGCAATTTCTCAGTTGCGATTTTCCTCTCAGGTGACTTTAGGCTATGACAGAGTTGACAGCTGAGGTCCAAACAACTGGGAGGCAGACAGATCATTTCTCCTTCCGGGAACACATGAAGCTGTGTTCTCATGTAGTGCATCCTCCTGAGCCTCAGAGAAACACCGTCACCCTGGATGCTCCAGCTGTATGGCACCAGCCACGTGTGGCTCCCAGAGCACCTCGCTCTCGAGAACCCTCGCCCCCGGGCCTTTGCACATTCTGCTTCCTTACGAACAACACCTTTCCCTGAGCACCTGCACAACAGCCTGTAAGGTTAAGCTCAGCCATCAGTCGCTTTCTCCAGAGGTCTGTGCTGAGCTCCCAGCCTGGGACAGCATTTTGGAAGAAAGTACTATATTAAGATTTTTCTCTTTTTCTCCTCCTCTCACCCCGAACCCCAGCCTAGCCTAGCTTTGGATCTCTCTAAGTAACCGAGGATGGCTCCGAACTCCCAATCTTCTTGCCTCCGAATTTCCAGTGCCAGGATTATGGGTGTGTGGATTATCTGGCCCAGCTTTATTTTTCTTTTTCTCTTCAAAATCGTACCTATCTCTGAAGCTAGATTGCCTACTTTTTAAACTATGTGGCTTTCGTATGTTAGTTTGTACCTCAGTTTCCTGCTCTGTAAAATGGAATAGCACCACCCCCCACCCCCAGTATTTTGTGAGACTTAAATGGGTTAATGTGATTGAAAGAATAAGAAAACCACCCAGTTTATCACACATGTGTTCAATAGGAGTTTATTATTACGGGACTGAATTCATAATCTATATTCGATGATAATAATCCATACTGTTCTTGACAAGGACCTGAGTTTGCACTAGCAACTCACTTTGGGGCAGGTGCTCATTACCACCTCTAACTCCAGCTCCAGGGAACCTGACGTCCTCTTCTGGTCTCAGAGTATACTGGCACTCATGTGAACATGCCAGACTTAACACATGCACGTAATTAAAAAAATAAGAATCCTAAAAAAATTAAAACGATGTTTTATATTACTACATTTGTATCATTTATAAGCAAATACTCATATGTTGGAAACATGTGCCCTGGAAGTGTGTTTTACGGCTAGGAGTACTTGATCCTGTGAGTTTGGAGACTGGGTCCTGAAGCAAAGACGAAGACTGATGTCTTTATCCTCAGAGCCTAGTCCTGTCAGCGGAAAAGATTCACATTGGCAAATGCAGCATGCCGCCAAAACAGGCAGAACCCGAGGTTTATTCTGGCTGGGATTTGGTCTCTTAGGGATTATTTTATTTTATTTTTTTAAATTTCCACTTCTAAAAGGCTAGGTTTTAATTAGACAAAGGCAAAGAGACATCTTACAATCCCAGGCTGGATTTAGGGTGAGGTGCGCCCTCTTGTGACCTAATAGCATATTTCTCTTTCTGCGCACTAGCTCCGTTTGTTTCAGCTCCTTAGGATAGAATGGCTGATGTGGAGGTCTCACAGGTCCCTGCAAAAGTGTCTTTCCACTTTCAGACGCAAACACTCTATCCAACACACTCAGCCCACTCAGCCCTCCTTACGGTGTCAATGTTTACCCAAGTCCTTAGCTTCTTCTTCATGAAATGTCAGGCAGCAAGCAATGTAACTTCTGGGGTTTTAGGATTTCAAATTCCAGCCTTGGTACTTACTGTGCATATGATTTTGAGCAGGCTAATTTATTTATATCTCTAAGCTTCCATCCTTTTCATAAAATGGGGTAACAGTACCAACCTCACAGAGCTTCGGGAACAATTGAACAAGGTGTACTAATGTAACCTGTTAATACCAGCACACTACATACGCTAAGTAAATCACTGATATATTAAGCAATGAATCAGAAGCCGGGTGGCAGTGGTGCAGAGGCAGAGGCAGAGGCAGGTGGATCTCTTGAGTTTGAGGATAGCCTGGTCTACAGAATGAGTTCGAGGACAGCCAGGATTACACAGAGAAACCCTATCTCAAAAAACAAAATAAAACAAAACAAAACAAGTCAGAATATAATTTCTTTTCTTTCTTTTTTTCTTTTTAGTTTTTTTTTTTTTTTTTTTGAGACAGGGTTTTATGTGTAGCCCTGGCTGTCCTGAAACTCACTCTGTAGACCAGGCTGGCCTTGAACTCAGAAATCCGCCTGCCTCTGCCTCCCAAGTGCTGGGATTAAAGGCATGCGCCATCACTGCCCGGCTAGAATATAATTTCTAGCTAAGGAATTTGAAGTGAGTTACTAAAACTAAGATGTAGAATTCCCCCAAATGCAATACTAGCTGACGTAGTGAGCCCTTTCCCAATGCTAGCTACTGTCAAATTTGCTCAAGTTTCATGGGTCTCAATAGAAATAATAGCCAGTAGTCGTTCAACCTTATGAACGCCAGGAGGGAGACAAGCTCTTCACAAACTTTGCATATTTTTTTCCCAACAACACTCAAAGGAAGATTTCAGTATTATTACACCCATTCTCCAGACGAGGAAACTGAAGCCTTAGCAGTTTAGGGGAGTATCTTAGTTTGGGATTTCCATTGCTATAAAGAGACACCATACACCAAGGCAACTTTTATAAAGGACAACCTTTAATTGGGGCTGGCTTACAGGTTCAGAGGTTCAGTCCATTATCATCATGTCTGGAAGCATGGCAGCATCCAGGCAGGCATGGCGCTGGAGGAGCTGAGAATTCTTTTTTTTTTAAAAGATTTATTTTATTAATATATGTAAGTACACTGTAGCTGTCTTCAGACACTCCAGGAGAGGGCGTCAGATCTTGTTGTGGATGGTTGTGAGCCACCATGTGGTTGCTGGGATTTGAACTCTGGACCTTTGGAGGAGCAGTCAGGTGCTCTTACCCACTGAGCCATCTCACCAGCCCGGAGCTGAGAATTCTACACCTTGTTCTGAAGGCAAACAGAAGACTCTTTCCAGGCAGCTAGGAAGAGCGTCTTAAAGCCCACCCCCACAGTGACACACTTCCTCCAACAAGGCCACACCTCCTCATAGTGCCACTCCCTGGGCCAAGGATATTCAAGTCACCACAGGGAGGTAGCACAATTGATAAGGTACCTGCCACATGTTCAATAAGGGTCTCAGTTCAGGTCCTCAGCATTCATATAAAAGCCAGGAGTGTCAGTGCCATAGGTAACGCCTGTACTGGCAAGTGGGATGGGGAGGCAGAGACAGGCAGATTCCCAGAGCTCATGGGTTAGCTAACCTAGCTGGATCCTTCAGTTCAGTAAGAGACCCTCACTCTAGTAATCAGGGTGGAGAATGCTCCAAAAAGGGCATTCATTTTGACCTCAGGCCTCCACAGGCACATGCACCTGCATGCACAGTGCATCTATCCACACAAACATGTTTACAAAAGAGGCGTTTGGAGTTTGCTGGAGGCTTTGCAGCTAGGGAGTATCAAGGCATAGATCCCACATTGAAAGCAAGTGGCTGGACTCCATGTTTTACCTACATATTATCTTTAATCTCCCAGGAACCTACCCTGAGATGGAGGTTTTGTTCTGTCACCTAAATTTTACAGCTGAAAAAAAAAAAAGACAATCGTGATGGAGTTGTTTGTTTGTTCAAGGACATACAGATGGGATGTATGAATTGGGGTTTGAATCTATGGCTGACTGACTACAAGACCCACATTTCCAGCTTCCTATTAGATGGCTCATACCTCAAGAGTATTTACAGTGTTTATCATAGGGTTTCTATTGCTATGACAAAACGCAGTGACCAAAGCAACTTGGGGAAGAAAGGGTTTATTCGGCTTACACTTCCACGTTGTAATCTGTCACTGGAGGGAGCCAGGATAGGAACTCCCACAAAGCAGGAACCTGGAGGCAGGAGCTGATGCAGGGGCCATGGAGGAAACGCTGCTTACTGGCTTGCTCAGTCTGCTTTCTTACAGAACCCTAGACCACCGGCCCAGGGGTAGCCCCACCCACAATTGCCTGAGCCCTCCACTATCAATCATTACGAGAAAGTCCCGCAAGTTCTCCCATAGTCCCTCTTATGAAGGCATCTTCTTCACGGAATCTCTCTTTTCTCTGATGACTCAAGCTCGTGTCAAGTTCGCATGAAACTAGCCAGGACCGTGGAACAAAGCAACTAAGTATTACACTAAGATTATTCAGCTACAGGGATTAACGTGTTTCTGACACCCAGGGATTCAAACTCCGTAAGACTAATTTACATAAAAATGGCTAGTATCTGCTATCTATAGTTGGATCCTGGATCCGAATTAACAGTTCTAGGTTTATTGCCTCACTGATGCCTCACATAAACCTGTCACATGAATGCTATTATTCTTACTTCACAAGTGAAGAGGTGAGATATAGAACTCTGCCAAACCACTCAACTAAGTTGTGAATTTGTGAATTTGAAATTGTAGTTACAACAGACAAACTCTCTCTTGCCCAATAGATGGTCACTGTATTCACCCTCTTTCCTTTTTTTATTATTTTTCCCTACTCTCTCCAGCTCAACCCAGGGGGCCCCACGCTTCTTCAGTAGACCCCGACCCCACGCCCTTCTAATCTAGACTCCACCCAGTAGGCGGCACCGTCACCGCAGAACCAATGGAAGAGAATAGTATCGAGCTACACCCCCCCAGGCATTGGCCCTGCAAGATTTGTTCCGGTACCAGAGCGCCTGAGAAGATGAGGCACTCATTGGCTGACGTCATCTGAGAGGCGGCCGATAGAGGAGTGGCCACCGGTGCTCGCGCGTTGCCTTTTGGGAGTTGTGGTCTCAGAGATCGGGTTCCAGGGCTGGCGGCGCTGGGACTATGCGTCCCAGCATCCCCTGCAAGAGCCCGGGAGCACTTCCGGCCTGTTGAGAAGTGGGTGTCTCTGTGGGTGAGTCTGGGTGGCGGATGGGGTGCAGTTGAGAATCAGGCGCTGGGCTGGAGGCTTTGGAGGTGGTGGTACCCGCGGGGGAGGGGAGCTGGGAAGGTGAGAGGGGAAAGCAAGCATCGTGGCGTGTGTGTGTGTGTGTGTGTGTGTGTGTGTGTGTGTGTGTGTGTCGGGGCGGGAGTGCGGGCGGGCAGAGGCTGCAGCGTGTGGAGATGGGCAGGGTCACCGAGGGGTCGGGATGAAGAGTGAGTTGGAGAGGCGGGCAGTGAGACGGGTCTTACCGAGGTCTGTGGGTAAGGTGGTAGAGATGCGTTTTGGCTGTGAGGGGAAGTTACCTTAGGGTCTAGAAAAGCACAATCAAGGGAAGAGAGAACTCAAGGGCCCTGGCAAAGAAGTGAAGAGGCCCTGAGCGGAAAGTCTGACCTTAAAATAGTGCTTCATTCTCGACACCTGCGTTCATGTCATCTGTGACGGGACTGGCTATTGTGTTCAATCCCAAACCTGTACTTCTTTCCTCATAACTGATAGAAGTGAAAGGCATCTTTATCTACTGACCCGCCCACCCTCGACTGACCCGCCCACCCCTGCTGACCCGCCCACTGACCTACTTGTTTTACCAGCTGATTCCACCTGCGCCTGCATTCTTCTTCATCCACGCCGTTTGCTGTACACTGTTCGAGGCTTGCCATTTCTTTAGTATCTCTTAAAATGACCTCTGTCTTCCGGGAGCCTCTGCAGAAGTGTCCACATTTTCATTTCTCCAACTCGGAGAAACATTGCAGCTAGTGTGATCTGTTGAAACCCTCAACTGTATACCTTCCGTTTGTTCTCCAGCTTGGAATCCATCCCTGGCATGCAACACGTGTTGAATGGAATCTGATCTAGTAGATTCTTCATAATGCTCTTTGCAGCCCACTTTTCCCATACTGCACGCTCCGGGGCTGCCAAGGTGTTTCCCATTCTCCAGGTGGGCCATTTTGCTTCTCTACTATTTCATAGCCTGCCTCTCTGCTGTAACCTCCCTCCCCCATTCTCTCTGCGTTGTACTCAAGAACCAAATCAACAGTTCCTTAAGCAAATTGCCACCTCCAACTTCCCAGCTCCCAAATCACACTTTCTTTATGACATTGGATTAATATAATTATCTGTGACTTTTAAATTTATTAATTATCATTATTATTATTTGTCTCTTCCACTAGATAGCTTCATCAGGGCAGGCAGTGTCTGGATCATCTCCATTTTCTTTGGTCCAGCCCAGAACAGCAGACATCTAATGTAGATCCAGCAAATGAGTAAAGACTTGGTGAATGTGGGCTAAAGACTCTCAGGGGGAGCTTTGTTAGACCACGTTTGAAAATGGCTACGGACTTCCAGGGCTGTGAGCTTCAATCTTCTTCCTGACATCGATATCTGCTGGGAGCTGAGGTTGTTGGGGGCTTAAGGACAGTGTTGGCCAACACATAGGGATGCATACAGCGGCTTCCTTTACCTGAGGCCCGGCAGCCATTGCTAATTGATCACAACATATATCCATATGGAGCTCATTTCTCAGCAGACTCCTCTAGGTAGCTTCCCCCATGATGGAGGATGGTCGGCTAAGTGAGGCCTATCTGCCACCCCCAGTTCCAGTCCTTAGATGCGAGTCTCCCCTCTTACAGCCATAGATTGCATAGTTAGCCCAGTAGGACTGACAACCATTGGGAGCTCCCAGCTGCTTAGAGGATCCCAACCAATCTGGTCCTCTCTCTGGACCGAGGGAGCATCTTCTCTCCTCCTCTGTTGTCACAGGAGTGGGTGGAGGGGGGGGGGGAACTTAGCTCCGCATTCACATCCAGTACCCAGTTGCCAAGGCCCCGCTCAGCTTCCCTGTGGTAAAGTGGAACAACTTAAAAAAAAAAAGGTTTTTGTTTTTTTGTTTTTAAATTAAATGTGAGAATTTTATACAGTGAATTCTGGTGGCCCTGATTTTGATTGAGTACCCTTTCATCATTTGGGGACTCTGCACCCCTCCTAAGTCTTTCTGGGAACTGGAAGTGAAACCTTTGTGATTTATTTATTCAGACTTCTGTCTGGAATAATGCTGTAGGAAAGACACGCTGCTTCCATTCAGTGCCAAGAAAGGCTCACAAAAAGAAAAGCAGGCGGGGAGTAGCGGAGACATGAGGAGTAGCACCACAAGAGGAGACATAGTGGCAGCCCACGTGGGGTGAAGTCCCTCACGTGTCTGAAGCAATTCTGGCCGTTGCCAGCATGTGAACTCTAGAGGTCTGGTTTCTCTTGGAGAAGACTGAAGAACCGGGGACGTCCTGGGCTCGCCGTCCTCTTAGGGCTCCACGATGGGTCACAGTCCCTGCCCGTATTTACTTTTTCCGTTTCAGGCTCGCTGCCTGCTTATTCTATTCTTGTTTCACAAGTTAGCCTGTGATAAGAGCTGGGTAGGACAGGAGGCTGTCTGACCTGCACGGTGTGACACAGCAGCTAAGAGGCAGAAGTCTCACTCTTCCATGGATGTTCTTGTCTGTCTCCCGTGGCATGATTCTAGCAGGTAGGAGGATGTGACGGGATTACGGAAAATGGTGGGAGACTAACCTGGGCCTAGGTCCTAGCTCAGACACTTGGTGGGTTTAGGACTTTTTCTCCCCCCTCTCTCTTTTCCCCCCTCTCCCTACCTTCTCTCTTTGAGAAGTTCTGTTTCTCTCTATACATCATAGCTTGGGAGTCCTTTGTTAAGGACTCAGTGAGCACTCAGTCTTGGCATAAGCTCAGGTTTTCTAGTGTGACCACGAGGCAGAAGAATTGGAGACAGCCCGTTTCCATTCTGGTCTTCCTGGGTCATGGGTGTTATAGGTCAGTGACGGTCCCTCTACTTCCTTGTCTGGAGGATTCTGTGCAAATCTAGATGGAGAATGTTTAGGACTGTACTTAGTGTGGATAAAAGGCACCTCTTGGAGGCCTCGGTGTATCTCTGGAGGCCTCAGGGCTGGAGAATGCTCTTGCCACGCTCCTGACTGACAGTGTGGACCTCCCTTCCCCCACCGTAGTCTAGGCCATATGGATAGATCGATATATGATTCTGACAAGGGTTTCTTCCATTTGTTTGAAATGAACTTTTGAGGTTTTTCGGATCTCTCTCCCCCAGAAGATGTCCTCGGCTCTGGCTTGGTGACTGGTGGCGTCATTGCCTGGCGGGTGTCTCCTTTATGCAGGAGTGTAGGAGTCTTTGCTTGCCAACTTACTGTCTGTTCCTAGACTGTAACTTTGTGAAGGCTGAAGGGACTTTCTGTCCCAGCCACTGTTGGATCTGTAGCTCCCGGTACAGTGCAGGGCATATGGTGGGTATTCTGTGAATGCCTGACAGGTTACTCCTTGTGTATGACAGTGACAGATTGTGTGTTTGGATTAGTGTGTTGGGAAAATGTGTGTTAAAAAAAGTTATGAAACATTAATTCTTCAATATAAATCATGGACATTCTAGACTTTTGATGTAACAGATTTACATATTTAATACAAGACAACAAAATCTCTAATGGCACTGGTATTTGTTGTCTATGAGGCTGGGTCCCATACTGGCCTGGTATACCTCAGTGCAGTGGCACTGTCCATTGTAGGGGTGGGTGGCTGCAAACCATGGGTGAGCATTTATCTCAGAGCCATGTATCAGCTGCTTTGGGAGGAGCAGGGATGGTGGCCGGGCATGATAGAGCACACCAAGGAATGCCTGGAGGAAGTGACATGTAGCCACATGTAGCAGAGGGATAGCCAGAAGTAGCCCGGTGGCCCTGTGTTCTCTAAGCATCTTCCTACGTACATGGAAGTCTTTTTGGCCAGTCTCTATCTTTTTGTTTTTGCTTTTGTTTTTTGAGACAGGGTTTCTCTTTGTAGCCCTGGCTGTCCTGGAACTCACTCTGTAGACCAGGCTGGCCTGGAACTCAGAAATCCGCCTGTCTCTGCCTCCCAAGTGCTGGGATTAAAGCGTGCGTCACCACGCCCGGCTTCAGTCTCTATCTTTTGTTACCCTTGCCTCTACCCATCCTAGTCAGATGGCCCAGAATACCAGATGCTGCCATCCTTTGCCTCTGGTCCTGCTGTGCCATTCCTACTTGGATGCAGCCAGTGGCCTCCTGTTGGGTGTGTCTTATGCCATTAGACTTTCGACGACTAGCTTGTTTTCTAAGAGAACCCAGTATGGGTGTCATCAGAGAGGCTGTACCTCCATAGGTGCCAACGTGCACGTGTCTCCACAGAGTGTAATAAAAGATAGTGCCACGGGAAGGTGGGAGTCGGGGAGAGAGGAATCTTTTTGATGTGGGCAGGCCACCAGTTGTCCTTTGGCTAGTGTGCTCCGGTCCTCATGAGCTCACAACATCACTGTCTGCTTTGTTTTCTCCATGCACTGAGTACTGTGCTAGAGCCTTCAGAAGCTGTGGTCTGGGCACTGTGGTTATTACAATAGGGTGATCATGGTTGCAAGGGAGAGCATGAGATGCCACAAAAGCTGGTGACCAAGGACAAGTCTTGTATCAGGGAGCATGTAGTTTTTGTGGAGCTTGCCACAAAAGATGGCAACTAGGATTTTATTGTTTATTTGCTTTATGTATGTATGTATGTATGTATGTATTTATTTTTTGCTATTGTAGCTCAAGCTGGTCTTAAACTTAGAATCTTCCTGCCTCGGCCCCCTGATTGCTGGGGAAGGTACATTTGGTTTTGACCCATTGAATATGAGGTATCTAGAGGACAGTCAAGTGGAAATGTTGGAGCCATGAGCTATGCAGACAGCTTTGGCTGGAGTTTCGAGAAACTTCAATTTAGAGATGGTGAATGATATCTGGTGTGTGGGGTGACTGGAGAGTGAGGGGGGGATTTTGCCAGATGACCATCCCTAGACGAGGACCAAGGCTCAAGTTTCAGAAGGCAGGTCTCATGGAAAAGGTGACCCTCTTGGGGTCCGGCTTTGGGGAAGGTTGGCTTTGGAACCTGGTGTAGAAGGGAGGAAGGCCAAACTAGGGTCAAAGCCCAGAGGTCCAGGGTTCTTGGATTAAACATTTAGGCATGTCCCAAAAGATGTAGCATGGTGCTGTCTTCTTGTAAAGGGAACTGGGTGCTGACATTGGTGCCTGATCACGGTCTCACTTCCTGCCCTTTGCAAAGCAGTGTCTCAGAGAAGCCTCAGAGACACTTCCACAGACTTCCACAGAGGTTGTGGAAGGTATGAGAGAGGCGAAGGAAGCAGTGTTCCTGGGTCCTCTCCCTCACCGTGCCCTTTGTCTTTCTACCTTCACAGTCTTGGGGAGCTGTCCCCGCCAACCCCCAGGAGCCCCTTGAAGGACACATTGTCAATGCAGGAAGCAGCCAGATGAGACAGCTCCGCTGAAGTGAAGCACCCGGGCCAGATGATGGCTGTGGCCTCACCTCCGCCAGAGCCGGAAGACCTCCTGATTGTGAAGCTGGAGGAGGACTCGTGGGGATCAGACTCCAGACCCGAGAAGGAGAGCCACAGCCCCGTCCCTGGCCCCGAGGTTTCCCGCCGGTGTTTCAGGCAGTTCCGATACCGGGATGCAGCTGGACCCCATGAGGCCTTCAGCCAGCTCTGGGCGCTCTGCTGTCGTTGGCTGAGACCTGAGCTTCGCCTCAAAGAACAGATCCTGGAACTGTTGGTGCTGGAGCAGTTCCTGTCCATCTTACCCAGGGAGGTGCAGACCTGGGTGCAGGCACGACACCCCGAGAGCGGAGAGGAGGCGGTGGCCCTGGTGGAGGATTGGCACCGAGAGGCCTGGGCTGCCGGACAGCAGGTGAGGCTAATAGTCTGATCTCTAAGAAGCTGGCTAGGCAAGATAGCAGGCCTGAGGTTGAGTTAATAATTGCCCCCAAATTGCCATAATAGCCATCATTGAGCACCTACCGTTTCCTGAGCCCTGCCGTGTAGCAGGTAGTATTCCAACCGTTTGACTTGCTTAATTCATTTAATTCTGCCACAGATTAATAAGGTGGGTCGGTACTATTAGCCTAATTTTACTAGTGAGGAAGTGGAGGCAAAGAACGGATAGATAATTTGTTCAAAATCACCAGCTACTGGATTATAGAGGCAAGATTTGCACTTGGCAAGGCCTGACAATGGTGTGTGCCTAGCCACCATTGAGACTGCCTCCCTGTACCATTCAGTGTGCCTCCTCTGTATTATACTGGATGTTCAACCCAGTCATCACCCGTACCGGGATCTCTTTGGATGCTTACAGCAGCCCATAGACAGAAATAGTTTTACCTTCTCCATTTTGCAGTGTAAGGTTCTAAGACTCAGAGGGTTCATGGAGGTCACTTGGAAATGGAACCAGAGCCTAAACGCCCCATCTCTGGGTTTCAAGGTCATGCATGCCTTTTCTACTACAGAACTAGCGCCTCATCTGCAAATGTGCCGTTCAAATGCCTCCAAGGGTGAGGCTCAGGTGAGCACCCACGGTGCTTCAGGCCCTGTTCTGAGCCTCTCACATGTGCACCTCATTCAGTCAGCCACTGGGTGCTGTCTTTCAAGTGAGCTAACAGCAAGGTAAGTAACTTGTCTGAATTTGTGAGTGGTAGAGCGGAAAAGGGGAGGGGCCTTACGGATCCCACCTCTGGAGCTTCAGCAGTTTCCAAGCAGCTCTCAGAGCCTATGATGTCATGTGTCATTTTCCTATGGCCCAGAATTAGGATCCTGCTTGCCGCTGCCTTGTAGAGTCAGCCCCTGTAGCCGGCTTCAGGCTAAGGGGCCCTTTCGGAACTTGCACCTCAAACCCTTTTGGCTCTGCACTTGTTACAGTCAGGAATCCCCATGGCCTCGTACTCGACCACACTTGGTTGTGAGGATTCTGTGTTTGAGAATACGTATGCTGTGAATGACAAGGTTCTCTGTCCATTTAAACTGTAAAGCTCTGTACAGATGAGAGAGTCAGGCGAGGGAGGGCCAAGGTTGATGGCTCTGCTCCTGGGCTCCTTTACAAACTGACAGGAAGCTGTCATTTCCCATCAGAGAACAGAGCTTGAACACATGCCTCTTAGTAGACATCCCCACTCCCTCTACCACCTTCCCAGACCCATGCTCTGTCTTTCAAGAAGCCTTAAGTGTCAAAGAAACAATGGAAGCCTTGGGATTTGACCTGGAGGATGGGGGACGTGAGACCCCTGAGATGGGGGACGTGAGACCCCTGAGATGGGGGACGTGAGACCCCTGAGATGGGGGACGTGAGACCCCTGAGATGAGGACTGACTTAAGGTGTTTTCAATGCTCCATCTGTGAAATGAGAAGGCAGACGAGGCTAGTTTTTCAAGTGATACCCCTGTGAGGTGGCCAAAGGTTGAACCCCTCTAAAATAGAGAGAAGACATAAAACAATGGTGTTCTCTCTGGTCCCCCTTGTCCATGACCTCCACTTTTACTCTCCAGCTTCTCTGCCTGCTCCTGGGTCCTCACGTAGTGGTACACAGGGGAGCGCCTCCCTTCTTCAGTGCATGCGCCACACCTCGTAGCCTTGTGCTGCAATCCTCTCTGAGTCGTCGTCCTCCTCTCTGGAGGCAAAACCCAATTCTTCATGAGAGGATGAAATTTATGAGCCTCACCCTGTGGTCAGTGCCTTCATTCAGGGCTAAAACCCTCAAAGGGATCTTTGAGTACCACTGTCTTACAATCTTTAGCTTATTTCGTCTGGAACCCCACTCTTCATCAGGTATTCTGATGAAGTGTTCATTATTTGAACCGAGTTTTTAGGTTCAAAATTGAGCAGCGAGTATGGTGTTCTCAGATGTAGTCTCCATCACGGTCATCATCCCCTATCAGAGTAGAGCGGTCATTACCCCAGTGAGCCCCCACCAACATCATCACCCCTCAGCGTGTGCATGCCACACTGAGCCTCACTGCTGGAGGTATGTGTCGTATGGATTTTGGCAGGCACATGAAGACATGTGTCTGCTATTAGGGTGTCTCACGTAGTCGCCTAACTCCCTCAACGGTCCTGTGTGTTCTGTGTACTGATTCCTTTCCCTCCTAATGTCTAGTAACCATTCATCTTTCTACTGTCATGTAGAGCGGCCCTTCCCTGAATGCCACAGAGGTGGAGCCACACAGTCTGTGATCTTTGTGCTTAGGCTTTTTTTCTTTTCTTACTAAGTGATGCATGCTTAGTGTTCTTCCATGGCTTGAGAATTGCTTTTCTTTTGAGCACTGAATTCTGTTCTGTTGTCTGGGATGTACCAGTTCCTCCAGTCCAGACAGAAGGATGTCTTGGTTGTGTCTCTGTTGGCAGATATGATTGACAGCACTGTAAGTGTCACATGTATGTTTTTTGTGTACACATAAGTTTTCAGGCCATTTGGGTAAAACTGAAGGATTGCGTTGTTGGATCACATGGCAAAGGGATGTTTTTGTCTTATAAGAAACTGTTGGAGCTGGTGATGGTGGCGCATGCCTTTAATCCCAGCACTTGGGAGACAGAGGCAGGTGGATTTCTGAGTTTCTGAGTTCGAGGCCAGCCTGGTCTACAAAGTGAGTTCCAGGACAGCCAGGGCTATACAGAGAAACCCTGTCTGGAAAAACTAAAAAAAAAAAAAAAAAAAAAAAAAAAAGAAACTGTTGGACTGTTTTGGAACGTGGCCCTACTATTCTCCATCTTCCGTTTTGCTGGCAGTGAGCATGAGTTTCTGTGGTTTTGTGTTTGGATGCCAGGCATTCTGGTAGTTGTGAAGTGGTCTCACATTTTAATTTGTCATTTCTTATATGTGTTGATGGGTACACATGTGGGCGAGTTTGTATGCACATGTTAGAGGCCACAGGTTGATGTCAGGGGTCTACCTCAATAGTTTCTTATTAGTTAGTTCTGAGTGGTTACTTACTGAGCCTGTTGTTTACTGATTGGCTAGAGTTGCTGGATAGTGAGCTCCAGGGATCCTCCTGCAGCCTCCTCCCTTGGGCTGGGATGACAGGTGCACACTGTTTTTACCTGGGTGCTGGGAATCTGAACTTAGGTCCTTATCCTGCTGTGGCAAGCACTTTACTTACTGAGCCTTCTTCCTACTACCCAATTTCTTAATGATTATAAATACCTTGTCGTATGCTTGGTTGGCATCTATAAGTCTTTGGTGAGGAGTCTGGGTTATTTTGGTCCTTTTGCCTCTCCTTATAAGCTAAGAATGGATGTTAAACAAAGATCTAACAAAAATTCTCAATAAAATACTTACAAAACAAATTCAGAACACATCAAAAATACCATCTACCACAGTCAGGCCAGCTACATCCCAGAGACAGAGGGATGGCTCAACAGTAAATAAATGTAGTCTTGCACATAAATTGATTTAAGAGCAGAAAACACAGGATCATCTATCTCATATGCAGAAGAGGCCTTTGTGGAACTCCAACATCCCTTCATAATAAGAGTTCTAGAGAATGGGACAGGGGACATATCTCAACATAATAATGGGTATAATACAAGCCCACAGCCAACATCAAACTAAATGGAATATTTTCACTGAAATCAGGAATAAGACAAGACAAACATATCTCCTCTTTCCTTTCCTGGTCAATATAGTGGTTGTATTCTTAGCTAGAGCAGTAAGACAGGAGAGAGAGAAGCAAATAGGAAAGGAAAAGGTCAAAATGTCTAATTCATAGCTGGTAAATACATTAAAAAAACTATTAGGATAAAAAAGGACAAAAATCAGCTTCCTATATGCAAACAGCAAACACTAGAAAGAAATCAGGGAATCATTATTCACAATTACCACCCCCCCCCAAAAAAGACCAACAACCTTGGAATAAATTTAATCAAGAAACTGAAAAACTTGTACAATGAAAACTTTAAGACAATGAAGAAATTGAAGAACATACCAGAAGATGGAAAGACCGTCCATGCTCATTGCTTGGTAGGGTTAATATTGTGAAAATGGTCATTATACTGAAAGCAATCTACAGATTCAATAAAGTCCTCATCAAAAGCCCAACACAGTTCTTCATAGAAATAGGAAAAAAAAATCTTAAATTTATATGGAAACACAAAAGACCCAGGATAGCTAAAACCATGCTGACTAATAAAACACTGGAGATTTGCACTTCTGCTTTCAGATTATACTACAGAGATATAGTCATAAAACCAGCATGGTTCTGGAATTCAAGCCCACACATTTGATAAGTGGGACAGAAATGAGGACCTGGATAAAAAGCCCACACTTCTACAGCCACCTGATTTTGACAGAGAAGCAAAAAAGTACACACTGGGGAAAAGACAGCTGTCTCAGTCACTGTTTGATTGCTGTGCAAAGATACCACGACCAAGGCAACTTGTAAAGGGAAGCTACAGTGTCAGAGGGCTCTTCCATGACCATCATGGGTAGGAAGCAAGGTGGTGTGTAGGCATGGTGCTGGAGCAGCAGCTAAGAGCTTACATCCTGATCTGCAGGATGGAGGCAGAGAGACAATGAAGCTGTGGCAAAGGATATTTGATCACATTGTGAACCCCAAGACTGTGAACTGTAAAAACCCTGTTTCTAATTGTGGTGTGGTATAGCTCAGCCTTTGATCCTAGAGCTCTCTGCTTACTGTGGACAAGTGCTTGTGGTGCGGCTCAGCCCTAGCACACACCTGTAAGCCAAGAGCTACATAAAATCAACCCTAGGTCAAGGGGCAGAGCTAGTAACCAGCCCACGGGGAATGAACATAAGCAAACTGAACCAAGAGTCTTTTGAATTGAAGGGCATTTAAAACAGTGTGGAGAAGGAGAGCTTTTTCCTTCTGGGAGGTCAGTGGGGTAGGAAGGTTGGCTGGGTTCTTTCTCCGCCTCTCTGAGCTAGCCTGCGTTCACCACGGTATCTGGCTCCCGAGGCTTCATTTGGCAAAATCGAATGGCTGGGATTTTTTAATTAACAACAAGACTGGGCCCACTGTGGGCTTTTAAAACCTTAAAGCTCATCTCCCCATGATATATCTTCTCCAACAAAGCCATACCTCCTACTGCTTCTTGAACAGTCCACCAACTGGGAACCAGACATGCAAATATATGAGCCTATGGGGCTGTTCTCATTTGAAACACCACAATAGCATCAGCAGCACATGGTGACGGTTGAACCGGATAGCTTGCATGTAGAAGAAAGAGCTAGATCTCTCACTCTACACAAAACTCAAGTCCACATGGATCAAGGACCTCAGCATAAGGCCTGATAACTTGAGTCTGTCAGAGGGGAAAGTGGGGGTGGGTCGGGGGGGTATGCTGTCTGCATCACAGGCATTACGATTAACATTTGACAAACGGGACCTCATGAAACTAAAGAGCTTCTGTACAGCCAAGGACATCATCATCTGAGTGAAGAAACAGCCTATAGGACGGGGACAAAACCGTAAGGTTATACATCTGAGAGAGGGTTAGTATGTAGACTTGACAGCAAACAAAACGAAACAAAACAAAACAACTCCACAAAACCCTAGACATCAAATAGACAAAACCCAATTAAAATCCGGAACATGGAACTATACAAAGAATTCTCAAAGGTTTCTACACAAGTGCTCGTCTAAAAAGTTCTCTCTAAAGAGTCCTCTCTGCTCTCTCCTGCTCGGGCTCTTTGCCTCTCCTGCTCTGATGTGATGACCGTAGTGCCGTGACTCCCAGTGCTATGCCCTCACCTCTCAGTTCTTCTTGAGTTCAGTTCTGACTCTTTGTCCTCAGCACTTCAACGTCTTTCAGAGTACGCGATCACATGGTAAAAGTTCACAAGTTTACACATAAATTCAAGCCATGAATCGGATAAGACGTTTACAACACAGAGTGTTTACATGCATACCTGGCTAAACAGCCACCATCTGTCACCAGCTCTACAGGTTCATGGAGAGTTAACCATAATATTTGTGACTGAGGTATTAGTGAAGTTTTGTATAGATAAACCCAGTCAGTATTTTATCTTCTGTCCTTGCACCTTAGTTCCCTTTTTAGGACCTTCAGTTAATTGTTTTACAACCTATTGGAATGTGCTCTAAGGTGTAGACGCCTGCTTGCTATCTCAGAAGCAATTGACTCATGGCACTTGAAGGCTGGCAGAGTTCTCGTTGCAGTTTGGACATCAGAAAGGACTTAATAGCAGTCCTAGTATAAAAGAGCTTGGTGATTACTAATATAATTTTAGGAATTCTTATAGGGTCATCATTAAGAATTTGTCTACATAGCATCTATATAGCATCACTACAAGACAGTACATCTTTAGTGTTCTGCAGAGATCTGTTCAAAAGGGTGAGCTAATACTTAGTGATTGTTATATATATTTAATAATAACAGGAAAAGTATATTAATAGCAGGAATCTTTCCTAAAATGAAATTCTTCTCGGCCTTGCCTAGAGAAACAGTTCCATCATTAACTTTCACAGTCCACGGCAGAACCATCTCAGCAAGATTACCTGCTAGTTGTTTAGCTTCTCCTTGATGGCTCCGGGCAAAGTGCGAATTAGAACGGTTTTGAGATTTTACCTTACCCCAGTCAGGATAGTTAAGAATAAAACAGCAGCAGCAGCAACAACAACGGCAATGGCAACAACAGCAGCAGCAACAGCTGACAACCTATAGTAGTGTGGACATGGGGGCAGGGGAGCACTCCTGACTCTTAGCAGAAGTGTAACTGGTCCAGCCCCTGTGGGAATCACAGCGGAGGGATCCCACAAAGCTAGCAACAGATCTGTCCTGTGATCCAGCGATGCCATTCCTCAGCATACCCTGCTGCAGAGAGCTGCTTTCTCATCCACATTCATTCTGCTTTATGCACAATTCAGATAATGGAAACAGCCTGGACGCCCTTCTGCTGATGATAATGGAGAAAGAAAATGTGCATAGATAGAGTGGAATGTTATTTAACTGATAGAAAAATGAATTATGGAATTCACAGATAATGGTTGGGGCTGTAATTAATTACTCTGAGTGATGTAACCCAGACCCAGAAAGACAAATGCTGCCTATTCCCTCTTATGTGTGAATGTTAGCTTTGACAATTTAGATGTGTGTTCATTTTATTTTATTTTATTTTTGTGGGCTGACAGTGTCCGAGACAGGGTTTCTCTGTGTAGCCCTGGCTGTCCTAGAACTCACTCTGTAGACTACACTGGCCTGAAACTCAGAAATCCACCTGCCTCTGCCTCCCAATTGCTGGGAGGTATGTACTACCATTGTCTGGCTTAGATGCATATTTAAATTAGAGTGCCCACAGAAATCAGGAGAGTAGTAAGGGACCCTGGGGTATTAGTTACTTTCTGGTATTATGACAGAATACCATGACCAAAAGCAACTTGGGGAGGTTCAAGTTCGTAGTTCAGCCCGTAATCCATCATCAAGGGAAGTCAGGGCAGGAAGTCAAGCAGGAGCTGAAGCCAGAACCACGGCAGAATGCTGCTTCCCCGCTCGCCCTCTCTGGCTTGCTCAGCCAGCTTTCTTATACAACCCAGGCCAACCTACCTAGTAATGGCACTGCCTAGAGTGGGCTAGACCCTTCCACATCGACTAGCCTAGGGAAATGGCCTCCCCAGTTGAGACTACCTCAGATAGGTCTGGGATATGTCAAGTTGACAGGTGAAGGTGACTGAGAGAAGGGAGAATCTCGTAGGAAGGGTAGAATACAGATGTCATGAAGAGGGAAAGAAAATAATGGGGAAAAGGGGGTTAAAGGGATGAGGGAGGGCAAGGTGGAGCAGGGAGTGTGGGGAAGGAAAATAATAGGACCTTTGAATATGCCATATGGAAAAGTACCACTGTGCGAGCTTTCTAAAACACACACACACACACACACACACACACACACACACACACACACACACACAGAGGAATGGACTGACTCTACAAAAGAAGCAATGCTTTTCCCAGGTCCCAGGCTATCAAATAAAAAGCCTTTTTCTAGATATGGGTTACCTCTTGAGCTGGTCAGTGGGAGTCCACAAACATTAGAGGCTACAGCCATTGCCCCTGGTGGCCCCTCCAGAACTTAATGGGAAGGCCCTGTTGCTGAAGACACCACATACTTGAACTGTAGCACAGAGAGAAATCAAGCTGGCACCAGCCTGGGAGCTTCACCCCCACTGGCTAGCTTTCATGGTGGCATGAAGTTTGACAAGTGGCCTGACCAGATCTCCCGGCTGGTACGATGTTGGTGGGAATGTTATGCGGATGAGATGGCCTGGTTGGATTTGAGACCTGCTCCATAAGATGGTACTCATGTTTGCGCTGTTAACTAGGCTAAAACCCCACTGACGAGGTCGCAGGCCTTAGCGGAGAGCCAAATACTATTATTCTGCTAAATGGACATAGTATTAAACTGCCCCCTAAATTCTTACCTTATTCCCATGGATTGCTGCATCTTCTGTCATGAGAGAAACTACCCTTGCAGTAGACGTGGATTAAAGCAGAGATTCACAGCTGGTTATCATGCAGAGTAAGAGACTGGAGTACTCAGCTCTGACTGGGCCGTCTCTCCCATACAACCTCCCTTGAGGGTCAGGGAGCATCATAAAACAGAGACAGAAAATGTATAAGAGATACAGGGAGTAGATGCCTGCAGTGAAAGATTCTTTGGTGGGCATGACAAGGCTGCTCCACTCATGAACTCGGTGGTAGGAGCTGAACCTGGTCTTCTGGAAGAGCAGCGCGTGCTCGCAGCTGCCGAGCCGTCTCTCCAGTCCTGTGTTCTGGATACAGCACTGGTAACTCACTTCCAAGCTCTGCAACTCTCCCTGCATCCCGAGGGCTTTTATCTAATTATCTATCTATCTATCTATCTATCTATCTATCTATCTATTTATCTTAAGTTGTATTTTCATGTAATTTAAAGTAATTTCTCTTGAAATTTCTTCCTTGACTCAAATATTTACTTGTATATTGTTTGAGCTCCAAGTATCATGGATTTTCCAGCTACCTTTCTGTTTCTGAGTCACTTCCATGTGATCCGAGGAGCCCACTTGTCACGATCCTGCCCTTTGACATTCGCTTAGTGTGTTTTGTGGCCTGGCATGTGGTTGCCGTGGCAATGAATGGTCCATGAGGGCAGATCTTGTACTCCTTCGTTAGAAGTTCTACCTTGCAGAATTCAGCCATCCCTCTGCTGTTCTGTCCCGCTAGTGAGTCTACACCGCTCATCGCTCTCTTCCCTTCAACTGACTTTGGTTTTGTCTGTTCCAAGAGCTGTGCTGACGTCACTGACTGTACTCACCCTCTTCTGCTTCTGTCAGTTTTGGACTGTGTTATTAGAAGTATGGAGGATCAAGGTGTGTGCAGTCCTTACCTGGATGAGAATTATCATGCCTTTGTGGAGTGTCAAACCCCTGTATCATATCATGAAGCCACTCTTCAGCCCTGGGAACTTCTCTTGCTCTGAAGTCTCCTGTTCTGAAATTAATACAGCTTCTCTTACTCCACCCCTCTTCATGTGCATGTGTATGGTGTGCATGCATGTTTGCATGTATGTTAGGGTGTGCTTATATGTGTGTGCATGTGTGTGTGCACACATGTGCATGTGTGTGCACATGTGTGTGTGCACGAGTGTGCATGTGTGTGTGTGTGTGTTTGGAGGCTTGAGGTTGATGCCAGGATTCATCTTTAATCACTCTTCTACCTTACTCATTGAGGCGGGCGGAGTCTCAGTCAGACCGAGAGATCACGGATGTGGCTAGTCTTACTAGCCAGCTTGCTCTTGGGATCCCCAGTCTCTGCCTTCTAAAGCTGGCACTACAGACAGGCCTCCATGATTACCCTGTATTTACATGGGCTCTGGGGTCTGAAGTTTGACCTGAACTGCTTGTGTGTCAAGAACTTTAACCACTGAGGCATCTTCCGGCCCACTTCCTTTTGGTTAGGGTTAAGTTGGTATCTCTTACTTCCTCCTTTGCCTTTTATCTGTAAGGTGTCTCTATATTTAAAGTGGATTTCTTAGTTACAGCATATATTTGGGTCATATTTTATACACTCTTGGCCTTTTACTTGGTTTGTTTATTTATCTTTGAGATAGGGTCTTATAGTATAATCCAGCCTGCTCCCAAACTTGCAATCCTCCTGCCTTAGCTTCCCAACTGCTGGGATTGCAGATGAGAATCACCATGCCAGCTAGTTAGTGTGTTTAGACCGTTGGCACCTGGGTTACTATTTTTAAGTTTTATGGTTTGATAATCCCAGCTCTCTGCCATCTGACACTGGTTCATGCTGATTGCTCTTCAAAATGTTGCTTGCCTTCCGGTATGCCTTGAAAGTTTTGGTTAAAAGGTGGCATATGATGTCTTGGGTGGAAGGAGCTATGTAAGTAAGTCTTTTAGAATACAGTGGCAGAGCATGTCTAGTGGGCAGTCTACAGCTCTGTGCTCTGGACTCTGAAATTCATCAGTATTTCTCAGGCTTCCCTTTGTGGGTGGGGCAGGCTGCTAGAAAGGGCTTCAGGCAGGCACTCCTGTCACCTGTGCAGAATAGTAGGGAAACAGAAGGGGCAGCTCCTTTATGTAAAGTAGGCTATGCTCCGGCACTCACTGTTCACAGAGTACACTGGTGTGTTTCACAGTGGTTCCTGTCCCTACTCCACCCCACCCTGCAGAATCATGAGGGGACTTTCCTGCGCATTCCCCTCATTACGAGGATGGATAGAGCTCTTGGAAGTGACACTCGGTAAAGCTCACCTGCCCTTGTCTTGGTGACTGGGTTTCCTGGAGCCTGACTCTCAGGTGGCCTGCCCTGTGCCTCTAGCTGTAGGGCTTTCCTGCCAGCACCGGTCCCTTCAGAGGTCTCCCCTCCAGTGAAGTCACCTCTCTTACTTCTCCAGCTTCGAGGGCAGGCCTAGGTGGTGTGGCCTCGCTTCTCTGATGGATCTAAGAGCTTTGAGTCTTGTTCGGCTTGGGTTTGTCCAGCTCACTTCTCGCTGAGGTGGAGCGATGATGTCTAAGCTCCTTCCTGGATTAGAAACTTGAGACGATCCTCATGGTTGTCTCATTCCTCGTCATTGTCAGTTGAATCTGCCTTTCTTCCGTGTTGGCAGTTCTGGCCCAAGGGGTTGAAGTCTCCGTTGTAGCGTGGTATCAGCTGGAGGAGCTGGCTAGAGTGAGGATTGTCTTAGAGTTTATCCATGCAGCTTCTTTGTTGATTGTAACTACTTCAGAGGCAAGCAGGCTTATAAATATGCTTATCAGTTATTTTTAAGGTCACAACATTTTATGTAATTTACTTCTGTGAAGCAAGAGCATTTTGAATAGTGTTCACCTGCTTTAGATACTTGTGTAGCCTCCCAGAATTCCACAAGACAGAACTCATTTCGTAGTGGAGATAGACCTCGTTCGGTAGCACAGACAGAATTCATATGGTAGTATAAATGCTGATTTGTTTCCTGAAGTCAGTCTGATAGTTTTCTTACTGTGTTAAAACCCTCTTTGGATCCTAAGAATCTGTTAACCCCATGGAACACGTTCACACTCAAGGTAACAGTCCTGTCCCATTGAGGGGACCACACCGATCTGATGGTTGATTTTGTGTAGGGACTGGAGCTATGCTCTGAAGACTCCAGGTCCTTCGAAGCAGTTCAGGAGTTCCAGAGGTTCCAGCTGCAGCCAGTGACCCACGGCTCTGAGGGCCAGCCCCGAAAACAGTGGGTGGAGAATGCACGTCCCGACCTTTCCAAGATGCCACCTGAGTCCTTGAAAGAGAGTGGTAAGTACCAAGGATATGGGGATAGAAGAGAGTGAGGCTTTTCTTCCCAAGGGATGGGCTTGGGGGTGGGGTGGGGAGAAAGGACATACAGAATTCAAGGTACACAGTGGGATAAATGTTGGATGGATGCTGTTATTGAGCCAAAGGTTGAGAAGCTCTGTGAGATGGGAGCAAGACCCGCTGGCTGGAGTCATACAGAAGGCGCTGGCGTGGCAGTGGGCTGGGTGCTGCTCACAGGATGGGGAAGGGTACCTCACACCTGGGACATAACTGAAAACGGCTTAGGAGTCCCAGCTTCTAAAGGAAGTGAAATGGCAAGTGCGTGCCGGGTGTGGGGCACCCTTGGTGTGATTCCCAGCATGACCTTTGGGAAGCTGCGTCTCAGAAGGAAGTGGTTTTAGAGAACCAAAGCTTTTATCTCACGGATTGCTCTCTTCTTCAGCTGTCCTCACACCCCAAGCCCCAACTGTTCCAAAGATGGCGAGCATTGGAGATTGGGAGGTGGCAGGCAAGTCCCAGGTAAACTACTGTTTTCTTTTCATGTCATCCTCTTCCTGTGCCCTGTCCCTAACTCATGGCCTCCCTAGCAAAGGGAGAGAGCATAGGCTGTTAGCCCTTGGCCCCTGGGCCTGCTGCTAATTCATTGACAGGGATGCTGGCCCCACATCACAATCTGTGGTGTTAGAAGCTGTAGTGAGCTCTCTTAGGCCTGGTCAGGTTCCCAGGGGGGTTTTAAAGTGTCATTGATATTTAAGGTCCTCTGTGTATGTGTCATAGGAAACCCCGAGCCCCAGTAGACAAGCCAAGAAGGAGCCCTGCCAGGACCCCGCAGGAGGTGATCGTGGGGACAGTGCGTGCCTGGGTAAGGAAAGCTCTGGGTAACTCTGTTCCGGGGTCCAGCTGGCCTGTTTCTGGCACACTCAGTTCCAAGAGAGGGGTTGCCACATGCCCAGAACCCGAGCTCTGCCCTCTCTGGACTTTCAGGGGAGGAAGAAGACTGGCTCCTTGTAGCCACCCATGTAGTGAGTCTGCAGGTTGGGATGGGGGCTGCATGCTGTTACCTGGAGCCAGCCCTGCTGGACTCATCACCTCAGTCAGTCACCTTAGTCCGGAACTGGCCCAGGCTCTCTGTCTCAAAAGTTCAGCACCCACTGAGAACTCCCCTTGCGGGCAGACTCCTGCAAACTGAGGTCATGAGAAAAGCGAGTAGCAAGGGCTTCTAAATGCTCAAAGCTCATGTGACCAGCACACCTTTCTCTGAAGGCCAACGCTAAAGGGTCTGTCCCCAGAGGGAGGGAGGGAGGGAGGGAGGGAGGGAGGGAGGGAGGGAGACACACAAATGGGGTAGAATAGAAAGGTTTCAACAGAGTAACTTGTGAAAGGTTAAGATAGATGGCTGAGGGCTGCCTACTGGACAGTGGGACCCCAATAGTGCTTGCTAATTGAACTGATCAAGAAATGCTGAATTAGAGTACCCCAAAAAGGCTTTACATCAAAATTCGTTATCTAGATCACCTCAAACATGTACTATGATGAAAGGCTTTCTGCTTTGTTAGGACCAGGCGCTGCTGGGAAGGTCTTCCTGTAGACCAGCTACATTTTTAGGATGAGGACGTCCTAGAGGATGCGATGTTCCAGGCATGCTACCTGTTAGCTCAGCAATGCTCTAGGGCTCTACATTCATTCATTCATTCTCTCTCTCTCTCTCTCTCTTTCTGTCTTTTTGTCTGTCTGTCTCTGTGTCTCTGTCTCTCTCTGTCTCTGTCAGTCTCTGTGTTTGTTTCTGTCTGTCTCTATGTCTCTGTCTCTCTCCCTCCCTTCTTCTCTCTCTCCCTCCCTCCCTGCCTCCCTGCCTCCCTCCCTCCCTCTCTCTCCCTCGCTTGCCTTCTCTCTCCTTCCCTCCAACAGTGAGTTGAGTCTGATGGGGATTTTTGAGGTCCTGTGTGTTTTCTTAGCCACGCTGTTGTGTGATGTATTTCATAACAACAGCATGGCAGATGAAGAGCCGGCAGGTCCCTTTCATTTTTGGTGATGGTCCTGTGTCTTCTAAGCACCCCTCTCTAGGAAGATCATCACGGGAGTTTCTAATTGGCCTCTTGGAGGAGAAGGATGTGGGTTTCAGGAACAGTTTAGATAAACACAGTCCGACAGGGTTGTTTCTGCTCAGGCGTTTCTGTCCTTCCTTTTGTGCAGGAGTTCCAGCTTCAAAGCCAAGTGCCACCTCCCAGCAAGAGCAAGGACCGGAGATTTGGGGTCTGAGCCTTATAAATTCTGGGAATGGGAGTGCTGCAGACGATAGCCTGGACAGTGCGCAAGACAAGCCAGTGCAGGCAGTGGCCCAGGCAGACTCAAGGGCCTGGGGAGAGCCGTGCCAATGGGGTGCGGAGGACATGAAGGTGTCAGGTGTTCACTGGGGCTATGAGGAAACCAAGACTTTCCTGGCCATCTTAAGTGAGTCTCCTTTCTCTGAAAAGCTCCAGACCTGTCACCAGAACCGCCAGGTATACCGGGCTATCGCAGAGCGACTGAGGGCACGGGGCTTCTTGCGGACTCTGGAGCAGTGTCGCTACAGGGTCAAAAACCTTCTCCGGAACTACCGGAAAGCCAAGAACAGCCATCCGCCAGGGACCTGCCCCTTCTATGAGGAGCTGGAGGCCCTTGTGAGGGCTCGGACAGCCATCAGAAGAACCTCAGGTGGGCCAGGAGAGGCAGTGGCACTCCCCAGGCTGGGTGACAGCGACACTGAGATGGATGACCAAGACGAAGGGAGCTGGGAGCCCGAGGAGACCGTGGAAGACTGCAGTGGTTCTGGCCTGGCCGCCGAGGAGTCTCTTCAGGGGCCCAGGATTGCAGGGGGCCCAGCTCTGCTCCAGAGCCGTATTGGTAAGAACATGGCATTTAACTAGATGAATATCAGCCAGGCTGCTGCCTCGTGAGGTTAGAGCTCAGCCTGTGAGTCAGTAAGACGCCAAGTACCTGGGCCCTCCTCAGACTCACTCTTCTCTGCACCACGTCTCTTAGTTATAGGAGCAAATAACTCTGAAGCCTTGCCAGACCGGGAGAGATTCCAGTTGCTTCCAAAGGGTGTCGCTGAGGACACTCCGAGGTGGTACCCGAGTGATCTTGTCATTTCCGTAGGCGTGTTTCTCATAATGCGGGTGAGAATGGCCAATTAATTCACAGATAGCAAGTCTTGGGTAAGAAAGTGTGTGAAATACTGGCGTATAGAGAAGAAAGTGACAGTGTAGCCTTGAGAGTCACTATGTGGCAAACACCTGATACTGCAAAGGGAAAGTCTGTGACAGCCATCTGAGGCTTTGGAAGCCACATTGGCAGGAACAGAGCCTGGTCTCCTGCCTGGAGTTCATGTAGCCCCTCCCCCACTCCACCTCCTTGGGTTATGCCGCTTACCCGAATGGAGACTAAACTGTGGCCCTGCCCGTGGACCAGTGAGGAAAGCTTTTCCTTAGTCATAGTCTGTGCCCTGGTCACTGAAGTCCATTGATGTCTCTGATCCTTGTGGATTCTCAGGTTCCAAATATTGTTGAAGAGAGGATTCACAAAGGAGACAGGGGATGCGTTTAGAGTGACTGCAGGGAGAATGTCATGGATGATACCATTTGTCAGCTGAAGCCACGGGGTGGGTCACTTGATGCAGTTGCTAAAAGCATGGCCAGTCGGCCTCTCCTTCAGCAAGACT
This sequence comes from Mus musculus, assembly GCF_000001635.26. Lineage (NCBI taxonomy): Eukaryota > Metazoa > Chordata > Mammalia > Rodentia > Muridae > Mus > Mus musculus. The sequence continues at coordinate 128,588,634 of NC_000070.6, read as the reverse complement.
GTCTCTTGAAATGGTGAGAGAGGATGCCTTGGCCGGCTTCCCTAGCATGTCTCTTGAGTTTGTGTTGCCAGGTGCTTGGACAGTCTCTGAGATCTGTGTTCTGGATCTGTAGAAGTGCAGGTGACCCCAGTCCTAATGACCTAGGTAAAGCTCCTAAGCCTCACATGTCTGAACTCTTCACTTCTGACAGCAGGCGTGCACTGGGGCTTCGAAGAGACCAAGGTCTTTCTGGCAATTCTCAGTGAGTCCCCCTTCGCCGAAAAGCTTCGCACCTGTCACCAAAACAGCCAGATATACCGGGCCATCGCTGAACGGCTGCGTGCGCTGGGTTTCCTGCGGACGCTGGAACAATGCCGCTACCGATTCAAGAACCTTCTTCGAAGCTACAGGAAAGCCAAGAGCAGCTGTCCACCAGGAACCTGCCCGTTCTATGAGGAGATGGACTCACTGATGAGGGCTCGGACTGTGATCAGAGCCGTGGAGATGGTAGGAGAAGCCACAGGCCTCCCTGGATCTGGGCAGAGCAGTACTGAGGCTGATGACCAAGAGGCCTGGGGTGAGATGGAAGATGAGGACGCCGTTAGACTTCTGACTCCAGACTCCCAGCCTGCAGATGCAGGTGAGGCTGGAGCCATTGGGTGTTGGCAGAATCTGCAGCCCTGTACAAAGATGGGAGCTGAAAGGACCAGGATGGGCACAGGACACACCAAGACCAAGTTCTCAGCACAGAGGAGATTTATTTGCCCCAGAGGGACAGAGGGCAGGGAGTAAGAAACAAAGACAGGAGATAGAGGATGAAGGAGAGGGTAAAGAAACAAGGTGGGGTAGGGGCAGGGCAGGGTGGGGCGGGCTGGGGGGGACAAGTGGTATTTTCCCAGGAGGAACAAAGGACTGCCTCTGGATAGAGAGGAGACAGATGTGGCCCACAGGCAAATGGTTTATAAAGTACAAGGGGAAACCCCATGTCAGGATAAGGTATTTAATTTTAATTGGGCATGTTAATTAGATGAGCCAAAGGGAGCTTTTGATTGCTGGACTTCAATACTTTGAACCTTTGAACCAATACTGGACCTTAGTGGTCAGCCTCAGGAGGAGAAAGTGGCCAAATAACAGACTAGACCTTGGAGGCCAGCTTTAGGGATGTCATGGAACAGTTTAGCAAGGCAGAAGGAGTGAGAGAGGGTCACGGCCTCCAAGCCAGGTTTGCCAGGCTCGAGTCTACTAGAACCAGGCATATCATCTTCGTCTCTGAGCCAAAGAATGGATGCGATCCAACGGGAAAAGCCTGTGCACTGTGTAGACGCTGTCATACGTTGTCATCTGTTTAAGTGTCAGCCTGCATTCTGGGTGGCTGGTCTAGCTTTTACTGGGACACACCTGGGTAACTATGGAACTGATTGTTGACACGGGGTCTGCTTAATGTGCTGGATGACGAGAAGAGCTGTTTATTATTGAATACAGACTTCAGAGGAATGCCTGGGGAGGAAAGCCAGGCTGCGTGGTCACTAGGGTGGGGTTACTGCATTCTAGACTGATGGGTGGAGGGGAGAGCCAGGCTTCATGGTGGCTGGGGTGGTGGGTGGGGTTACTATATCCAGACTGTTCATCAGCGTTTCAGGGCTAGAAGCACATGCTTACACAAAAACTTGACAGCTTTTGCGCTAGTCACATTTATAAGCTGTGGGCTATCATATATAAATCTGTTAGCCAGATCGAGAGAATACATGGTATAGGTGTGGTAGCGGTAACCAGCGAATGAACCGAGACCTTCCGTTTGTCTGTCCTTTCAGGATTTGAGTTGAAGCGTGAGGAAGAAGACCAGATTTCAGAGCAGGATGTTTTGGGGGATTTGCCTGGCGCCTTATCAAGATATACCACCAAAGCCGTTTGCCAGCCTTGTGACTGGGGGGAGGACCATGTGAACGGAAATGAAGGGGAGTGGAGGAACACATGGGAAGAGTGCTCCTCTGAGGAGGACTTAGAAAAACTCATTGACCACCAAGGCCTGTACCTCACAGAGAAACCCTACGGATGTGACACACGTGCCAAAAGCTTCAGTCGGAAAGTGCATTTCTTTGCCCCGCAGCGGACCCATTCAAGTGAGAAACCCTACAAGTGTCTTGGCTCTGGGAAGAGTTTTAGTGACCGTGCCAACCTCAGTACCCACCAGAGAATCCATATTGGAGAGAAGCCGTACAGATGCCTGGAGTGTGGGAAGAGCTTCAATGACCCCTCTAACCTCATCACCCACCAGAGAACCCACACAGGGGAAAAGCCCTATAAATGTGGGCTGTGTTGGAAAAGCTTTAACCAGAGCTCAAACCTGCTGAAACATCAGCGGGTCCACTTGGGAGGACCTCCCAACCAGCGGGATGAGCCCGGGGAGAACTTTGGCCAAAGTCTATCATACAGTGCTCACTGGAGACGAAATTCTACACAGGAGGGACCTAAAGAACCTCAGAATATCAGCATGGGTGCCGACTCTCCTGGAGCCTGTCACCCCAACTCCGGGGAGAAGCTGTACTCGTGCCCTGAGTGTGGAAGGTGCTTCTCTAAGAGCTCTGCCCTCACGAGTCACCAAAGGATCCACAGTGGCGAGAAGCCGTATGAGTGTGCCGTGTGCGGGAAGAGTTTCAGCAAGAGCTCCAGCCTGGCTAACCACCGACGGACTCACACCGGCGAGAAGCCGCACAAGTGTGCGGACTGCGGGAAGTGCTTCAGCGAGCGTTCCAAGCTCATCACCCACCAGAGGGTCCACACGGGAGAGAAGCCCTACGAATGCCCCGAGTGTGGCAAGTTCTTCCGAGACCGCTCCAACCTCATCACCCACCAGAGGATTCACACGGGAGAGAAGCCGTACAAGTGCAGAGAGTGCGGGAAGTGCTTCAACCAGAGCTCCAGCCTCATCATTCACCAGCGGATTCACACGGGCGAGAAACCCTACAAGTGCACAGAATGCGGCAAAGACTTCAACAACAGCTCCCACTTCAGCGCCCACCGCAGAACCCACGCGGGAGGGAAAGCGTTGTAGGCAACACCTCCTCCTCCTCCTGACAGAAGCAATAATGTGTATCTATGCCTCTCAAGTTCCTAAAACACTCTAGAAAGAAACCTTCCGATGTTTAAGCTTGCTGTAAATCTAGAGGTGCCATCTTTGTAAAATCCGGGTAATTTGGAAGTGAATTTCAGTGACTAAGGTTTGAAGGTACTTCCAAGTGTAATTTGGTTTGCACACGCCCAATACACACATAGAATCCTTACGATGTCTTTACAAATGCTGTCACTTGAGAACTTAGTCTGAGGCAGATGGGTGATATTGGGGTTAGAGTTGAATCCGTGGCCCAGCATACTGATTCCTGTTTCTTTCTGTGCCTTCGCTACCCTTCCCACGGAAACCAGTTCTTGTTCTTCTTGGTAGTTTGCAGTTGGAGCAAATCCTCACAGGGAAAACCTTGAAAACTCACAGTGAGAGGAGGTGTAGACTGGGAACTAGTGCCTGGGGTACCCCATCTTGAGGTCAGCAGCAAGTGGGGCCACAGCGAGATCATTGCAGAATCATTACTAATAGAAATAGCTGTTCATTGAACATTTGCTCTTTGGCAGCCTGTGTGCCAAGCGCCTTATGTAACATCTCATTTAATCCTCAAAGTAGTCCCAGCGTAGAAAATGGAGGAGGCACAATTCATCAAGACTTGTGTGTCCCCAGAGCCTGAGGGGCTGGGTGCTCTCCTGAGTCCTCTTACATGAGGGCATTAATGAACTCTCTGTCTTTTACAAGTACAGAAGTTGAGAGTTCCTGCAGGTGAGAGGATTTGGGACGTTCAGAAGTGGTGAGGTGCTCTGTGTGAGGCTGAGTTGTTACCAGAGCAATGGGTCTGAGTCACCATCTTTATAGAGTCATACGGGTGAGAGAGGTAGGTAGATGGAGACAGTGTGACTTGCAGCGAGATCGTGCTTTGGCTAAGAAGTGGGTTGAAGAGTCCTTTCTCAGGTCAGTCCTGCTTCTCTGTACCTGTGGCTGGGCACAGGTGACCATGTCTTCCCAAACTCAACTTCCCTGTGCTCAGTCTCGCCTGCCTTTTGGTCTCTCTGGCTCAGTTTCTTCATTTCCAATCCCGATGCCTGAGGTAGAAGGAGCTGAAACATTGTCCTTTACTGAGAGGGCTTGAAAAGGGTTCCATGTTCTAGGTTCATGACACCCTTTTAGCTTGAGTCCTCTTGTCCTAAGCTGCCCTATATGGTCTCTTAGACCAGCCACTCCCACAACAGGCTACGGCAGGGAGGCCCATACACAGTGCTTTTCTTGTTTGTAGCACTTTGGCCTCCATAGTTTTTCTTAGGGTTTAAAAACATTGAATAAGGACTTTGACTTTCATAGATTTTTAAAGGAAGGTGACTTTCTTACGTCTATGTGTGACCTTAGAGTGCCACTTGTATCCCAGTTACTTCAGGGCTCTGGAAGTATTGATCAGAGAATAGCTGTGAAGAACTTTGAAGACTGGAACGTTCTATTTGTATGTGAGAAAGTAGGTGGAAGCTCTTGATTGCTGTCCCCTCTAAAGGAGGTCACTCCCTAGCCTTCTTCTAGGAACCGGAAGCCCCTTCCCAGGAACGAGTCCACTGGAGGCTACTTTCTGTCAACTCTCTTCAGCTTACCTTTCCTGGCTCATCTTATCTCTGAGGATCAGGGGTCATGGGGTGAGCCCTGGTTAAAGATCAGCAAATGTCAGTTATTGCAGTAAGAAGATACGTAGGATACCCTGGGTCTGAAAGGAAGGGTCCTGAGGGAGAGAAGAACATTCTAGAGAAAGTTACCAAGGTATGAAAGACCTGGGTTCTAGGTGAAGGTAGAGGCCCAGGTTTGTATCCTGGGGTAAGGGACTGGGATGGTGGGAGGGTGGCATCTGGGATTGCACAGGTGCTGGGACAAGGTCATTCTGGGTGCAGCAATGCCTTCAGCTCTTTCTTTTCAGAAGTTGGAAGCTCAGCTGGGTGGGCCCTTAATGGTGCTAATCTCTATCGATTCCAGCCTCACATTCAGCACATGCCTTAGTTGTAATTAAATTGCCTAGTGCTTTTTTTCTCTCCAAACTGAACATTTTGTATTTCTTTCTGTCTCACTTGCAGTTTTTGATTGCAGACCCACATAAGAGTTATTGGTACTAACTATGCCACAGGCACATTACTACACTGTTTTGAAATACTCCTTAAAAAAAAAAGGTTCATTACTTTTAAATTTAGCTTTGGGCAAATTCTTAGAGCACAGGCAGAAGGCAGCCAGATTATTTGCCAGAATGTCACACAAACGGTCTCATATCCCAGTCCCTAATACTTTGTTTCCTTCTGAATCCTCAGGAGCTGGGCCCTCACAGTCTGCATTTCCCTCAGTACTACTATTGTCCTGACTCTTACTGTTGTGGCCCATTAAGCTTTGCTTATAGCATCCCATCCTAAACACAAAGCAGAGAGAACAAACTGGAATTGAGTGAGACTATAAGCAATCAAAGCACCACCCTCCCCCCTCCTGTGATATACCTTTCCCAGCAAGGCTGTGCTTCCTAAAGGTTCCATCAACTCCCAAACAGCACTGCCACTGAGGGTCAGGGATTCAAATACTACCTGAGCTTACGGGGAACATTTCTCATTCAAACCATCATCGTCATGTGTGGATGGAGCCTAAATGGCAGGCTCAGGGTGATGTGTTCAGATGTGCATTGTCAAAGTCTAACAGCTGATTGGAGCTTAAATGTGTTGCTGTCTGGCTGAATGGTAATATTGCAGTTAGAAGAGGTAAGGATGTGAATGGCTACAGTGGTTCTGTGGAGGGAGAAGATACCTTTCTAGGGTTTCAGAGGAAAACTTAAGAAGAGCAGAGGAAAGCAAAGGGCCTTTCATGCCTGGATGAAGCATCCATGATTCCAAGGGGACAGGATGTAGAGACAGAAAAGCAGAATATGTAGGCTTAGTCTGTGACAATTTGAACTGGGGGTTCCTAATGGACCTTTGAGTAACAATTCATTTGTATGTTTGAGCCTGAAGTTGGGTGATAGAATATGTCTAGAGAGTTATATATGTGGGTATGGAGGCAAACTCACAAGCAAGGGATTATACTCAAAGTCAAAGCAGTATTGTGCTTAAGACAGAACTGGAGAAGCACGGAAATGTGAAGGGAGATCCCTCAAGGCAATGAGGACCACTCCCCAGCTGACTCTTGTCATCTTTTTGACACTGCCTCCCTTGTTTGCTAACCTCTGGCTTCTTAGAATAATCTTGTGCTTTCTGGAAGTTTTACTGTGGAGGACTGAGCTCCCTGAGGAGGTGAAATGGTTGCCGAGACTGTTCTTTCCTTTGCTGTTGGGACTGTGCTAGTGCCTCTTGCTTTCAGTCATGGCTGTTGGAACTGTGCTGGTGTCTCTTATTTGCAGTCATGGCTGTTGGGACTGTGCTAGTGTCTCTTGTTTGCAGTCATGGCTGTTGGGACTGTGCTAGTGTCTCTTGCTTTCAGTGATGGCTGTTGGGACTGTGCTAGTGTCTCTTGCTTTCAGTGATGGCTGTTGGGACTGTGCTAATGTCTCATGTTTGCAGTCATGGCTGTTGGGACTGTGCTAGTGTCTCTTGCTTTCAGTGATGGCTGTCGGGACTGTGCTAGTGTCTCTTGCTTTCAGTGATGGCTGTTGGGACTGTGCTAGTGTCTCATGTTTGCAGTCATGGCTGTTGGGACTGTGCTAGTGTCTCTTATTTGCAGACATGGATGTTGGGACTACTAGTTTATCTTGTTTTCAGGGATGGCTGTTGGGACTGTGCCAGTGTATCATGTTTGCAGTCATGGCTGTTGGGATTGTGCTAGTGTCTCTTGTTTGCAGTCATGGCTGTTGGGACTGTGCTAGTGTCTCATGTTTGCAATCGTGGCTGTTGGGACTGTGCCAGTGTATCATGTTTGCAGTCATGGCTGTTGGGACTGTGCTAGTGTCTCTTGCTTGCAGTGATGGCTTCTGCTGCCCTTATTATCTTTTGCTTTCTTCCTCTTCACAAGTCTTTTGGTTTTAAGTTCAGACACAAAGCAGGGGTAACAGGGGCCAGGAGAACTGTCTACTCAAGTCTTTTGGGAACTCACTCAGGTGATGTCTGTTCTAGACCAGATCCACCACCTTGCCTATATCCCTTCAGAAGGACTTCTCTGCTTGAGTAAATTGGTATCTGGGTTTTACCTTACTCTCCTTGGGTGGTAGATTCACTCTGCACAGTGGTGGACACAGTTCCTCAGCCCTAACTCTGGAACCAGAGTGGTGTTTGCTGCATTAGGGGAGTTTTGTATTTGGCTGAAAGCAGGCTAATGGCCTTCCCTTTCACTGACTCAGCACAGAGCAGCAGACCTAAAGGTAAGGAAGGTAAGGGAAACATGGGCAGGGCTTCTCTGGAGCCTAAAGCAGTTTCTCTCAGGTTTATTCCCCAGCACAGAACTCATAGCTATGACTTCCTTTCCTGACCCCTCTCCAAAGCAGAGCAAAGCAGATGCACGTTCTGGCCCTGTGCTCTGTTACAGGCTGCAGAGGAGAGCTGGTGTTTACTGACTCTCCGGTCAGGGAGCGAATCTAAAAACAAATAACCTCATTGCCTTATTGGTGGTGGTGGTGGTGGTGGTGGTGGTGTTTGATTCACACCACAAGAGTCTGTTCTCTTCCTCCACCATATAGATTTCAGTGATTAAACTTGGGTCACCAGGCTCGGTGGCAAGTGCCTTTACCTGCTGAGCCACTTCCCTGGCTCAGGAAGCCAGCAGCTTTTGAGAAATGAATGCCATGATGTTTGGAATGGAAGTGGGCATGACGGATATCCTTTGTGCTCCAGGGTGCTGCCAAGGTCTGCTATCCCCAACACCTCCCATTTCCCCTCTCCCTTTCACTTCTACTGTGTGGATGTTGATGACTTGGCTCTGTCTCCTTCCCAGGCCTCTTGGGAGCCAGCTGTCTGCCATCCAGCCCTGCTTGTGGTGACCCCTGGCGCCCACAGCTCTGTCCACCTGCACCATCTTCAGGTTCTTTGCCTATGCAGTTGTCACATATATGCACACTCAGCAGCCCTCATGCAGCCCCCGGGGAGCTTTGCACACTCATCCCGGCCTTTGACTCAGCCCCTCAGACATGATATCCCCTCAGGTGTTTCAGATTAGGTTGGGTTCCCGGCTGCTGGGATAGGCAGTTCCTAAAGTTAAAATGAATCATACAAAATACACTTTCTACCTCAGTTAGATCCCTCCCTTGCATCGGATGTCCCTTACACACTCCAGTTTGGAGCAAGCACCGTTCTTATTCCTCTCCCAGTCTGCTCCAAGGGGTCTGTGCAGCTGAGAAGGAGTGGTTATCCATCCTCATTACACACACCCTCACACTTATGAGCTTTTAGGCAATGTAGAATCCTCTTCTCTACCTCTGTCTCACTGCTCACCTCTAAAGGAGGAGGAGGAGGAGGAGGAGGAAGCAGAGGGTGTTAGACCTCCCAGTTCTCAGTGAGCAGCCATTTTCCCACTCAATGCTAACGGCTCCCCCCCCCCCCCCCCCCCACTTAGTTAAAGCCAGAGCCTCAGGTCAGTGAGGAGCAGCTCCTTTCTCATTTATTTTCTTTCTTTCTTTTTTTCTTAAAGATTTATTTATTATATGTAAGTGCACTGTAACTGTCTTCAGACACTCAAGAGGGCATCAGATATCATTATGGATGGTTGTGAGCCACCATGTGGTTGCTGGGATTTGAATTCAGGACCTTCAGAAGAGCAGTCAGTGCTCTTGACCGCTGAGCCATCTCTCCAGCCCCTCTCGTTTATTTTCTAAATGCATTGAACGTGGTCTGGGGATTCACGTGGGACAACATCATCGTGATTCTCTCTCTGTGTAGATTCTTGTCATGTTTGTTGCTTATTGCTGAAGTCATGCTTACTTTTTACATCTGTGTTGCAGGAAAATACACCATAGTCATGCTACCTAGAGGATGAGGGTCACAGGAAGGGGCATTTAAAAAATCAAGTTCTGAGAACAGTATCAGGCACTCACCTGAGCCCAAGTGGCTGTCACTGAAAACTGTTGTCACTTAAGTCTTGAGAGTTCCTGGTGCTCAGGAAGTCCTACTTTGGTGGCAGGTGGTGAATCAGGAGGGAAGGGGGTGTCTCTTTCCACACAGAAGCTGGGATTAGCCTCAGGGCCCTGGGCAACTAACAGACCACAAGAGAAGTTTGTGCAGTCCTAAGAGGCCCATAGGACCAGCAGGTGGTGCCTCAGCGGCGCCCCCTGGTGGCAGTGGTCAGAAGCTTTCTACAAACCCATGGACCCAGATCAGGAGAGGGTGCCTGTGTGGATGGCAGCTGACCACATCTGAGAAATCCTATACCTGAAGTTTCTAAGAAACAGAAGTGAGACTGGGGAGGCAGGGGTCGCGCTAAACCTATCTGTCAGGGAAATGAAGTAGGTACAATCAGCAGGGATTTCTCGGTAGGCTAATTCCTTTAGAAAAGTAGACATTTGCAATTGACTTTTTAGATGTGTTGTGGTCACTGAAGTTAGAATTGGTTGCCTCTTAGCCTGTAAGAGACTGACTGAAGACCTTAACTAAAACAAACAGGCCCTTCGGGGCTATTAGGTCACCTGGCTTTATTTTATTTCATTATTCTGGCTTTGCTTTCTCATTTTTTACTATTTTCTTTCTTTTCTATGCTATGTTTTAGAGTGAGGTGGCCTGCAGAGTAAATTACATGATGACCAAAAGGGGCAGGGGGAAGAAACTAGGTATGGATTCTTCTAGAACTTCTTTGTTACTCGAGAAGGGTAAAAGTGGAAGGGGAGCGCATGTTGGGACTTGAAGAAGGGCTAACCATGGCGGAATTTGAATTTCTGCCTTTTGGCTTCTTTATATTTCTGAAAATGGCATCTTGCTTATTTTGCCCTTTGATTATAGACAGTACATTTCTTTTTACATTTTCACAGTTTCCTGTTTCTTTACTACCTGGTGGTTATAAAGGTGCACCCACAGATGAGTTCTGTGAGTCAGATGTGCTTGGTGTGTCAGCCTCGCTCTGCCTCCCAGGCCGTCAAAAAAACAAGGAAGAAATCGTTTGCAGTTGCGTGCTTCTCTGTTGCTGTGATAAAACACAGATCAACACCAACATGTAGGAAAGGGTTTGTTGGGAGTTAGTTCTAATGCTTTGTCTTAATTTGGCTCCCAAAAGCCACACTTCCAAATGCTGAGGGTCTCTGTCCCCAGCTGGCTTCGATTAGTAATAAAGAATTGCTTGGTCTACAGAGTGAGTTCCAGAACAGCCTAGGTTACATAGAGAAACCCTGTCTTGAAAAACCAAAAAAAAAAAAAACAAAAAAAAAAACAAAAAAAACCAACAACCCACCCCCCCCAAAAAAAAAAAAGAATTGCCTTAACAACCAACCAACTGCAGGGCAGGGAGATGGAGGCGGGACTTTTAGATTGTGAGGGCAAGGATGGGACTGAGGGGAAGAAGAGAATCACATGACTCCGAGGGAAAAAATCATCCAGCAATGTAGGGAGAAACAGAAAGCAGCCTGGAAGGGGTGGGGGTGGGGGCTTCCCAGAAGGTAACAGGGCAGCAAAGATAAATATAGATTTAGAAGGTATTAAGCAAGGAATACCCAGCCATCGAGCTAGTCAAGGCACATCAAAGTTAGATGGCCTGTTGTATGACTTTCATTCATGAACCCAGATCTCATGGGTGGGGGCAGCATGCACAAGACCCACCGGGAGCCAAAGCAGCTAACTAATCAACTGTTAAATAAACTGGGTTTATTTAGCTTATACTTCGATGTCACAGTCCATCACTGAGGGGGAGTCAGGGCAGGGACTGATGCAGAGAACACGATGGAGGAATGCTACTTACTAGCTGCCTCCCACTGGCTCACTCAATTGCCTTTCTTAGCCAGCCCAAGTCCACCCGTCCAGGGGTGGCACCATCCACAGTGGGCTGGGCCCTTCTTCATCTATTAGCAATTAAGAAGATGCCCCGACAGAGATGCCTAAAAGTCAGTCCGACGGAGGCAGTCCCTCCATGGAGGTCCCCTCTTCCTAGGTGTGTCAGGTTGACAGCTGAAGCTAATGCTGAGGGTTAATTTTGGCTCACAGTTTGAAGGTACACCCATCGTGTCACCTGTCATGTCAGGAATGTCACAGCAGCAGGAGCCTGTGGCATATGCAGTCAGGAGGCAGAGGATGGGAGTGCCTGTGCTCAGCTCATTATGTCTTTATATGGTCTAGGATCCCTTCATAAGGGATGGTGCTACCCACAGTGGGCGAATCTTCCCATCTCTCAACGTGATCAAGACAATCCCCAACAAGCATGCCCAGAAGTTCATCTCCCAGATAATTCTAGATCTCATCAAGTTGATAGTTGAGGTTAACAATCCTAGCTGGTCTTTTAGAAACATTTCTAAACGATTCTGCATCCCTGGAAGCCTTTCAAATGGTGGCTACTCAGGTCTCAGAGCTGAACCGCTTGGGAGGGACACGGGTTGTGGAGTTCTCCTCACACACTGTTGTGTCTGCTCCCCACACACTGTCACTTCTTTGCTTCCCTGTTGCTTTGGTCAGTCACCCAGAGATCTTACAGGGTGAAAGGACTGGTGTGCAAAGACCATAAGTTCAGCCTCAGCCAGGTGACGTGGTCACCCCACTGAGAGGCCCAGGTTAGTACCTTGCTTTAGGTAATATCCAGCTGCTATACAGGAAAGCCTGAAAACAAAAGTCAGATGCAGTTTTTAGGCCCCAGGGCCATTCTCCAGACCAGCATTCCATCCCAGTGTCCCTTGGCATGTTCTTTGTGTTTCCCAGCATCCTTCCTCTGCCTGAGTCAGCTATTGTCCGCTGAGCATCCTCCTGCAGCTGCCCAGGTCTGCTTCCCCTGGCTGGTTTTCCTTCTCTGCATCCAGTTCTGGCTGTCACCCTGAATGGCTTGGATGTTCACAGGAGCTCAAGGTGGCATTGCCATCTTTGACACCACAGCCACTCACTCAAAGCCCGGGCCTTGAACCCTCGACCCCCAGCATCCACAGTTAGTGTAATCTGGACTCTTGTCTCTCTCAAGCTTCAGATTTTCTCAGCTGGTTACCTGGCATCTCCTCTGGGTCTCAGCATGACTGTGTGGATTTAAGCCTGCCTTCTAACCCTCCATCCTTCTTTGTTTCATCCAGTAAAGAGTGTCACCCATCCAGACATCTGGCAGGCACGTTAGAACCTCTTCTCCCATTGTTTTCTCCATCCACTCAACCATCCCTGTTTATTCTCACCACCACTCCTTCCACCCTCACTGTGTTTACCCTACCCTTACCCAGTTATTGCCATCCTGAACCTAATTGTTGCCCCTTAACCCAGTTATTGCCCCCTAAACCCAGTTGTTGCCCCCCCATACCCGGGTGCTGAACTGATACATCTGCCAGGTTCTCCTTAGCTCACGCTTCTCTCACATTGCAGAGCAAGGTACCACCACCCCTTCCTTCCTGTTATGGATGTGTGATTTGCCCTTGTTTTCTGTCACACTCTCTTCTCCACAATTCCTCCTGCTCTGACTACTTTGGTCTCTTTCCGTTCCTCCCACAGCCTGGGACCCTGCCAGGCTTTACACAAACCGGTCCAGCTACTGGAATGCGGATCTTGGCACTCATAACCTGGCCAACTCCTACCATCATCTTTCAGGTCTCAGTTGAAATCACAGAAAGTCAGGCCCTAACTCCCAGCTGAGTTAGGTCAACCCTCCCTCCCATTACTTTCCTTGTAGTCTGTCAGTACATGCCAGTACATGTTAGTACATGTTAGTACATGTCAGTACATGTTACTACATGTCAGTACATGTTACTACATGTCAGTACATGTTACTACATGTCAGTACATGTTAGTACATGTTACTACATGTCAGTACATGTCAGTGCCTGTGCCAGACCAGGTTGGGCTCCCTGAGAGCACAATGATTTTGTTCAGGGGAACTTCCTCTCATGAAGCCAGTGCTTTGCACGACCCAGCAGAGAGACAGAATTGGGGATCCAAGCTAGGCTGATCTTGATCAAAGGTGATATCTGGCTTTCCTAAGCCTCAGGTTGGTCTGAGCCAGGCTTCCTTCCTCTTCTCCACTGCAGAGAGAAGTGTGCCTCTCTCCTTCATTCCGTCTCCAGCTCAGGCATAATTCAGATAGGGTTACCAACAGAACAAAACCTCACACGCCTTCTGTGTGACGTTTGTCACGTGTGTCAGGCACTGGCACGGTCTGTCATTGGAGGATCAAACAAAAACAAAAAAAACAAAAACCCCGCAAGGTCTGTGAGACTGGGCCTGGAGGAAAAATAAGCACAGGTCCTACACAGCACCCAGCAACCACCCTACGAGCTTGTTTATGGCAACAATATGATGGTAAAACATTTTATAATGGAAATACTCAATGAAAGGGGTTGGGATACAAATTACAGCACTGGCAGGCATGGAAAATAAGCAGCTACTTAAAATGTGGAAATAAGATACATTAACGTGACTGAATGTATAAACAACCAGTCCACAATAACTAGTTAGCTCAGGAGTGGAACATTATCCATGTTCACATGACCTGAGCCCTGCTAGATCTACAGCGTGGAGCTAATGTGATTATCTGGGAGTTACAGATATTTATTCACAATTAATCTTTTCTAAAGTGAGGTTATTTATTTCTTTATAAAACGAAGGCGGGAGGTGCCCAGGGCTGTTCCCAGGCGTCTAAATTCCACAGCCTCTCTTTCTGTTCTTACACTATATTCCGATAGGAGTGCTGGATACTGTGTGAGAACTTATTTGGGATATTATTTACAAACTTTATGTCTTAGGTTCATGTATTATGCTTGTGTTTAATCTAGGGGATTGGTTTATTGTTTCATACTTGTCAGGAACTTTCCTTCCTCCCAGCCCTGGCACGATTTATGTAAGGGTCGGGCTCGATCTATATTCTTTGGAGAAATTCCCCTTTATATGGTGTAACCCCAATGTGTATATGAAAAAGCCTTCTAATCGTCAGGGGATGCAAAGTGATTCAGGCTGAGGTTTCTCTCCTTACGCCTGTTCGGACAGTTACTACTCAGATGATGTGAGAGAAAGATTAGGATATGGAGAAACGGGGAGACCTGCGCGTGGCTGGCGTCCGCGGAAACTAGTGCAGCCATTCTGAAAGTCAGTATGGAGGTTCCTCAGAAAGTTAAAGATACAACTGCCGTAAGAGCCAGCTCTCCCACTACCGTATATCCAAAGGAAAGAAAATCCATGTGTCAAGGAAATAAGTACATTATTAACAAACATGTTTACCGCAGTGTTCTTCAAAACGGCAAGTAGATAGTAACCTGCGACCATCCACAGGGGAAGGGCTAGAGACAATGTGGTGTATACATAATGGAAAAAACAGGAAGGGCTTCCCAGTCATCCCTGAGTGAAATCAGGCAGGGAGCGGAAGACAAACACTGCACAAGCTCATTTATGTGTAGAATTTAAAACCATTGGGGAGGCCGGGCAGTGGTGGCGCAAGCCTTTAGTCCCAGCACTTGGGAGGCAGAGGCAGACGGATTTCTGAGTTCAAGGCCAGCCTGGTCTACAGAGTGAGTTCCAGGACAACCAGGGCTCACAGAGAAACCCTGTCTCAAAAAAGCCAAAAAAAAAAAGTTGGGGAGGAGGTCATTTGTCACAGAATGATGATCAGTGGGGGGAAGGGGGCCACAGAATGATGCTCTGTGGGGGGTCACAGAATGATGATCAGTGGGGGGAGGGGTCACAGAATGGTGATCGGCGGGGGCGGAGCTAGAGAATGGGGTGAGTGGGAGGTGCTGACCAAAGGACACAACATTGGAGGAGGCAGTTCAGAAGAGCTCACTAAAAACACCCTGTGCTTGAACACAGCGGAGGTGTTATGTTCTCCCAGCAATAAGAGTATGACGTGACTGGCTCGGCCATTCTGCAAGGAGTGTATATTTTCCAGGGTTTATTCTGTTCACTGGAACATGATATGTAGGTATAATTCACTCACCAACAACAAATAAAAAAGAATTGCCAGAAAAGTAGAATTTCAGCGCACACATCCAAATTAAACACCCTCAAAGCATGTTTTAAAAAGTAGTGGAGGCCTGATACTGCAAGTCTTTTCTCCCTTCCTTCCTTCCTTCCTTCCTTCCTTCCTTCCTTCCTTCCTTCCTTCCTTCCTTCCTTCCTTCCTCCCTCCCTCCCTCCCTCCCTCCCTCCCTCCCTCCCTCCCTCCCTCCCTCCTTCCCTCCCCCCTCTCTCTTTCTAAAACAGCTCATTTGGGAAGATGAGGATGATTCGGGGCTCACAGCCTTTGTGTCCTCGATTCCTGTCCCAGCTGTGTGGGACTCTGGCTGAGGAATCAGCCATTTCCCCAAGGACAGAGTTCCTTTGAGTGAATGGCATTGAGAAACCAAGAGTTAGGGGCCTGTGAGATGGCTCAGCAGGTAAAGGTGTTTTTCCTCAAACTCAGTGACAAACTGAGGTTCCATCCCAGGGCTCACATGGTAGAAGGAGAGGAGAGCTTAGCTGTCCTCTGACATCCGAATGTGCACCATATAAAAACAAACAAACAAACAAACAAACAAACAAACAAACGAATGCCAAAAATGGAAGCTGTGTCCATTGCTACTGGGGCATATCACTTCTGGAACCTTCCCATGGGTAGAAATAAGAAATAAATATATATTATATATTTATATGTATATACATGTACATATTTCTATTATATGTTAATACAATAAATATATTTTATATTTATATAAACATAAATATAAATATATAATATATATTTCTACATATACAAATGTATACATATACATGATATGCACATAAAATATAATACATTTCTACATATAAATATGTAATATATGCATATAAATATAATATATATTGAAACTAAGTGAATTTAAATTAATGATAACTCAAATTTAAAATCACATTTTAAAAATGAAATAGATTTATTAATTATTTGATAATTTTAAGCAATGTAATTTGATCATATTTATCACTTCCTTCCCCCTAAGTTCTTTCAGATCTGCCCCTACCTCCTTAATACCCCAACTTTGTATCCTCAGTTTTAAAAAACTTTATAACCCACCAAGTCCAATGTGTACTACCCACACACCCCTGTGTGTCCGTTTGGGCTTGGTTGACCTACCAAGGACCATACCATGAAATACATTCCTTTCCACAGAAGGCATCACACTCCTCAGTTCAGCCTAACAGTCTACCACTGGAGGAAGTCAGGGGCAGAGACCATGGAGGAAGGTTGCTGGCTCATGTTCAACAACCAATGACCCAAGGCTAGCATTGCCCACGGTGGGCTGGCTACCCCCACGTCAATCATCAGGAAAGATGATGCCTTACCGACATGGGCACAGGCAAATTTGATCTGGGTGAGACATCAGTTGAGACTGTCTTCCCAGGTGACTCTTGGTTGTGTCTGGTTGACAATAAAAGCTAGCCCGGACAGCGTCGGGACTTGAGCCTGTCTATGGTAATGTGTTGACAGATTTACCTTGGTTAATCCCTGTGGTTGCTCTGGTCATGGGTGCAGAAGGCACAGCTTCACTCTGCTCCTCTCCAATCCCTGGCTCTTACCTTCTGCCCACTCTCCTGCCCTGGTCCCTGAGCCTTGGAGGGTGTGTGTGTTGCAGATGCTCCATCTGTGACTGATACTTACTCTGCATACTTTTACCATTTGTGGGTTTCTTCATTAACCAAAGCAGCTTCTCTGATGAGGTCAGAGAGACTTAGCAATACACAGGTAGGGACACACACGTTGACAGGGCAGCTTGATACGAGGTTCATTTTGCAGAACAGTAGTAGGAGGTTCACTTCTGTGGCCTGTGAGCCCCAAGTGTGGGTTCTTGGCCAGATTTCCTTTACCAGGTAAAGAAAATGTGTTTTCTTCTGTGGAGTGGTGGCTTGCTCCTCTGGACCATGGCAGGATTTATTTGAACTGAGGTTTTCAAATGGCAACTGTAGAATACATTGAATTAACTAGAAATTTCTATAAAGGAAAAAAATCTTAGCATTAACTGCCCCCTTCTCTCAATCCTCCTCCTCCTCCTCCTCCTCCTCCTTAGGATCTTAAACATAGCTTGTGTTCACCACTTACAATTGGGTTTCCCATGTTTCTTTGCATCCTTGTCAGAGGATGACAGTTTTTTTTTAATTGGACATTTTATTTATTTACATTTCAAGTGTTATCCCCTTTCCAGGTTTCCCCTCTGTAAACCCCCTATCTCATTCCCCCTTACCCTGCTTCTATGAGGGTGCTTTCCCCCCACTCTCGCCTTACTGCCCTGGCATTCCCCTACACTAGGGCATCGAGCCTTCACAAGACCAAGGGCCTCTCCTCCCATTGATGCCAGATAAGGCCATCCTCTGCTACATATTCAGATGAAGCCATGGGTCCCTCCATGTGTACTCTTTGGTTGGTAGTTTAGTCCCTGGGAGCTCTGGAAGGGTCTGATGGGTTGATATTGTTGTTCTTCCTATGGGGTTGCAAACTCCTTCAGCTCCTTCAGTCCTTTCCCTAACTCCTCCATTGGGGCTCCCGTGCTCAGTCCAATGGTTGGCTGCAAGCATCCACCTCTGTATTTGTCAGGCTCTGGCAGAGCCTCTCAGGAGACAGCTATATCAAGCTCCTGTCAGCAAGCACTTCTTGGCATCCACAATAGTGTCTGGGTTTGGTGTCTGCATGTGGGATGGATCCCCAGGTGGGGCAGTCTCTGGATGGCCTTTCCTTCAGAGCGGATGACAGTTTTATTGCTTCTTTGGATATGCCACGTGCTCACAGAGGGAAGCCATGTCTCTTAAAGGTTGAGCAACATGTAAAAACGTGTCTACATGCACCACACTCACGTGGTTCGAATAGAAATGTCTGCACTTGTCCTGAGATCTGGTGCTTGTGTGCAGGTGTCTCCACACTGACAACCTTCCTCACTCTCACACCGCATCTCTGCCACTTAACTGTTCACAGCGCATTGCTACCGTCTAACTGTGTCTGGGTCTCCACTATTCTGCTCCTTGCACCAGCTTCCCGGCATCAGTCTCTAAAAACCAAACTGCCTCTGCCTATACAATGGGCTTAGATTTAAAGAGACTCAGAATATTCTTTTCCCTTTTGTCTTTTGTCTTTACAATGCTGGGGAAGCAACTCAGGGTTTTGCACACCATAAGCAAGCACTCTAAAAGCAAGCTACACCCCTTTCTCTTTGTTTAAAATCCTAAAGTTTTGCCGGGATGACTCAGAGCTAAGCAGGCTGCATGAATTTTTCTCAGAGATTTGGTGCGTCTCCTAACAGGTAGGCCACATTTTTCTGTTACTTCTAGTATTTTTTTTTTTTTACATAACTTTAAATATTAATTCTGCTTGGTCTATGTAGGTTTCTTCTTCCAAGACTCCCACCACACATGAATCAGCTCGCTCTGCCATTTCTCAATGTCTTTATGTTTTCCTCTTCCTGGGTGGGGGATGTTCTGACTTCTCCCATGTGGCTTTCATTGCACATTTGTTCTGAATCTATCATCCACCTTTAATGTGCTTTTTATTTGTAAGGTATGTCTGTCATCTTAAAATCTATGCTCACTTCTAACCCGAGGTCTTCAACTTCTTACACGTGCTCCACTTGTCTGGGTATTTTGCCTGCATGAGGTCTGTGTGCCCTATGCATGTGTGTCTGTGTGCCCTATGCATGTGTGTCTGTGTGCCCTATGCATGTGTGTCTGTGTGCCCTATGCATGTGTGTCTGTGTGCCCTATGCATGTGTGTCTGTGTGCCCTATGCATGCAGTATCCTCAGAATCCAGAAGAGGACGTTGGATCCCCTGGTTGCTGGAAACTGAACTGGTGTTCTCTATAAGAGCAGCAAGTGCTCTTCACTGCTGAGCCATCTCTTTAGCCCCCTTTACTGTATTTTAATATTTGCACCTAATTTTATTTAATTAATGTTAAGCCGCTTCCAAAAGGCATTCTCTCCTTATGTATTCCAAAAGGAGTATTTTAATTAGCTGCTATGCTCTACTACCATTTTCTACATTCTATTTATATTGTGTGTACATATGTGTATGTGTGTATATCTGTGTGTGGGTACATGTGTGCATATGTACATGCATGTGCATTTGTGTGTATGTATGTGCATGTCATATGCGCATGCCCATGTATGTATGCATGTAGGTGTATGTGTGCATGCGTATGTGCATTTGTGTGTGCATGTGTGTGTATGTGTGTGTGGTACACCTGTGCATGTGTGTGTGTTCATGTGGGTGCACGTACCTATATGTATGTTCATGAGTCTGTACATTTGTGTGTGTGTTCATGTACATTCTATGCACAGGTATGGAGATCAGAGTGCAGCTTTTAGGAGTCGGTTCTCTCCTTCCACCCTCTTGAGGTAGTGTCTTCCCTGTTGTTGCTCCTGTCCCGTGACCTCCGGATCAGCTGGCCTTTGAGATGCCAGGCAAGCCTCCTGCATCCTCTCCCATTTTGCTGTACGAGTGCTGAGACTGCAGAAGCATATTGAGTCTGGCTTTTCCAATCCCGGGGCTCAAACTCAGGTGGTCAGGCCTGAGCAGCAGGTGCCTTTGCTCACGGCACCATCTTGCTGAACCCGTACTTCTTTTTACTAAGATTTATTTATTTTATGTATGAGTACACTGTCGCTGTCTTCAGACACACCAGAAGAGGGCGTCAGGTCTCACCATGTGGTTACTGAGAATTGAACTCAGGATCTCTGGAAGAGCAGTCAGTGCTCTTAACCACTAAGCCATCTCTCCAGCTTGAACCCATACTTCTTATTTTCATGGAAACTATGAAGATCTGTGGATCATGATAAAACATGATAAAACACGTGTACAGAGCTATGGAGCAATTCCGGTGGAGGGAGGGAGGGAGGGAGGGAGGGAGGGAGGGATGGAGGGAGGGAGGGAGGGAGGGAGGGAGGGGTGCGGTGGCTCTGGTTGCTTACTTGAAGGGTACTGAATGAATTACTTTTCTTTTTGCTGTGACCGAGAACTCTACAGGAGCAACCTCAGGGAGGAAGGTTTTGCTTTGGGTTACAGTTTGTGGGTACAGTTTATCATTGTGGGGAAAATATGATGGCAGGGGCTGAGGCAGCTGGTCACATTGCATGAGGTCAGAAAATAGGAGGGAGGGGCTCCTATTAAACCTCAAGCCCAGCCTCCACAGACTTACTCCTCCCGGCAAGGCTGCATTTCAGACAACCTTCTGAAAGCACTAGCCAAGGACCAAGTATTCAAACACATGTGTCAGTGGGAGTGGGGTGACATTTTGTATTCAAACCACAGGTCCCTTCTTCCCTTGTGTAGAGGGGGTGGCGAGGCTGGCGTGCCTTGGTTCTCTGGCATCATAGGTTAGCTTGCTCCTCTCTCTGTGCCCTTAGATTTATGGAACTCTTGCTTTGTCCTGGTGTTTGGGAGCAGTGAGAAATTACCCGCTGTCTTTCTGATAACCCGGGGCAAAAATTCTGTTCTGAGCCATCTCCTTTGCAACAGGGCTTGTTTTACCCATGGTACCTTCTGATCGTGAACCCTGGCAAACTGAGGGAGGTTCAGAGGCAAGGATCAGCCAATCCTGCTGGCTCTCAGTGGCTAGAGGGTAAATACCAGACCAAATGCCTTCACCCAAACTGGGAAAGCTGGCTTACACTGGGTCACTGACGAGGGGAAGTGGGACCTGAGTTCAGTGCAGACGCGAGGCCAGGAGGCCGAAGGGAACCTGGATGTGCTTTCCACATAAGATGACAACTTCCTAATTCCCACCAAGCTCTCTGTTCCTTTAGAGACTGTCCAACCCGGAAGACCTCCCCACAGCCTGGAATCCATGGAGCCTGACCTCCACAGTCCCAGCCAAACTCTATCTCCTCCTCATCAGAAAACACCTGCCCCCAGCCATGAAAGAAGCCGTAAAAATGTAAGAAAACCAATGCAAAAATTTATATTTTATTTGAATTCAAAAAATTTAAAATTGCTTTCAAATTCCGGAAAGTCCCATAACGCAGAACCCTAGGGGAAGCCTCATATACAGGGAGAGATAAATTAAATGCACAGACTGCAGACAAGCCGAGAAGGGGTGTAGATTACATATTTACAGCAGGGATGCTTTCTGAAAACCATATTTATACATTTTATTACATTTACAAAAAAGGCTCCCACACCATTTACCTACAATAATGAAAAAAAATGTACACCTTTTTTTCCTGTCTTTTTTTGGTACTGTACAAACTTTGTATAATAAAAATATATCTCTGTACAAAAGATTTTTTTTTTGTTTTTGTTTTACTTTTTTTTTTTCCTCGTGGGATGGAGGTGGTAGATACAGGGATGGTGGGTGAAGGGCTTAATCTGCCTAGTTCTCTTCTGAGCCTCTGGGGATGAAGAAAAAGTGCCCAAAGCCAGAGAGAGGGTAACACACAGCAGATGCTGGGTGCCCACCAGCCTTTGCTCCTTGAGTGTCTCCTGGGACCTCCCAAGCACACACAGTGGGAGGGGAGGAGGCAGGGCTGGGTGAGCAGACTGGACTAGCTCTGGGGAGGAGGGGGGAAGGAGCCCGAAAACCTCCTGCATTCACCATCAAGGGCAGAATGGGCATGAACAAGTTTGTCTAGACTGGTCCTCTCCCACCCGATGCAGGGATGCTAAGTCCCAGAGGGCCAGAGGGTGTGTGGGCAGGAGTGGGCCTGCCCTTGTGGTCTTTGATGCTCCTGCTGGAAATGGAGACCCCCTCACTTCAGCCCGTCCATCATCGAGCTCTTTTAATTGTTCCTGTGAACTGCATGGCTCTCCCCGTCCATCCCCACACACATTCTATTTGTTATTTCAATATGTCCTACAAGCGTCGGAGACTGCGGTTCACACAGAAGCAGGGGTGTATGCTCATGGGGACCTTCCGTAAGACACGGGAAAGGTGAATCTAAATGTTATTATGTTGATTTCTAAACTCACGAGCTTCCCGACCACACTCATAAGGAATTCATTAATGACCTAAACACAGTGACATTGTCTAATTCAGTGGTTCTCAACCTTCCTGTCGCTGCCGCCCTTTAATACAGTTCCTCACGTGATGGTGACCCCCCAACATAAAATTTTTTGTTGCCTTTTCATAACTGTAATTTTGCTACTGTTATGAATTATAATGTAAATATCTGATATGCAGGATGGTCTTAGGCCTGTGAAAGGGACACTTGACCCACAAAGGGGTCGTGATCCACAGGTTGAGAAACACTGGCCTAAATGACTCTGAGACACCCGCCAGGAGCTGGAGAGAATGGGATTTTTGCTCCGTTCTCTTGATTAAGGAGCTGCCAGGTCCTCTGCTGTGGTTGCGGGCTGTTGGAAGCCAAGAGGCGAGCACCAATTCAGGAGGCTGGGGCACTGGGTGCTTCATCTGGTGCTGCCCAGGCACAGACGGCAGCATCCAGATTAGACACACACATCTTCTTGTTGAGACTCCCCTCCCTTCCTGCCTTTGGTGCCCACTGTAGACCTGGGTATTCTGGTAGCAGGTGCAGCGGACATCAGGGTCAGAGAGATTCGCGTTTACACCTACACCTCCTGCGTATTTTGTGGCTCATGCGTCCATCTTCCCTGACCCCTGAATGGAAACAGCGAGTCCTGCTTTGGTGGTGTTTGAAGAACTAGAAGTGACACATAAAGAGTCAGGCACGGAGAATAAGTCAGCAAGCGGTGGCTGCCACCTTTTGGGAGCCAGGGCTGGTTTGCTCCTGTCCTCTCCAGGGTGTGCTGTCTGGTCTGTAGAGGTCTTTTTCTCTTCTTGTGGTCAGCTGACAGTCAGAGGTGATGCCAGGCTCCTGAGTCAGATTCCTGCTGTATCCCCCACTCCACCATGACTTTACCCTTCGTTTCCAAAGATGCCCAGGACCCCAAATAACTTCTTAACTCACTGGGCTTAGAACTCAGTGTCATTATGGTTAAAAAAACAATTGCATTGATTACCTAATTATATCTGAAGAACGTCCCCCCTTTTCTTCCAGGTAATCCTTGCTATCGATGTGCAAATGGGGCCACCCCTGCAGCCAGGTGGCTTCTGCATGCTACCTCCCATGAGATGTGACCTTCTTACTCATTCTTCATGTCCCTACACATGGGGACACATTGGTTTGAGAGGCAATGATGCTTTTCTCATCATCTCCTCTGGGTTTGTGGGGACAGTGTCTAGGGCATCTTTCACACACACACACACACGCAATACACACACCCACCCACCCATGCACCCACGCACACGCATACACACGCTTCCCTTTCTTAAGCCTCTGTGGTCTCTTCTGTAGGACACAGTGAAGGAGAGGCTGTGTGCGCTCAGGTGCACACCCATCATTCACTCTGCTGTCTGCATCCATCTGCCTCCCTCCAGCTGCAGCCCTCTTCCTCTGCTGCCCAACGCAGGGCATCGTGGAGTCCTCTCCAGGGTGACGAGCACAGATGGAGGCAGGGCAGGCAAGGGCCCGAGGCCCAGCAGTGGCAGACGTAGGCGGAGGGACAGACGAAGATGGGCACTGGGCGCTGTGCTCAGGGGAGCTCCTTCCTGCCCCCTGGGGGGAGCTGGGAACCAACAGACCACAGCAGGTAGGTGGAAGAGAGGAAGGAGGGGTGAGGTGGGGGTGGGAACAGGAGTGGAAGGGTGAGGGGTGGCAAAGAGGCAAAGCCAAGCAGGAGGAAAGAACAGAAGGGCATCAGTTGGTTCTGTCTTTCGCTTTTGGATTTTAGTCTTCTCCAACTGGGGATGGGAACATGTAGGGAGTGTGCACAGTGGCAGAGCATTAATTACCCACCAACCCCCATGTGTGTGTGTGTGTCAGTGTGTGTGCAGTGCACATGTTCATGCACAAGTGCATACATGTGTGCATGCATGCTTGTGCATGTGTGTGTGGTGTCTGCATGTTTGCATATGCACAGGCAACACAAAGTGCAGTGCTCATGCATGCATGTATGTATGTGGAGGCCAGATGTTGATTCTGGTCCCTTCACATATCAACTAGTCTGGCCACCATCTTGCTCCTGACACCTCCTCCTCTCTCTACTTCCCCAACGGGTGGTTTGCCACACCCGCCTGGCTTCTTTCGGGTTATATCTTTGATTCCCTTGTGGGTCAGCTTTCCTATTGCAGTTCGGATTCTGACCCACTCTTCTTAGATACATGGCCTTGTTCAAGTTTGTTAATGTTCACGTGCTTAAATTCAGTTTTCTCATCTGCAGTGAGGGTCCTAATGCTACTGGCCAGCTCTCCATGCCTGTGGTGGTGGGGTGCCCCTGTGTGCAGGAGCAGTGTGTACACAGGTCACTGTGTCCCCTGCAGAGCCGGTCTGTCTCCCACCCTCTCCAGCCCCCGAATCTCACCGGCTGCTGGCGGCGGGGCACTCGGTGGCGGTGGCAGCTGCAGCCAGGCCTGGGGGCTATACCGCAGTACACACCGTGCTGACTGTGAACTCCGCCTCGTTGCTCATGATGTCTGTGGGCTGGATGTTGCGGTCATACATGGGGTTCTCAAATGTGGCCCGCACGTTTGTGTTCTCGTGGCCAGCATAGCCATTGAATGGGACTTTGGGTCTTCTCCTGAGAATAGGAGACAGTGACCTTGAATTCAAAGATGACACGGGATCCAAAGCAAGAGAGGAGAGGGGGTCCTTTCTCCCTTTAGCAAGTTACATTATTCTGAGTCTGCTGGGTAGGGTAGGGTGGGCTGGGCTGGACTGGGTGCTCAGTTGCTCTCCCTGGCCTCCGTCTTCAGAGTACTAGAACTGGGTACACTGTTGTTTTCCCTGGCCTCCGTCTTCAGGGTACTAGAACTGGGTACACTGTTGTTTTCCCTGGCCTCTGCCTTCAGGGTACTAGGTGTGGGTATACAGTTGCTCTCCCTGGTTTCTACCCTCAGGGTACTAGGTCTGGGTATACAGTTGCTCTCCCTGGCCTCTGCCTTTGGGGTACTAGGTCTGGGTATACAGTTGTTCTCCCTGGTTTCTACCCTCAGGGTACTAGGTCTGGGTATACAGTTGTTCTCCCTGGTTTCTACCCTCAGGGTACTAGGTCTGGGTATACAGTTGCTCTCCCTGATTTCTACCCTCAGGGTACTAGGTCTGGGTATACAGTTGCTCTCCCTGGCCTCTGCCTTTGGGGTACTAGGTCTGGATCACGGCTTCCCAGTACCTGTGCTTGTAGAGATAGAGGACGAAGCCGGCGATGATGAGAGCGATGAAAGGCACCAGGATGGCGGCGGCCACTGAGCTGCTGTTGGAAGCAAAGTGCCGGCCGATGGACTCGGGATCTGACTCCAACAGCCTGAGGTCTGCAAAGTGCCAGAGCATACCACTCAAGTCACAGACACACCCTGAGGTGATATTCCCTACTGGCCACTCAACCCTGCTGCAGAGCGGCAGGTACTGTCACCTGCTCTTGCTCAGCTGGCAGAAGCCTGTGCCCAGACAGCAGCTGCCTGCCTCACAAGCTCTCAGAGAGCTCCCCGGAGGCCCATGTGAGCTTGCCTCTGGTCACATTGTATCCAGAGGACTGTGCCTGGAACACAGCTATCCCTGGGGGCTGGGGTTGGGGAGGTCCCATGGAAGATAGGTAGCAGATGAACCTGATGTCATATCTCTGAACACAACCTTCAAAGGATGAAGTTCTTTTGAAGTTTCTACGCTTTTCTTGGCCATCAAAGCCTGTTATTAGATGAAAGCTTTCATCAGGTGGAGCCATGGTATATATGTGTATGTGTGTGTATATATGTATATATGTTTATGTGTATATGTGTATATATGTGTATGTATATATGTATATATATCTCACAGTGAGGTTGGATTGCCATGGCAGGAATGAGTTGGGGTATATGAAGGCTCGCCACTCACTCCATTGGCTCCCTGTGAAGGGCCACCTAGCTGAGGGGCTAGGGATCAACAGGGAACAGAGAGTTGGCTACGTTTGCTGGGATCTTTCGACTACTGGAGTGAGGGTCCGGGGTCTGTGTCAGGAGCTGTGAGGACTGCCACATGTGGGATCCTCGAGAGCAAAGCTGAGATGGCTTTGGGGAGGGGTAGAGAGGAAGAGGTGCCACGAGTAGATCTGAGCTGACTGAAGAGAGAACTTTCTGGAGGGGAGAGCTGTCAGAGAAGGTAGAGGATGGCCTGGTAGGCAGGGGCCCTGGGAGTGGGAGGTCATGGTACGTGGGATACAGAGGTGGCTTTCAGGGACACATGGTTGTCTCCATCTTTTCTTTGTTGTTCCTGAGAAGCTAGGACCCTATTCCATGTGAGTCTGAGCCCCTGGGACAGGACCTGTTTCTGGAGTGGTCATGCTCAAGTGTGTGGAGTCCAATCCTGGGACAGGACAAACAGGATAAGGTTCCTTAGCGTTTGGGTCTTTTGTCTGTGACATAAGGGCACTCCATGCTCTCTGGGGAAATGCTAAGGAAGCCATGACGTTACAGGGAAGGGCAGCCTGATGCAGGGGTACTTCGGCAACTCCCTGATCCTCTGGGCGGGGGTGATGCCCGTAGTGCCCGGTGGCCAGCATGGCAACCCGAGGCTGAGTGCCAGTCTAGCATCTGTTCTTGGAGCTACTGCAGCTTCTGTCTGAGTCTTAAGGTAATACAGGCCCAGATGAACTTAAAAAATTCATCAGTTTCCTTCCTGCCCCAGGATACAGCTCCTCCCCCCCAGACCCCTCTCCCCCCCTCATACTGCTAGTTACCAAGTCTTTGAAAGCCGAACTGCCCAAAGCCTTGGCCCTTGACGGAGCCTTGGTAGACGAAGGTGCCTCCAGAAGACTCCGAGGAAACCTGTAACAGCAGAAATGGGCAGGAGGAGAGATACGGGGAGAAAGTGGGGGAGGGAGATGGGGACAGAGGAGGAAGGAGGGAGGGAGAGAAAGGGGGAACAAGGCATGTTAGAACAATCTGGAACTCCTGCCAGGCCAGAGCATAGCTGGCATGTGTGTGTTAGTTGGCAGAGCTGGGATACCTACTAGATGTGAGGGGTGTGTGTGTATGTGTGTCGGGGGAAGTGTGGGTTTTTTCTCTTTTCTTTTTCTGGAGTTTTAAGGTGAGATCTCAAGTAACCTAGGCAGGTCTTGAACTTCTATATATTGCCAAAGATGGCCACAAACTGCCATTCCTCCTGTCTACAACTCCCCAGCGCTGGCAGCTGAGGTGTGAGACGCAGTCTGTATCCTTCGGTTTCTGCTGCTCACACTGTGTCCTGCTTCAGTTCCCATCTGTGGGATGTCATGTACGCCACACTGTGAGGTCCGAGTGACACGGATGATGTCCTCAGCTCAATCTTTTAGTAGGCTTTGGGCACATGGAATTGTAAGAGGAAACTGTGATGAAAACTGACTTGCGGACTGCCAGCAGAGTTGCGAGGGAAGAGATGAGCCTGGCAGAGTAAACATATTCTGGAAAGTTCCTGGCCGTTTCAGAGGATGTTGGTTTCTGAGGTGGTGGCTGGGACATAACTTGTTGGCATCCCCCTGCACCTGACCTTCCTGATGCTCCAACAGCTGGCCTGTCCTCTTAGCAGCTGGAGTATGCTTTGAGGATGCTGCAGGTGTACCCCCAAAACCCACGCCCCAGCTCCAGGGGTACCCTTTGTCTAGTGTCTTCACATGTTCCCTTCGGTAGATCCTGGTCTGCTGAAGAAGGGACCCCAATGGTTACCAGCTGCTCCCAGACCCACAGCTTTATCCTTCCCCTCCCTTGGCCTGCACTTCCCACTCCGGGTCCCAGCTTTGAGCCTTGTCTAAGTACATCTGCTGACCCTCCTGGCCTGGTTGAACCACTTGTTCCTGTCACTATTGATTATTCATTCTCAGCTTTTGGACTGCTGCTAATACGGGTACCGGATCCCCAAGGGATCCACAGACATCCTGGGTACAGCAGGGAACAATCTGTAGGCTCCAGCCCCTCGAGAAGCGACGTGGCTTCTCCTTGTGGGTCTACCAAGCAGAATCTCTCAGCCACAGCACTCCACCAGCTAGCCCTGTCCTCAGCTTTGCTACCCCAGCCCATTAGATCATTTGTTCTTTTCCCATTCTGTCTTCCCTCTAGGGGTCAAAGACAGTAATGCAGGGGCTGTGATAGGTGATTCCATGCTCAGTGCTCCTTTTTGAAATCAGAAGGGACCTGCACATGACCATCACTAGGGACTGGTTTCTACTTTGTGAATACTCTATAATGTATATATTCCCCACAAAGGCATTCAAGAGATCCCTGCCTCTCTCTTCTGTGTCCTGGAGTCCCAAGCTGTGTTGAGTAACCTACAGTCCATATCTCCAGTTTGAGCACACATCTCAGGGAGTCACTGGGGATTCACCTTCTCCCAGGCCACACCCGTGGCACCATGACCTTCACTCTCATACTCCCGACCCCTGCTTCCTGCTTTCTGTGCTGACTGTGGAGTTCACACAGTCATCTCAGACCTTGACTCTGAGTCTTCAAACCTCTTTGAGCCCCACTTTTCCCAGTCCATCAGCTGACCAGGACTCCCCAGGTTTCCAGGCAACTTCAGTAGTTCCCACTCTCCAATGTCCTTTCTCTGTCAGGAGTCTGGGAACAGGGGTGGGGTGCAAGACCTGGTGAAGAGCAATTAGCCTCACTTACATGGCCATCTAACGCCCAGTGGTCATCTTTGAACTTATTCACAAAGCTCTCCACAGGCCCCGTGACCTGGTAGACTTGAAGCAGGAGGCGGAAATCTTCCTTTTTATAGTTTCCTAGAGAAAGAAAGTAGGTTATATTTGAAACTCTATGAAGGTTCTCAAAATCCACATCTGTAGGTGTCGTGGGCGTGGCTGTCTGTGTGACACTCCCGTGTAGACACTGGTGTAAATGTCCCCTGCACACATGTTGGTGCATGTGCTTGTATGTGGTTGAATGTGAGTGTGTGCAGGAATGTGAGGATGCATGCTCATAACTGAATAGCTAAAGGCTGTGATTCTGTTTTTATATGTTTGAGCAAAAGTATGATTTTTGTGGGACTGGTGAAATGGCTCTGTGAGACACGGCACCTGCCAACGGGCTTAATGATGGAGCTCCATTGCTAAGATCCATGTGGCAGGAGGAGAGAACCTTCTCCCGAAAGCTGCCCGCTGATGCACACACACATGTTGTATGGCATGTGTACATGCACATAAACAAACATATAATACATACATACATACATATGTACATACATACATACAATTTAGAGGTTTTAAAATGGAATATGATTTTGTATATTTTGATCTGTCCACCAATGCATAGGAACGTTTGTTTACAAGTCCATGGACACAGAACAGCAGACACAGGTAGGAGTATGTGTCTTTTATTAGAACAAATGAGTGAATAGGACTGTGTGTATGGGGGGGCATAATCACACATGGGCTGTGTGTATGGAAATTAATTAATTTGTTCAGCAATTCATCTGTCTAGTCAAGAAAATACCTGTTTTCTGATTACACAAAAGTTGAAACCTGAACAAACTTTACAAAGGGATGCTTGAAGATAAAAAGAGATCTCTTCTGGTCTTACTAGTTACCATGGTAACTTACAGTGGTGCCAACAACTACACATGATTTTAAAGTGCCAATAGAAAGGAAATTGCTGCTGTGGATGCTTTTGTGGAATGCATTTTCTTTCTTATGAATATAGTTTTATTACTTTAAAACTTGGAGGTACAATGTATTCTGATGGGTATATTCACTACTAAACTGACATTAGTTTTAAAGTTTCATTTATCATTATATATACATATACATATACATATACATATACATATACATATACATATACATATACATATACATATACATATACATATACATATACATATACATATACATATACATATACATAATGTGTGTGTGTATGGGTGCATGCATATATGTGCAGGTGTCTGTGAAGACCAGAAGGAGCTGCCTTCATGTGGGTGCTGAGAACCAAACTTGGGTCTTCCTCAAGAGTAGCGAGTGCTCTTAGCCACCAAGCCATTTCCCCAGCCCTCAAAGTGGTATTTTTTTATCTTGGAGATGTAGTTTGATGAAACCACTTACATTTTATTCTGTGGAAATGCTCTGTTTTTAGCTTTTTGTAATATAAATATAATTTTGAAGTGAACATTGTTTATAATCTTATAATTTTTTTCTGTTTCTATTTCATATGGCAAAAATATCTAAGAATACAGTAATTTTCAAGGGTCTTGCTAGGACTTGCCCAGCTTTCCCTGGAACTGTTTAGACTATGGTGGGATTTGGAGTTTGTGAGAAATCACATTTTGTGTTTGCTTTTCATTCTGATTATGCTTGAAAAGTATTTTTATTTAGTTAATTTATTTGTTTTGTTTTATATATTTTTTTTGTAGTTGGTCTCTCTGTCTCTGTCTCTTTTTTTAAACAGGGTCTCACTATTTGCTGATTGTCCTGGAATTCACTATGTAGACCAGGCTGGCCTCGAACTCACAGATATCTGCCTGCCTCTGTCTCCTGAGTGCTGGTGTTAATGGTCTGAGCCACCACAGCCGGCTCTTTTCTTTAGTGTATTGATTGTACTTGGGTTGCTGGGGATTCCCTGTTTCTACCTTTGGCTCAGTCTTCAGGCTGTTTCTCTTTCCTTTGAGGGAGTTCTTCATGTTTGAGTTATTAGGGTTGCCACTAGTCCATGGGCCAGATGAGTAGACACTCTCTCTTTCCTGACTGACAGGCTGAACCCCACCTGACCCTCTGATGCAGTGACCTGATTCATCCCAGCTGAAGTGTGTGACTGTCACCCCTGAGCCTGCCCTGCTCTCAGACACATGGTTGCGTCCTTACCTGCCAAATGCAGTTCCACCCCACTGTGGTCGATCATGGTGGCGTTGACCTTGCTGTTGGCTACCTGGAAGCCGGTGACTCTAAGCATGGCTGGCTGCTTCTTCCCCTGGTATTCATAGGCCCCTTTCCACAAGGAGTTCTTGGCAAAAACATCCCCTGGAACTGGAGGGATCGAGAAGGTGTGAGTTAGACTTGGAATGTTGGGACAGCCAGGGACAGATTGATTATAGATGAAGACACATGTCTGATGTGGGGGTGATGGTAAGGCACTCTGGTGACTGTGGGGTCCTCTTATGTCTTAGAGGAGGGAATGAAAACTGACATATTGAAGGGACATCTGTATGCCCACCTCCATTGCAACTACTCGCAGCAGTCAAATTATGACAACTGCGGTGTCTGTGGGTGGATGGAAAAAGAAAATGGACTGAACTATGAAATACCATTCACCCCTCAAAAAGGAAAATCCTTTGCTTTGCGATAACATGGACGAACTTGGGGGACGTGATGCTACAGGAAATAAGCCAGAGGGAGGACGGTTATTGTGAGGTGTCACTTACAGACCAAGCTAAAATGTCACACTTTAGAAGCAGAGAGTAGAGAGAAGTGGGGTTGGGGGTGTAGACACATGGTCAAAGGGGACCAAGTTCCAGCTGGTCAGGAAGAGCATTAGTGACTACTGCCCAGTGTCCGACTTTGGTTAATAATAATATACAGTATATTTTAAACATGCTTAAAAAGCATATTTGAAATATTCTAAGTGAGGTGATATGTGTTAATTAGCTTCATGTAATAATGTTACAGCATACACGCAAAGGGTAACTTCATATTGTGCTTCACATACATGTGCCTAAGAATGCAATGTAAATATATTTGCTTAGATGTAGATAATAGCTGTTAAGTCAATGAACTAAGTCAGAACCACAAAGATTAGGTATAGAGAATGGACCAGGACTTGGGGGACAGATAGAGCTCCCTAGAAAAGAAAATAGAACAGGTAATTATGGATGGATGGAGGTTTGGAATGGGAGGATCAGGTGGGGATGAGGGAGGAGATACAGGAAGAGACAGCTAAAGTTAAGGACCACCTGAGGGGGAGCGAGGAAACCTAATACAATAGAAACTTTACAAACTACATACAGATATGAAAGCAATCTAAATGAATTTGCCCAGTAATGGGGGAACACAGAGTCCCAACTGGCCATCTCTTGTCACCAAATGAAGCTTTCAATACCGGAAGTTGTCGACCAAAGGGGTCTCATTGGCATCCTCAGATAACCCAATCTGTTGCCAAGACTGTAGGTTGCATCCCACAATGGCAAAGTAGCATTGCAGAAGAGAACACCTACACAACACACTGAACACAGAATAGTCAAGTGGTGCCTCCGTAGAACCTTCATCCATGTGTGCTGGCTTCATCAAGTACCAGAGACCATCTTCCTCACTTGGGGGCTGCAGCTCTATTCTGCTAGTGGGGGCCGTTCCACCTGCTCATCAGGGTCCCTCTAGGTCTTCAATGCTACAATGGTTAAATACTCCAGTACTTCCAATAACATATACAGTGTGAGTGGGTAGAAGCTCCCTGCTCCCTGGCAAGTGTGGCTCCCAAACCATTCATCTCTGTAGCAGCTTTCTTAGGCAGTGGTTCTCAAGTGGTGAGTTATGACCCCTTTGGGGATTGCATATTAGATATCCTGCATATCTACATATTAGATATCCTGCATATCAGACATTTACATTGCCATTCACAACAGTAGCAAAATTACAGTTATGAAGTAGCAATGAAATGACTTTATGGTCGGGGGGTCATCACGACATGAGAAACTGAATTGAGGGGTTGCAGCGTTAGGGAAGTTGAGAGTCACTGCCTTAAGGCAAGGTTTCCCCTCCCTATTCAACCTAACAACAGTATTTAATTGACGTGAAGCTCAATTGCCAACAGACATAGCTGGTCAAGGACTAAAATGACCCCTGAACCCAATCTATAGAACTTTAACATACATGCCGAGGTACACTACCATTTGGATCTGGAAGGGTCCCCCAGAAGTCCACTATAAAGCTTAGTCCCCAGCATGACACTCTTGGGAGGTGGGAGGTGGAGCGTAGGTGGTGGAAACTTTAGGAGGTGGGGCAGGAGGTTTTAGGTCAGTAGGACATTCCACTGAAGGGAATTGTGGGGCCCCGGTCACTTTATCTTCCTCTTTTTCTCTCATGCAACTGTGAGGTGAGTGGGCTTTCTCCACTGTGTGCTCCCACCAGGACATTTACCACCCCACTGCCAGCCTCAAAGCCAACCAGTCCCGGCTTCATCACCAGAACCATGAATTAAAATAAACATTTTGTCTTCCTAATTGGATTGGATACAGTCTTTGTTACAGCAGTGGAAATCTAACGAGCATGGTAATAAAAGTAGAAGGTCCAACATAGGACATCAGAGTTTGTAATAATTTTGCATTGGCCAAGCTGCACCTGTGGTTCTGTGTGCAGTTCTGGATGCGACATTCTTAAAGACGGTTCAAAGAGGTCCCAGTGACCAGCGAGCTCCCTGAGAAGGAGCAGAGTCTCTGGGTTTGTGAGCACACACTGGTGGGGACTGTGCCAGGAAGGGCGGCACTACCCAGGGATTCCAGAGCTCAGGGTCGCAGTCACTTTTCTGAGGGCCTAGGCTTTCTCTTCTGATGAAGCGTCTCATTAAGGCTCCCTTCCTCCTGATGTTGCCTGTCTTAGGAGCTAGCAGGGAATTGTCTTGGTGTCTGTAGAGGGTCTCCATTCCTTCCCACTGGGCATGGGACCTGTGTGCTTGAAACTGGCTAACTGCACAGCAGAGGCAGCGCCAGTTTCGTGAGCCAGCAGTCTGGACTCTGCCTACCTGAGGCTTGGGTGAGCATAGGCTCCCGGGCTGTGTTGATGGGTCTCCCGCTGGGCCGGACCTCTGCTGGGAAAGGCAAGGGGGAAGAAATAGGGTCAACCTCTGGCTCACTCTGTGGAGGGAAACCGATGATGGCCGCCTGCCTGAAGTTAGGTGAAGATGCTCTCAGGTCATGCACTGGACTCATCCTCTCCTATGAGAATAGTGATGTTACACACCCATCTCAGAAAAGCATGGTGCACAGACAAACGAGGGAAGCAGACACGTCAGTCACAGCTACTGGAGTATCAGACGAGGCACAGAGATGTACGTGTTTATGTGGTTCTTTGTTACTGTATTAAATAAGGACAGCAGAACCTGGCATGATCTTGAAATAGTTAAGGACAACTAAAAATAGAATTATCATGTGATCCAGCAATCCCACTCCTGGGTGTATCCCAAAGAAACTGAATCCACCATGCTGGAGATGAGCCTCATGCTTGGGTTCACTGCAGCGCAGTTCACAGTGCCCAAGATACGCAGCCAGCCTCTCTGTCCTTGGCTTGTGTGACCATAAACACTCACACTCCATGATACATACACACACACACACACACCCACACACATATACACTATACCATACACACCTCATACCACAGCTTACACATATCCACACATATGCCACATCTATACCATACCATATACCACACATTCTTATACCACTTACTACACACACATCCCATACCATATACCTCATACCACAATATACACTCCAGACACACAGCCCACACCATTTCTCTCTCTCTCTCTCTCTCTCTCTCTTTTCTTACACACACACAAACACACCTTACATTGCATATCATACATACACATACTCTCTCTCTCTCTTTTTCACACACACCATATACCCCCATACCATATCTCTCACACATATACTTCATACCACATATAACACACACACTGCACCATTTATCACACACACAACACACCCATACCATACCTCCATACCATCTTTTTCTCCTTTTTTCTCCCACACATAACCCACACCATATATGCTACACACATATAATACCACACACACATACAAAACTCACAATAAACACTCTTACACACAAACCTCACAATAAGCATGTGTGCACACATACATACACACACACAACTTCACAAAACACATATACACACACACCAGATATTTCACACACACCATACTCACCCCCAGCACACCATATACCCCCATCACAAACACATACCATACCATATACCACACACGACATTCCGGAGGCAGTCCTCCCTGGCTCCTGCCCTCCCCTTCAGTGGCCTTCCTCCTCACTCCCAGCATTCAGTGCATCCCTTGGCTCCTCAAGGGGTCATTAGTTCCACCGATCAGGTTACGATGATCAGTGTCTCTTTCAAGCATTCATTATTTCTAAGTCTTCCACATATGGTGGTGACATATTAACATGACAACCAATTTTAAATACCAAGTGTGTCAGGAGAGTAGAGACTGCAGAAAGCGACACCAGGGTGAATGTGAGGAAGGACATGGCTGACAGAGAAGGACTAGAATCCTTTCCCTGCCTGGGCTCCACACACCCGGAAGAACGTGGTGAGGAAGAGCCTTGCTTCACTATCCACTCGGGAGAGGCCGGTGCTGTGTAAATGACCTCCGCAGGGCCATGGTGCTGCCCGACAGGGTTTTGGGGCTTTTCTCTCAGCTCTCTCACCCATTCCCACCCTGACAGTGCTTTCTCAAAATATCTTTATTCCCATTTCCCCCTGTGATGGGCCTGGAGACTCTGGCAAGTGACCCTGGGGCACAGATCATGCCTGTAACAAGATAATGTGCTTTGTTGTGAACTCCTTAGGACAGACAAACACCCCATGCCCAGGACAGGCCTGGCAGGGTGATAGTAAGGCTAACAGGAGGAGATTATAAAGTCAGGCACTCTTCAGGCCTGCTAGGAGGAACTGGGCAGGACACTGCATGCTTGCTTAAGTGAAAGGGATGGTGTGTGTTTGAGTAAGTGGCAGCAGGCGGTGGGGTCAACATGAACTTGTGTGAGCAGTTCTGAAGTGGTCTCCTGCCTCAGCCACACTTCAGTCAGAAGCTGTGACTTCCTCCTGGCCCTGCTCAGAGCCTGCCAACCCCTTCCTCCATAACTCCCGCCCTAGAAAGGGCTGGCTCACCCAGGCAGACGGGCGGTTTGCCTGTCCAGCTGCCGTCGGCTTTGCAGGTACGGTGCTCGGAGCCACCCCGGAGGGAGAAGCCCTCCTGGCAGGAGTAGATGAGTGTGTAACCCATGGATGGCAGGTCCAGGGCCCCGACATTGGCGTGTGTGGGCGTCTCTGGTTGTTTGCAGTGGTGGGCTGGGTGATGAGAGCAAAGACAATGTTAGGCCTGAGGAGTCCGGGATTTGAAGATGCAGCAGACATATTTGAGGGGCCTTTCTTCCACCCCCAACCTTATGTAGTACCCTGTTCCTTTCCATCTCTCCCCTTTCATGCCTGGCTCCCTCTTCTTCACTTCTTTGCAAGTTCACATTCAAGGTCTTTAGGAATACTTTAGCATGATGGCTTAGCCAGTGATGGAGAACCTCAATCTGCAATACTAAGCAAATGACTAATGTCTGCTATGTTTCCGCGACCCTGCCCCTCCATAGTTCTTAGTTCTCAATGGCTCTCGATTACTTATTCTTTGCAAAGGTCTAAGGATGACCTTCAAATTCCAGAAAGGTTTTTGTGTAGAAACATCTGTGATGCCCCAAGAGGCAAGTACTATAGAGAGCCCAACACTGGTCCTGATGGGAGCACATCCCACCACTCCATCCTGGGCTGGTGGATGAAGTGGGGGGTCAGGTGGGGTGGCACTCACGGACACAGTCAGGTGGGGTTCCACTCCAGGTCAGGTTGGGAAGGCAGGTCCTGGTGGTGGATCCCTGAAGCAGGTAACCTTTCTGACAACGGAATAGCACCGTGCTCCCAACCTGCCGCAAGGACAGAAGTGTCCCATGTCACCTTCCACCCAGCAGTGTCTCACTGTCACTTACTTCCCAGGGGAGAACTCCAACTCAGGCTGTTGCCTCTGTCGGCACTATGAAACTTCTCTCCTGGCTGAGTCCTATTGGTCCTTTGGGACTACTGAAAGGATGCCTTGTGACCGGATCAGTGCCCTCACTGGGCATGTCACACTGCTAGGGTGAGCCTTTCCTCCTTGAATGGAACACTGAACCCCAGTCTCCCTGAGCATAAAGTGGGGGCGGCTGCTGTGCCAGAATGACACTGGAAATCTGTGACATTGAAATGGGATGGTGGAGTTGAAAGCATTTTATAAAATGTGAATAACTGTGCAAAACTAAACGATCTTTCTGTGAAACGACGTTCTAGGAACTGGAGACCTGCCACCTTTACGAATGTGGAGAATCTGTGCTTTGGAAAACTCTGTCAGACAGAACTGCTGCCTCCTCTTGTTTGGCTGTGTCCTCATCTCTATCCTCCAAGAGTCACTGGCCTCTTCTGTTCATTTGGCTTAATGGGCAGGTCAGTTTCCCACAATGCAATTCAGACTGTAACATCTCCCAGCTCCAACAGTCATGGGTCCTTAATACCAACAAAGTCAGATTCAGACTCAAGGCAGCTCTTCGTTACACCGGTTTCTTCCACATCCAACCTGTTCTCTCCGCCTTTCTCATTTGGTTCTACAAATTGGGCACATTTCTCTGCCTCGTTGGCCAAATCAAAACCCTCAAGCTAAGTCTGATTCTGCCCTTGTCCCCCAATACTACCATGGGGCCTCCGGGCTCTAGGGAAGCACAAGGTGAGCACCATGCATCCTGAAAGCTCTGCTCCCCCACAATGCTGTCCCCTCTTTGCAGCCAGTCATGATGGGGGTGGGGGTGTCTTCTCGACTGCATCCTTCAGGCTTCTGTTTTGCGCCACTGTGATTTCTGTCCTTGACTCCGCAGCCTGAGTGGCATTTGAGATAGTGGATCAGAGTCACTGCCTTCAAGGGCAGAATAAGATCCAGAATACGCACTTGGCCTCAGGCCCTGCAGGACACCCATGTCTTTGTCTTTGCAAAAGTTATGTATGATGCAATTCAGAGCCACCACACAACCCGGGGGCTGGAATACTGGGCCCAGGTGGCTCATCTGTTATCTCCCTCCCTGTTCCACTCCTCAGCTCCTCTCTGGTAATTGCTATCTTGAATTTGTGTTTTTAATTTCTTTGCCTTGCAAAAAAATTCTATCGTATGTGTTATATGCATGTCGAAATAAGCGAATGTGTTTTTACTGTTTTAATATTCACAGCATCTTTATCCTTCAATAGCATGTTTCTTATGACACCCATGTCATGTAGATCTAGGGTTCATTCATGTTCCCAGCTGTATGATAATCCATTCTGAGAGCACAACACACTTGGGTTGCTTGGTAACAGGTACAAGAGTGTTTCTGGGGTATGTTTCCATGAGCAGAACTTTTGGGCTACGGAGTCTGTGTAACCTTCCCAGTCAGCATCAAGATCCTTTTAGACTGAGCTTAGCTCTCTAGCTCCTTTCTCCTCCTGTGGTACTGCAGCCCACCCCTGCTGGCCTGCCTCCCTAGCCTCGCCCTGATCAGCCATTCCCTGCCTCAGGACTCCTGTATAGGGGACATTTACTCCATCAGGAACGAGGCCCTGTCCTGAATTGGGTGGGCTTTCTTGTCATGAAGCCCACAGTTCAAATGTCACCTTTAGGAGGGCTCTTCCCTGACTCCCATTTCTGAGACAGCACCCTACCCTGTTCACACCTTTCCACATGACACCACGTGGCATTCTGTGTTCTTAGAAGTGATCTAGTTTGCTTGGCTGTTATTGCTAGGCAGGCCCAGTAGAGCAGGGCCCCAGACGTTCATCCTATCCCTTCTGAATGCCTAGCACCTGGGATAGCTTGTTTCCTAGGTGAGAACAGGAGAATATGAATATATGTGTGTGTATATATGTATGTATATGTATATACATATGCATGTATGTATATATATGTATATACATACACATATATATAATCTCATGTGCATGTGCATGTACATGTATATACACACATATGTATGTGTATGTGTGTATATGTGTGTGTGTGTATGTACGTGTATGTGTATATGTATATACACATACCAGTTGACTAGTTCCCAGCCTATCATTCCAGTTAGCTCAGCAGCCATCGTGGGCCCCAGCTCACTGTCCTGACCTGAGCGTACCCTGTCCTCACCACTACCTTTGCTCTGCTCAGGGTCACCCAGGCTGCCTAGAGTTTATTCTGAGGCAGATGTGCAAGATCTACCTGCAGATGGGAGACCCTCTGGCTACTGCCTCACTCCTAGCCCTGGCTGGCTTCCACTGCCCCAATGAGCCCTGTCTGTGGCTAGAGTGTGGGTGTCTTGCTTATTTTGGTATTTTGGTTTCCACAAACATCCTGCTCCAACTCTGGGGTTCCTGGGAACTGTTCATGGCTCTACCTACTGCCACGTTCCACGTCAGCCTGGCTGATGGACGCCAGCACCTTCCATTTCTGAAGGATGCTCCGTGGGTCCGAGATCTTCTCCCCTTGAGCTGCTCCCTCTGGTGCAGCCTCTGGTGCTGATGGTGACAGGGAAAGGCAGAAGAGCAGAAGGCTGGCTTGAGCTCACATTACCTGATAGCCTTGGGAGCTGTTCTGTATTCCAAACTGCGGCATGCCAGGATCTGCACATGTGGTCAGCGTGGGATCTGCACCAAAACACAGAAACAGATCACAGGGTCACTGGCACATTCACTGCCCACCCCCTTCTGATCTGCAGGCCACGGAAGGGACACAGCTACCTCCTGGCTCCACCTTCTGAGCTTCCCACTTGTCTCAGGTCCACGCAGACATTGCATTCCCTAGTTAATTAGCTCTCACTGTCCTACACTCTGTCCCAAGAAGGGCAGTGAAGGACCTTGTCTCCACAAGTGAGACTATGAAGATAGCCATCACTCACCCCCATCACAGCTGCCCAGCAGCCAGGCCACTGCCCCCAGCCCCTCTCACCTATGCAGCTGGGCTGTGTGCCACTCCACGTCCCGTCTGACTGGCAAAACCTCCGTGGGGAGCCCACCAGCACCAGAGGAGCGTGGCAGGAGAAGGACACAGATGACCTGTAGGAGAAACCTCGGTCCTCTCTCCTCCCTCGAGGGGGGACCCCTGGGTCTCCGCAGAACACCGCTGGAAAGATGAGAGACAAAGGTTGGCCCAAGATGCTTTCTGGATCCTAGTTTTCTTCACCCCCTTCTCTAGCCTTTTCTTTTCTTTCTTTCTGTTTTATTTTTCTGTTTTCCTCTGGGTTCACTTGAACCCCGGAACCGGGGGACATGCCTGGGTTAAGTGCCTTTATTCAGGTAAGAAGACCTGAGTTTTGTTCCCAGTAACCAGGTCAGGTGGTTCACAACCACTAACAACTCCAGCTCCAAGGAGTCCAGTGTCCTCTTCTAGCCTCTACAGGTACCAGCTCTTATTCACCTGAGCATGTATGCACACACACACACACACACACACACACACACACACATTTATAAAAATGTTTTAAAAGCCATTGAAATGACAGTGCACAGATCAGTAAGTATTGAACTGTCAGACACAGGTGCTTAGAAAGCTCTTGGTGGCTTCTCAAAAATACAGGTCATGAAAATGTGTCAAGATCCAATACCATTTAAAAGAACTTGAACATATATCATTACAACTATGGTTATGTTTGGGAAATTTAATTTTCATATTTTTTAATAGAGTACAACCCCCCCTCTGTGTGTGTGTGTGTGTGTATGTGTGTGCACATGCACATATGCATGCCTACCTTCAGGTATGTGTGTGTGGAAGCCAGAGGACAATCTCAGCTGTCATTCTTCAGTACTCTCCACATTATTTTTTGAGACAGGGTCTCTCTTTGGCCTAG
The DNA here is from genome assembly GCF_000001635.26 of Mus musculus. NCBI lineage: Eukaryota > Metazoa > Chordata > Mammalia > Rodentia > Muridae > Mus > Mus musculus. Next base: position 128,548,003 of record NC_000070.6, on the reverse strand, counting down.
AGCTTGCCAAGTATATTAAACTGGCTGGCCAGAAAGCCTAGGGGTTCTGTCTGTCTGTCTGTCTGTCTGTCTCTGCCTCCCAGTACTAGAATTACAAGTGTATGTTGCCACACTCAACCTTTTGTTAAAAAATAGCTTCTGGGGGATGGGGTGCCAGGCTTTTGAAGCAACTGCTGACTGGGTCATCTTCCCAGCTACTGTCCACTGCTTTGCTGACTGGGTCATCGCCCCAGCTACTGTCCACTGCTTTGCTGACTGGGTCATCTCCCCAGCTACTGTCCACTGCTTTGCTGACTGGGTCATCTTCCCAGCTACTGTCCACTGCTTTGCTGACTGGGTCATCTTCCCAGCTACTGTCCATTTCTGTTGTTTGTTTTTCTGCAATAAGCATAATTCACTGTTGTTGTTTTTTGTGTGCTGGGGACGGTGCCCAGAATGTCATCCACACTATGCGTGCACTTCACTACTGAGCTACACCCTCAGCCTTCATGATATACAGGCAAGGCGGATCTTTGTTTCAGGAGGAAAAGCAAAATTGAGTCCAGACATTCAGAGGCTGTGACCTGGCACATGTCCCCCTGGTGGGTGAGAATGCTGGGGTGTTGACCACAAGCAAAGTCGTCCTCCCCCCCCCCCCGCTTTTTGTATTTTTTCTGACCTACTGATTCTAAGCACGGTGGAAATTCCCAAAGGGAAGCAGAATTTCTCAGGTGTGTAGATTGTTTCTGAGGGATAGCAGGAGGAAGAAAACTGGTAAACCTGACTGTTGTGTGCAGCATAAGGATGGAGTGAACTTTCCAGAGCCCACTCATGGGTGCACCTAGCATCTTCAGCCCGCTTCTCTGGAAACCCAGGAAACATGAGGCCTGGAATGGACTGGAGCTCATCAGAACACAACTGGTCCAGGCAGATAATGGATAGTCTCTCCACAGAAAGCAACCAGACATCTTTCCATGAAGAGAGACATGTGTCTGGCATATGCCTCACTCTGATACTGATCCCTTCAGGTCTGGGGACACTGCTATTATGTCTGACTTCATTTCCGACCACCATGACTTCCTCAGTGTCTAAATTCAGGCCTCCATTAAAATATTCTCAATGTCTTCCTTTAAATTTCCCTCCCACTCTCATGGCGTCTTGAGAAATAGCTCTGCTTCAGGGAGAAAGCTGATGATTCTATGCTTTCCATAGAGAGCGCTGGTATATGCGCGTGTGAGTGCGCATGCGCGAGGGGGGAAACTGCGTGCTGTCATGGAGGACGGTGCCGAGGGCCCTTGGGAGTCACTCACGGAAGCACTGAGGCAGCTCTCCGGTCCAGGATCCGTTTCCCTCGCAGGTGAGCACGGCAGGCAGGGAGAGCTGGTATCCCTCCAGGCAGGCATAGCTCACGCTAGAGCCCCACGTGAAGTCAGACCCCACCACTTTCCCATTCGGGATGAGCTGAGGAGGTTTGCACATGATAGCTGTGGGGAGACCAGAGGAGGCTGAGTTCTGAGGCTGCCCTGAGGAAACAAGCCCCGTTACTACTGTCACCAGTACCACCAGCTACCATGCAGCAGCTGGAGTCTGGGCCAAGCAGGACTGGAATGAATCTGAGGCAGTTCCAATCTTTTATTTTGCGGGATCTGTCTCATGTATAACATTTCTGTTCTCCCATCACACAGCCCTTGAGGATGCTTGAGGGTCAGATCTTTCCTCAGGACCTTCCAACTTCCTGACAATCTGAGCAGGACCAGCCTTAACCATGCGCACTCCTGCTGGGATGCCAACCCCCCTCCCCCATGTTCAAGGCTGATGCCTACATGTGTCTCTTCTTTGCCCCCCTACCCGCATCCTCAGCCTCCAGACGTACCTTTGCAAACCGGCTTGGTACCGTTCCAGGTCCGGTCCTTGGTGCAGCTCAGCACAGACACTCTGTGTGATTCCATCACATAGCCGGGGACACACTGGTATGTCACAGTCTTGTTGTACCTGAAGTCATTGCCCAGCCGGATGCCATTGGCTGGAATCCCAGGGTCACCACAGTTTATAACTAGGGTAAGAAAGACACAATGCTTGTCACTCCTAGCCCAGGCCTTGTCTCCTCAGCATCTCAATCTACAGGTCCACTGTTCATGCCTATACCATGCATGCCATCTAATTACACGATGGCCTCCCTTCTTGTTCAAACCCACTCCTCTGAGAGGAAGGACCACAGGACTTTATTTCCTAAAGTAGGCAAGGTCCTGGGCAAGGAGTGTTTCTAGACTGAAGAACATATGATGTGTTTGTTAATGGATCAAAATGATAGCTTGTCCTGGGATGCAACATCTCCTATGACAGTCTTTCTGAGAGGCTTTTTTTTTTTCAGACCCAGAAGCAGGGTCTTAAGACCTATGCGATAATTAAGTCCCGTTTATGAGACACGGTACGACTGGTGATCTATGTATGAACTTAATGTAGGATTTCAGATGGAGTCTGAGCTCACAGAGTTGACTCTGAAAGGAAGAAATCTCAGAGTTACTCAGTCCATCTCTTCCCTCTGTCTGGGTACCACAATATCTGGCTTTCTGAGGAAAAGGGTCTGGGGCACCCTGAGAGGGGCAACAAAGAAGAGCTAGGCAGATGCAATGCTCAGAAGCTGGGTTGGGGTGGAGATGTGTCTGAGTGAGATAGGGAAAGATGTGAAGATGGCGGGTGGTGTCAGCTTCAAAGTGGACAGAGTATGACAGAACCTTGACCCTGAAAGGAAAGAGAAAGGGGGTGAACCAGAGCCTGGATGATGGCTTGTGTATTGTATCAGCCCCTGTGAACCTCAGCTGTCATGTATAAACAGTGGGGCTCACAGCTACTGTGTCCCTGCTCACACCATCCTGGTGCATGCCCGCATGCGCATCTTGCACTAGGCTCACCCTTTTTATAAACTATGATCCTCAGAGAGTAAGTCTGCACAGATACGTCATAGGGCTGTGGTGAGATTCTGGCGGTGTGTACATGGGAGGGGAAGCACTTAGCTCCATGGTTGCTGTACAGGAGAATACGCTCAACGTACAGAGGCATTCGAACGGTTCCACTGTAATCATTTTCTCCAGACTCCCACTGACAGCTTACTCGGCAGGGAGGGGCTGGGTGGTCTGAGCTGCCATTTGCAACAGAGCCCAGGGGGCTTGGCTCTTACCTGTGCACTCAGGGTCACTGCCTGTCCAGGTGCCATTGACAGAGCAGTGTCGGCTGAGCAGGCCCGTGGCATAGTAGCCTTCACGACACTCATAGACAACGGAACTGGAGAACACCAGGCCATCGCTGAACACCACTCGGGCATTGCTTGGAGTTCCGGGGTTCCCACATGAGATCACTGGAAAGGCAGAAGAGTGTGTTAGCCCCCAGAACCCAAACTGCCGAGCTGAAGAACCATAGAACCCTAAAGATGGGGGCACATCTTATGCTGCTGTTTTATTGTCTCATTCATAGGAAGGGACAGACCTGTCTGAGATTTTCTTGTAAAATTATTTTATTTGTACATGTGTGTACGTGTTTCTGTGTGCATGCATGCCTGTGTATGTGTGAGCCTGTGTGTGGAGGCAAAGGGTTGGTATCAGGGCTCTTCCTCCATCACTCTGCACCTTAGTTTTTGGAGACAGGGTTTCTCACTGAATCATCCATTTGGCTAGGCTGGCCGGCCAATGAGATGCAAGGATTTGCCTGCCTCTGCTTCCTCCTTCCTCCAGCCCTGAGGTTGTAACAGAAGTCACCATGCCTGTGGTAGTGGTTTGAATATGCTTGGCCCAGGGAGTGGCACTATTAGGAGGTGTGGCCTTGTTGGAGGAAGTGTGTCACTGTGGGGGTGGGCTTTGAGGCTCTCCTCCTAGCTGCCTGGAAGCCAGTAGTCTTCTCCTGTTTGCCTTAAGAACAAGATGTAGAACTCTCAGCTCCTCCTGCACCATGCCTGCCTGGACACTGCCATGCTCCCGTCTTGATGATACTGGACTGAACCTCTGAACCTGTAAGCCAGCCCCAGTTAAATATTGTCCTTTATTAGATTTGCCTTGGTCATGATGTCTCTCCACTGCAATGGAAACCTTGACCAAGACACCTGCTTTTATACACGTGCCGAGGAACTGAATTCAGGTCCTGGGGCTTGCCTGGCAGGCACCTTACAGAATGAGCCACCTTCCCAGCCCTGATTCTAACTGCACATTCCTCAATCTGTGATAATATTTATGTCAGGCTCCTTCTAACACTCTTCCAGGATGCTGCTAATGGGACTCTGGATCTGGGTACTCTCTTATTTTTAAGTTTTATTTATTTCTAATTGAAAGTGAAGTTATTTTTGCACAATATGTTTTTTTTAAAGTCATCTTTAAAAAATTTTTTTTTAATTTTATGTATGAATGCTTTGCTGTGTATACACCTGCATGCCAGAAGAGGGCGCCAGATCCCTTTATAGAGGGTCATGAGCCACCATGTGGTTGCTGGGAATTGAACTCAGGACTTCTGGAAGAACAGCCAACGCTCTTAAGAGCTGAGCCATCTCAGCAGCCCCATATAATGTATTCTGATCACAGTTTCTTTTCTCTCTTCTCCTCCTAGATCTTTCCTGACACCATCACAATCCCCACCCCCACCCTACCCCCTCTGTCTGGTTGATCTGTTTGTTTCTCTGGTCTTTGGCTTTCACTGAAAAGGGAGTTTAAGGCAGGAGAGGAAGGAGCTAGAATCTGCGACTGAGCCACCACAGCCCCAGCCCTCTGCAGCAGATAACGGCTTAGCATGTGATATAGTTCATGAAGAGAGGCTGGCACAATACTAGACTCCCCACCCCTATTTTTTTAAGAATAAGAATAGCAAGTTTGTGTCCTAGCATTCTTCAAAGGCGAGTTTATGTAGGTAGGAACCTTTGAACTCCTGGACTTTGAATGCATTTAGCGTGTTAGCAGCCACTGCTCTTATTCTTCCTGTTGACACTGAAGTTGCCACACTTGGCTGAGGGGAGCCTCTTCGGTATGGCAGTTTCCTTCACACTATCCCATTTACCTTTAGTGGGTTTCTTGCTGGGGAGGTGGAATACTTCAGGTTTATCTTGCTAGTCACCAACCCAGCTCTGTAACCATTGCTCCAAAGAACCTGGCTTCTCTAAGAGTCGTCACTGCAGCTGAGCAGCCGTGGATTCTAGATGGTTGGGCTGTGTAGACAACGTTTCGAATGGAAAATACCTGTGCCAAGAGCACATAGTGACACTGCCAGTCCCACTTGGGGCTTAAGAGTTTTCATGTAAGATGAAGTTTTTAAGAACTCTCTCTCCGTGTGTATATGGCATATGTGCCCATGTGTGTGCACACAGATGTATGTGTCCCTTGCATACCTGCAGAGGCCAGAGGACACTGTTGGGGGTCCTGCTCTATCATTCTCTGCCTTATTTCTTTGCTCCTCACTGAACCTGGAGCTAGGCCAGCAAGCCATAGCAGTCTTCCTTTCTCTGCCCCTTGAGACACTGGAGTTATAGGCAGATGGCTACACCCTTCTATACTTTTAAAATTGCGAGTGTGGGGAGATTTGAACTCAGCTCTTTATACTTGTGCCACAAGCCAACTCATTGGCTCCTACTTCTTTATTTGTATGTGCTGAAAAATCTTGGCTCTTGATGACAGTAAATAATTACTTATCTGCTTTATCTATGTTATGTTTTATATGGAATGGCTTTTGAATAATAATACCCACATTGTTTCTGTCGGGAGCCAGGCAGGCTCGGGCTTTTCCTGAGGCTCTGATGTGCAGAGAAGGACCACAGTTCCCTGTATAAAGCCGGGACATGCTGGGCATGGGCAGAAATGGCCTGGGCCAGAACCTGGAGGAGCTGTGACTTCATCCTGAGAATGCAGCTCTCCTCTCTAAGGGGCTATGGTTAACAGTCTCAAGGTCACTGACCGCTCCTCTGTGATGCACGTGAGATACCCTGTGTTCCCTCTGTGCATATTGCTTGATTAGCTTCCATTGAAAGCTGTATTTAAGATGCTATACTTCTTACTAAACTTGCTTGATATAACACACAGCTTGACATAAGACGTAAAGCCTCCTGACCCCAAAATGCCTATTTTATTTATTTTCTGACCCCCTGGTCTTTCCTCTCAGGGACCTGTCACTGAAGAATGACGCGGTGATCCAAGTCAGTTTCTGATACCCTGATGGCTGAAAATAGTTTGAGGATTCTTTGTGGTTCTCTTTGTCTTTAGGATATAAAACCCTGGTCAAATCCCACTTGGCCAGATAGTTGAAATAATTCTCTGAATTACGAATTCACCAAGCGGATATGTAGTTAGGGTCACTCGTGCCCCGCCAGGATTTTTACATAGATGGTGTATAATTCTAATAGCTGATTTGATTTTGTAATGATGAACAAACGGCATGTCTGCAGCCCCAGAGTAAAGTCTACGTGTAATTTTTGTATTGCTAGCACAGCAGACAGGCCATGCGTTTCCTTCATCCAGTGAATCTTTGTGCTGTCAAGGAGCTTGAGACGCAGTGAATAAGTTATGTTCCCTGCACTTCAGGAGCTCACGTCTGTTCTTTTTGGGGGTGCTGCTGCTGTGTGTGTGTACAAGGCAGGCATGCGAATGAGCAGGTGTCTACACCCAAGTACGTGCGCGCAGAGGCTGGAAGAGGATGCCGGCTGTCTGTCACTTTCCACCTCGGTCTCTGCGTTGAGACAGGGTCTCTCCGTTGAGACAGGGTCTCTCTCTGAACTTGCTGTTTTGGTGCCGCTTGATGAGCGCCTCAGGCTCTCAAGATCCACCTTTCTCCATTCCCAATGCTGGGGTTACAGGACTCAAAGCCATGCCAGGCTTTTTATATGGGTGCTGGGGGTTTGACCTCATGCATTCATGCTCGGAGAGCATGTATTCTTACCCACTGAGCTACCCGCCCCTGGGGTCTCAAGTCTGTCCTTAAGAAATCCACACATTAAACACGAATTCAAATAATAGCCTAAGTGTAACAGTTAAAGGAGGAAAGTACCAAGATCGGAGCAGTTGGGGATGGGGCGGGGCCTAAAATGGGAATTTGAGGACAGCCTCCATGGTGACACCCCCAACATTCACTTCCAGCCCAAACCCTTGTCAAATTTCTGACCAGACCCCTGTTGATGTGGCTGACCCCACCCTAGGATCTGAATGTCATCAAAAGAGCTTTGGCCCATTGGGTGTTTAAGAAAACACTAAATTCTCCCCTGCAAGGCACTTTCCTGGCATCCCACGCCTCTCTTGATATAACTAAAAAGAGTCTACAGAATCCAAATAACACCTCAAGAACGGAGACCTGGACACTGCACCTAATCTTCAGGAACATTCCATCGGGGTCTCCAGCACCTGCTGTCTGATGCCTCTTCTTTTTTCAGCTTACACGTCTTGGGCCCAGTTCTCTGGTGACTTTTGGTCTGATCCTACCATATGTGGATTCTACCATCTTTTCCCTGTCTCTCACTCTACCTAGGAACTCACTCTTTTCTTGGTCAGCTTAGATGCCCAGATTAATCATAACCACTGCCCCATCCCTCTGCCTTGCCTCCTCTGCCCCACCCGCTCTGAGCTATTCCTTCTGCCCATCCCCCACCCCCCACTGCCCAGCGCCTTTGCCACTGTCCGCCAACCACTGTCTTCACTGTCTGATGAAGCCTCCTTCGCTCGTGACTCCAATGCACACTATGCCTGCATTGTGTGGGAACACCAGAGGTTGGACCATCTGGGGCTGACGGCTTCCTCACTGAATGACTGACCCTTCGCTCCACAGAAGTTCTCAGCACTGTTTGGCAGTGGCACGTGGCCCACTCCCACCTTCCTACATAATTAATTCACTTCATCTCCTTAATTTTCTTGTTCAACATTACAACGCTGTTAAAACTCTCTCTTTCCTAGGATAGTTCAGAGCTTTGATTTAGGGAGAGACAGACAGACAGACTGACACACACACACACAGAGACAGAGAGACGGATAGACAGACACTGGGACAGTTGCAAAAAACGATGAATTCTGGAAAGAGATGATTTAAGCTAGATTCCCTCCCCAGAAGTTTAGGAGTGGCTTTCCCTTATTGATACTGTCTTAGAAAACATTCTTGAGACCCATCCTTAAATTGAATTTATATTTCTTTTGGTCTGTAGAGTGTCCGGCATCTCTTGCATTGGTCTACAAGCCCTGATTGATTAAGATGCGTGTCTCAGTCTGTCCAGGGTACTATAACACAATACCATAAACCAGGCAGCCTTTACAGACTGGAGATTCACTTTCTGTTTTGGAGGCTGGGAAGCCTAAGATGAAGAGGCCCCTAGATTCCGTGTCTTGCAAGAATCAATCTTTTGGTTCATGGCTGGTGGCATCTCACTGCATTCTCACACAGCAGGAAGGGCAGAGCGCTCTCTGGGTCCCTGTCATGAGAGCTTGACATGATTGCTTTACCCTTGTGACCTGGATCCTTCTCAGAGGACCCATTGTGTTGGTGATCAGAGTTCAACTTATATGGATTTTGGGAGGGCTCAGGAATTCCACCATGTAGTAGGTCCGTTCTGGTCAGCACTGTGTCTCCCATACAGACCATAACATTTAGCACATGGTTGCTAAGTTAAACTACATGGAAGGTTAATAACCCATGGGGTCATTTAATGTCTTTTGACTTTTCCTTTTTTAGGTGGGGGGGGGGCTTGTTTACCTTTGGATTACTAATATAAATGGACACAAGCTGTCTGTTGATGTGCACAGTCCACAAGGGTGGGCATTTGAGGCATGGCTGGGGGCAGAAATGCTGGGGTGGGCAGAGGGAGAAGCAGAAGGGTCACATACATTACCTCCACACTCAGGCTGCGACCCGCTCCAGGAGCCATTGGCTTGACACATTCGCTCGGAAGATCCCCGGAGCACGTGGCCAGCGTCACAACTAAAGCGCATTACACTGCCTGGGGCAAAGCTGTCTCCTAGGCGGATGCCATGGGCTGGGATCCCTGGGTCACCACAAACTCCTGTGCTGGTTCCTGGAAGAGGAGAACACAGCACACAATGAGGGATTTTGTTTTTATTTATTTAATTTAATTTAATTTAATTTAATTTTTTTTATTTTATTTTCTTCATGGATGCAAATGGAGTAGAGGTCTCCATTAGAGAAAGAGTTGGGCTGCTGGTAGGGAGGAAGCAACGAACTCTGCGGATGTAGGAGGTGACAAGAGACAGTGGTCAGCCCACAGGGTCTGCATAAACTACAGCGTTTGGAAGATAAGCGAAGGAGGGCAGAGAACAGGAGACAGAGCCGGCTAACTTAGTGCCTGGGGAACCAAGGTCCATGTTATGGGAATACACGCCAGAGCCCCATGGAGGAAGATGTCAGAATGAGTGGCTCTACCCCACTACTCCGTAGTTAGAACACACAGTTCTCAAGTCCTTGGGAGCCACACAGGAAGGGCAGCTCATTCCAGGCTAGAACTCCAGTGGTCCAGGCTGCCACATCCCAGCTTCTCCCTCTCGCCTTGGCCCTCCCATACCTGCTGGCCAATGGTACCCTCTCCACTCTCCACATCACTCTGTCTCAGCTTAGAGGTCCACTGTTCTTTGCCTGAGCGACTGCAAAAGCTTCCCGAACAGTTCCTTCCTCTGAATCTCTCCAACCTTAAGCCTCCAACTGTAACAATCGCTGACCTTGAACAGTCGATGACTGACCCTGCTTTTTTTTTTCCTGTAAGAACATCTCTGGGGGGAGTTTCAGTGCTGACAGGATAAAACCCAAACTCTTTACCACGGGTTTACCTTCCCACAGTGCAGCTGGAGCTTGATCCTGGCCTTTATTTATCTTCTACAACTTAAAAAAAATTTCAATCTGTCCATCCATCCGTCCCACTGTCTGTCTAGTATGTGTACGTGTGTGTGAACGCGCGCGTGTGCAGGCATGATATCTGGTGAAGCACACATAAGGAAATTCAAAATGAGAAATTGCTCCTGTAAGACTGGGCTGTAGGCAAGCCTATTGAGCATTTTCTTGGTTACTTGTAGACCTGGGAGGGCCCAGCCCACTGTGGGTGGGGCCATTCCTAGGCCAGTGGTCCTGGATTCTATCAGAAAGCAGGCGGAGCAAGCCAGTCAGCAGGATCCCTCCATGGCCACTACGTCAGCTCCTGCCTCCCGGTTCCTGCCCTCTTTGAGTTCTTGCCCTGGCTTCCTTCAGAGATGGATTACAATGTGGTAAGGACAGTGTGTATGTGGGGATCAGAGGACAGTTTGAAGGCAACGGTTCTCTTCCTCCACTGAGTTCAGGGATCGAACTTGGGTTGTCAGGCTTGGTGGTGAGCACCCTTCCCCACTGAGCCATCTGCTTCTTCTCAAGTCTCATCTTATTTTTTTAATTGATAAATAATGATTAATAAATGCCATGACAAGACTCAGATACATATGATGTCTTGGTGCATATGTGGTCCATGTTCTTACCATGAGGAAATGGTAACTATTTGGGGTGATTAATCCTTGTGTTTTCATTGAAGATTTTCTATTCACTAATTTTTTCATAAAGGTGAACTACAGCTTACATGCCTTACACCCCATTACTTCATTTTTGTCCTGCCCCTGTATGCTACACTCCATCACTTATCTGGCTTTTGACATTCTACAAATCCTCTCGAGAGTGTCAAAGGACCCAAGGAATGAGGGAGGGCAGACAGCAGAAGACAGAGCCATAGGACATAGCGTCTGAGGGATCTAGGATCTGTGTTATAGAGAAACACTGCTGAGCCCATGGAGGAGGAAGATGTCAGAATAAGTGGTTTGCCAAGAGATAAAATACTATAGGTTTGGTGGCATCTGTACTCTCAAGGACCCACATGTGTAAGCATTGAATGTTAGTATTCGAAACTATACTGGGTTAGCAGGAGTAAAAATGTTTCAGTCTTAACTCTGCCATGGTTTACCTGTGGTATCTCTCTCATCCTCATCCTTAGAGTTACTTTGTGTAGTCTCAGACCATGAGGGTATGAAGTAGCCCTGTGTTCCTCAAATGTTCCACAATGTGTTTAGAAAATAGAAAGCGTATCTCATTTGGCTAGATTTTGTTGCCTTTTGGAGTTTTCCAGGATGAAGCACAGGGAACGGCTGGTGTTGGGTTCTAGAAGAGCCCCTGATGGCAAAAGGCTGATTCCACATTGGTTCTCCTGCCTCAGCTAGACTCTATTGCTTACTACTGTAAGCAGGCAGGAGAGCTGAGTTCTCCAGTTCCATGCTTGTTGTAATAGGGGGTCTATCTATATGGGAATCTGGGACAGAAAACTACACCATGAGGGCAGATAAAAGGGGGTGACTCTGTACTGAAAAGTACATCAGCAAAGATGGGGAGACCTGAAATGGGTCTTGAATGTCTCTATGTCCTTCTTATTCAGGGGCTGATGACACAAAAATTGAGGATATTTTGTTATTCCTTCTCTGGATTACTGATTGCATAGGATGAGGCTCGAAAGTTGAAATTCTTGAATGTGTTATTTCTGTCTCTGTCTCTTTGTCTCTGTATGTCTCTGTCTCATTGTCTCTGTATGTCTATGTCTCTAGCTCTGTTTCTCTCTCTGTCTCTCTTTCTGGGTTTTCAAGACAGGAATTATCTGTGTAGCCCTGGATACTCTGGAACTCGCTCTGTAGACCAGGCTGGCTTTGAACTCATAGAGATCCTCCTGCCTCTGCCTCTTGAGGGCTGGGGTTAAAAGCACGGGCCACCAGTGAAAGTGTTATTTCTTAAAGACACACAGGAGGTGCCGTGTCCAAGACAACATATGCATGCTTCAGCCAGGAAGGCTTTAGCTTAGTTTTCTGGACAGGAATGGACTTACTACTTTCTAGCTTCTGCTGGCACAGTGACAGAGAAGGAAGTGACTCTCTGGGTTAGAAGAAACCTTCACTTCTGTATTGTGCCCCAGAGGATGACCGTGCTAATGGACAGGAAGTCCTTTTTGTTTCTTTTCCCCTATTTGGCACTTTTCTTTCCATGGCGAACAAAGACACCCAGAGTAGATCAAACAAACACTAAGAACATTCATCATCCCAGAGTGGCTAGAGGGAATCATTATGTGCAAATATTATCCTGGAAGAGTTGGACAACCCCTCTCTCCTTCTTTGCACACCCCCTCTTCCTGGAACTTACTCTGGATACCTAGGGTCTCTGTGTACATGACTCTGCCTTTCCTGTTTTATATTCCAAACACATCCCCTAGAAGTCCCAAAGGAAGTAGTCAAGGCCCTTGCTAGCAGGCGAAAGGCATCCTCATGGTTCATGAGGAGTCTTATCTACTTCATCTGTCAAGTGGTCCATGAGATTAACAAGGCTTACTGTCAGAAGTGCTAGTGGTCATCATGATGTGCCTGGGGCTGTCTGGGAAGCCAGGAACCCGTTGGCACAGTCGCTTTGAGATCTTTTCCTTTTTGGAGAGACTTAATAAATACTGGCTCGATATTCTATCAGGGTCCTAAGCACCAGTAAGCAGGCTCTTCTGGAAACTCGAACTACAAGGGCTGTGCTTCTTATGGGGAGATGGGTTCTTTATGACAAGGAGGTTGGGATCTTTACCTGTAGGAAGGATCTGGAAGAGGGAAGGGCTACGGATTGTTAAGGGAAAGGTGGGCTCCCCGGGGAATCTCAGGCTAATTGAGCAGCTGTACCCTGGAGACATTCCTTGGTAGTGCCAGGTAGGTTTACTCTAAAAAAGACTTGGCTGTGTCTGCTTACATTTAGCCTGGTGGTTTCTGCTACTGGTTGTAAAATTCACTTTCTGGTGTATGGTTCTGTTGCAAGACATTATGGATGAATTTCTGGTTTAGGGAATGTGGACATGGGATTTCTTTAAAGCTTTATTTATTTATTTATTTATTTATTTATTTATTTATTTATTCATTTATTTATTCATTTATTTATATGAGTGCAGACCAGAAGAAGACATAAGATTCTATTACAGATGGTTGTGAGCCAACATATGGTTGCTGCGAATTGAACTCAGGACCTCTGAAAGAGCAGCTAGTGCTCTTAACCACCGAGCCACCTCTCCAGCCCCAAGAAGGGTTTCTCTATGTTTCCTGGATGTCCTGGAGCTCACTCTGTAGATCCAGGCTGACTTTGAACTCACAAAGATCTTCTGTCTCATGAGTGCTGGTATTAAATGTGTGTGCCACCACTGTCTGGGGGCACACAGGATCTTTGCTACTTCATAACATGTCAGAGTTCTCATGTCAGAGACTAGTGATTTAGCATTTAGTAAAATGACATGCCTGGGTACTGGTGTCTCAGGGTGGAGGCTATCCCACGAGGTAGTCAGGACATGGGACAAGTTGAATTAGTAGATACTGATGAGAGAGAAGGAGGCAAGATGGGGCGCAGGAAGCCTGACATAGAGGAGAGAAGATCACAGACACAAAGATGACGGACTGGACCATCATCCTCAGGAGCACATGAACTCAGATTTCTAGATAGGACCAAAGCTCCAGGCGGACCTCCCAAGTCAGTACCTTGCCTATTTTTTGCAGTCTATTGGTTATTTGGGCTTAATAAGAATTGAAGAAAGGCTTGAGCACATTTCAAGTTCTTTCTAGAGATGCTGTCATATGAAAGATGGGGTACAGGTTCCTAAGCTGTAATGCCCTCCTGTTCATGGACCATGCCCCTCCCATCCAGTGCCCCTCCAGCCGCCTGCACATACTCTACGCTCCATACCTGAGCAGTGGGGGAGGGAGCCTGTCCAGTGTCCGTCCAGTCCACACATGCGGGTGGAGTTTCCCACCAGAGTCCGCTTGCCCGTGCAGCTGTAACGCACAACGGCCCCCACTATGTAGCTGTCTCCAGACATTTGGGCATGAGGTGGAGAGCCAGGATGGCCACAGGACACCACTGTAGGAAGAGAGCAAACACCTCAGTGGCTTTGTTTGGAATGGGCCACCATTGCTCCACACATGCTTCTTGTGGGAAGTGAGGAAGGACAGGAAAAGTGAACTTTCTGATAGCTCATCCGTCAGGCACCAGCAGACAAAGCCTGCCTACTTTGGAAGCTGAGATTAATATGTAGGCAGTACTTAGGAGGTAGATTAATAACTACCCAGCACAAAGTAGGTATGCAACCTACCCACTTCACACTGTCTCTGAATTGGAAGCAAATCAACACCTATGTAGCACATAGTAGGGATACAGCCTGCCCACTTCACCACAATAATTCTAAATTGAAAGCAAAGAATAATTAATACCTATTAATATCTACTTTAATCTCTATTAAATATTAATATATATCTACTTTTACCTATTAATACTGTAATGGCTGGTTTTGTGTGTCAACTTGACACAAGCTGGAGTTATCATAGAGAAAGGAGCATCCCTTGAGGAAATGCCTCCATGAGATCCAGCTGTAAGGCATTTTCTCAATTAGTGATCAAGGGGAGAGGGCTCAGCTATTGTGGGTGGTGCCATCCCTGGGCTGGTAGTCCTGGGTTCTATAAGAAAGCAAGCTGAGCAAACCAGGGGAAGCAAGCCAGTAACATCCCTCCATGGCCTCTTCATCAGCTCCTGCTTCCTGACCTTTTTGAGTTCCAGTCCTGACTTTCTTTGGTGATGAACATGGAAGTGTAAGCTGAATAAACCCTTTCCCCCCAGCTTCTTGGTCATGATGTTTGTGCAGGAATAGAAACCCTGACTAAGACAACTACCTACTAATTAATACATACTTTAAAATAGGGGAGTCAAGGGTGGTCTCTCTGAGATGGACAGGCCAGGCCTGTTCTGTCTGGGACAAGACCATCAAGGAAGGACCACGAGGTGTGCAGGCCACGGCCATGACAAACTTGGTGTGGTCTTAGCTACTTTTCTTGTTCCTATGACCAAATATCTGGCAAGAAGCAACTTGTGGGGGATAGAGTTTACTTGGATTTAGGTTGAGGGGATCAGTCCATGGTGGTGGGAAGGGTGGAGGCAGGAGTGACAGGCAGTTGGTTATACTGTGTCGAAGTCAGGGAGTAGAGAGCAGACAGGAAGTGAGACTGAACTATAAAATACCAAGGCCTGTACCCAGTGACATGCTACTTATAGGATGGTGCCACCTCTTAAAGCTTTCAAAGTGTTCCCTAGTAGTGTCTCTAGCTGGAGACTCGGGGTTAAAATCCGTGAGCCTGTGCGGGACTTTTCATATTCAAACCACAGCAGTGTGTAGAGCAGGTTCTAGACCTTCCTAATGCTGCAACCCTTTAATACACTTCCTCACACTGTGGTGAGCCCTAGCCATGAAGTTATTTTTATTGCTACTTCATAACTGTAATTTTGTTGCTGTTATGAATCATAGTGTAACTATTTGATATGCAGGATGGTCTTAGGCGATATGAAAGGGTCGTTGAGCCACAAGGGGTCTCGACCCACAGGCTGAGAACCACTGGCGTACCTGAGTCAGGGAAGAGTGGAGAAAGACATGGGGGTGGGGCACTGGCAGGTAGGTCATGATGTAACATTTTGATTTTATTCTAAGCGCGATAGCCACCAGAGGGACACGACTCGGTCTATACTACAGCAGGGTGACACTGGTTGCTCCGTGGAGGAAGGATTGGGGTGAGGCTGCCATGAACCTGTTTCCGTGGTTCCAGAAGATATGGTTATGGCTTTGATTGAACATTGGAGTGAGTTAGGAGGACCTCCATAGTCATAACAGCTCACATCCAAACATGGCACAAGGCAGGACACTGAAGCTGAGAAGGAGAGGGAACCAGAGGACCCCTTATGATCTGAAGCCACCAAAGTCTTAAGCCTGGCTGGCACATCATATGCAGACAGTTATCCATTTAAAATTCCAAATAACTTATCATTCATACATGGGGCTGGATGGCCATGTCAAGGTCCTTAGGCAAGGGTGGTATGGGCAGTGAGCTGTGGTTCCTGTCTCCTATTATATCTAGAAGAAGGGCTTTTGATAAAGTCACCCAGATTTGAAGGCTCCCAACAGGTGTGTGACTCACAGAGACAGGTACACTGGTGATAGCCACTACTCAATAGCCATTAATGCTTTGGGACTGCATCTTTGCCTCTATGTTAGAAAGATGGGGAGAGAGTAAGCCACCCAATGATTCCCCGTCAGCAGCAAGAGTGCAGAGATCCAAGGGCACAGCTCATGAGACTGTGAAGCTAGCAACCAGTGTCACCACTTAAGTTCCTCCGCTGGCTTTGTTTCTCTCCATATTGACCCTGTAATTTTTCATAATAGTAAGCAATGCTGCTATCACTTATGGAGTAGCCTCATGTACCAGAGAGTAAACTAGTACTCCTGATTTGCCCACACAGTCTCTGAATGCTGAGACACGGTTATCCTCATCATTTTCAAAGTGGAAGAAGCCATGACTCTGGGACGGGAGGACTTCCTCCAAGCTGTGTGGCTTGTTCAGTGACAATGCTGGAGTTGGCATCCAAGCTGACCTGGATGCTGGCATCTAGACTCAACGGGAAGTTTTGCTTCAGTCCTACTGAAGAGAGGGGTGCATGCTTGTGTGACGGTTAAAACTGATTGTCAGCATGGCATGATCTAGAATCACCTAGAAGATATCCAGGGCATGTCTGTATGGGAGTTTCTGGACTGGGTTAAGTAAAATGAAAAAAAAAATTCTAAATGTGCGTGTGCATGTCACCATTCCAGTGTTGGGGGGCCCTGGACTGAATAGAAAAGGGGACAAAAAGAGCTGAACACCAGTATTCATCTCCTTTTACTTCCTTGCTGTGATGCAACCTGACTCCTGCAGCCGTGATGTCACAGCCACAATGACTCTACCCCCAGACTGTGCTTTTGAGAGACATACTGTCGAAGCAACAAAAGAGGTAACTAATACACATTATCTTTCTGAAAAATCCAGAGAGGGTTAAAATGAAGGCACTGTGTCTCTGTACAGCCGGCTCTGAAGGAGGGGGGTCCTCAGGATTTGTGGGTTCATTGGAGTACCAGAGGGGACTGGGAATAGTCCCTGTCCATGAAGAACATGTGTGAATTAGCATGGCATCTCTGCACCAGGGCCCCAAGAAGGGTCCCGATGTCCAAGGGACAGTCAGAGTGCTGTAGTGGCACAACAGGCATGTGCACACACATGAACATATGTGTGTGTGTGCTCTGAGATATGTCCCTTCGATAGTTAACAGATCTACTTACAGAGACACTGTGGGCGGGGCCGGTCCCAGGTGCCGTCTCCCTGGCAGCTGAGGGCAGGAGTGCCCAGGAGGTAGAAGCCGTGGTTGCACTGGTAGGAAACGGTGGTGCCGAAGCTGAATCTGTGGGGCCCGCTGGTGTGGACTTGCCGGACACTGTTCTCCTGGTGCCCGGGATCCGTACAGTTGATGACTGTCATGGAAAGTGACAGTGAGACACTGAGATTTGCATATGAAGGATTTTCTCAAGCTTGAATGAGAATTCAGAAGTCTAGACAGACGCTTCTCAGTCCAGCCCAGACTCTAGGGCAAAGCTTGATGACAAAGTAGACCCTGCACGGGAGGCTGGCCTGGTCCTAAGGCCACGGCCCCTCTTCTCTGCCTTGGTCACCTGGTCATGGATTTATCTTCCATGTCCAGGTGACTGTCACCTCTCCTAAGGAGCCTGCCCCTCCTCCTAGACCACTCAGTCTTTCTCTCTCAGTGTTCCCAGTGTGGCTGCTGGCCTAAGGTGAGTTGTCTCCATCCATATACACCCTGAGAGCATGGCTCTCTTGCCTCTGTGTATCTGACCCCTAGTGTGGCTCCTTCCCAAAGCTCATCTGTTGTAAGACAGACACATCTAACCTGGTTTGAATAGCACTTGACCTCGTTCTGAAACTGGTTTAGTTCTTTTTATGACTGTTTCAAGTAAGCATTCGTCTCCTGGGGGACTCAGCTGGCCTTCCAATGAGCAAGGGTTTCCAAAGATGCTTCACTCATATTCGGCGTGTTTAGAATAATGGCAATATTCACCATAACCCGTACTATGTGCTTTGCCTTTCAAATACTTTCAGATGCACCTTATGACCTGAGTCTCATCCTCATAGAGTAAGACAGTCAGGAAAAGCGAGTCAGGAGAAGTGAAGTGATATAGATATTCACTTTATTATACAAGGTGTGTGTGTGTGTATGTTTGTGCACATATATGTTTCTATGTGCATGTGGACACAGGATAACTTTGCATGACTTCTTCAGGAACTTTTCCCAGTTCCTCTGAGATAGGGCCTCTCACTGGCTGGAGCTCAGCGATTAGGCGAGGCAAGCCCCTAGGAACTAACTGCCTGTCTCTGCCTTCCTAGTGCTGAGACTACAAGCATGCTACCACACCTGGCTTTTTAAAAAATAATAATTAATTAACTTTATTACTTATTCATTTTACATCCTGCTCACTGCCCGTCTTCCAGTCACCCTCCACAACCCTTCCCCCACCTCCCCTCCCCTTCTTCCCTGGGTATTTCCCTACCCTGGTACTTCAAGTGCCAGGCTAGGTGCTTTCTCTCCCGGCTACACAGGCAACAGCTTTTGGGATAGCCCCTGCTCCAGTTGTTAGGGACCCACATGAAGACCCAAAATTTATCCTATCTACAAGAAATGCAGGGGTTGGGGATGGATCAGAGACTGGGGGAATGGCCAACCAATAACCAGCCCAACTTGAGGTCCATCCCACGTTCAAGCACCGATCCCTGATGCCTGGCTTTTGTAGTAGGCTCTGGAGCTCGGCTCAGGACCTCATGCCCCTTAGGCGGGTGCTTTAATGGCCGGGCTGCCTCCCCAGCCCAGAGGTACTTGTGTGACCTTTGATGAGGTTCTCTGAGTCTTCACTGCTGTACTGTTGTAAAAAGCCCTTCAAGGCTCCAGAAGTTTATCTGGAATAGTTTACATGGCTCCTTCAGGGAGTCTGATTTCCTCTCTGCATCTCTTAACTTTCACCCTGGCTTCTTGATCTCAATTCTTAGACTCTTTAGCATCTGTTTTTCATTCCAGTTCTGTTGTTTAATTTTTTTCCTCATCAACTGAACAAAGGAGCTACAGCCATGAGGATAGACCAAGATGTGGTACAACTTCTGAATTCCTTGTTTATGTGAGAAAAGGCCCTATGTGCACACACCACCCACACAGACACACTTACATACACATGTGCAGACACACAGATACATGCACACACACACACACAAATAGGCAGGCAGACAGACATACACACATGCATGCATGCTAACACACATGTGTACACAGACACACATGCAGTCACACACACATGCTTGTACACATGCACTCACACACAAACAGGGACACAGACACACAGACACATGTACATACATAGTCACACACAGAGACACACATATATGCATACACTCACTCACATATACACATGCTAGCAGGCACACAGACAGACACATAGACCCACACACTGGGGCATTACATGATGATAAATTACTTGTCCTGTGAACTAAATAAGGCTTGCAAGATGAAACTGTTGATTTGCTCATATGACCCATGATAAAACATCATACAACTGTATCTAGGGGTTGTGAGTCTCCATTTGTGACCCTTCTCTGCTCCAAGAGTTCCTTTGCATGAGGGACAATCATATTGGGACAGAATGCCACGGCTTGTCCTCCTGGGTCACAGAAGCCCAGACAGCTGGGTGGTGGGGAAGAGAGTGGGGCAGGAAGGGTGACTCACTTCTGCAGGTAGGCAGTGTGTCGCTCCACTGCCCACTGGCCAGGCACTGGGACCTCGCAGCCCCCTCAGCTATGTATCCTGGGTTGCAAATGAACTTGACCACGTCGTTGAGGTTGAACTGGCTGCCCTGAGTAAGGCCGTTGACTGGATTGCCTGGGTGTCCACAGGTAATTGCTGCAATAAGAATGGAAGACAGGTGAGCCCGCCTACTAGTCTACACCCCCACATCAGACTCTTCTCACTTAGGATAATGCCTGACTCACGTCTGTCTACAGGGAGCAGATTTTTGCTGGATCACCAAGGTGGTGGCATAGGCAGGGTAGCTTTGCAGGTAGCTTTATATGACAACCTTGTACCAACTGGGCAAAAGGATCCCGGCACCCTCACCAAAGCTAAAGACCATTCAACCTCATTCGAAAGTGAGGTGAATGCTGGACATGGCGACCTAGGGAGTCCTGACTTTTAAGGGTAGACAGACCAAAAGCCTGCAGAGGGAACTGAGGCTGGACCAGAAATGAAGCCCAGTGCAGCTCAGCATGAGGGGCTGAGTCAGAGCCATAGGACAGACCTGAGCCTTGAAAGATAATCTGAAGAGCTGTCAAGTCATTAAAGGCGGAAAGAACAGTTGTCTGTGGATTCATCAGTGAAGTGGCCATAGCTTCTTGCCTTCCACTTATTCCCAGGCTGCAGGTCTTGTCTGGGGACAGCAGGAGCAGCCACTGGCATTGATTGCCACCTCCTGTGCATTGTTCTGCACCCAGGTTCCTTGCCACCTTGCTACCTGCTCCAGAGCTTTGTCTGTGACACCCTGCCTCCTGCCCTGAATCTTCTGGCAGTGGGGCTCAGGATCAGGGCTCCTGTTCATGAGGAGGGTCTCTCTGGCTGGGGTAGAGAAATACTGGACTGGGGGTGTGGTTGCCGAGCCCAAATCAAACTACAGTGGCTTTTGCTGCCAATGAGAGAAGAGCAAGGTGACTGAAGGAGACAGCTGTGATGCTTAACTTGAACTGTCAACTTGATTGAGTGGAGAAATGCCCAGGAGCTCAGAAAAGCACACGTCTGTATGCCTCTATGTGGGCATGCCCAGAAATGAGATCAGGAGGGCTCTGACCCAATGAACTGGTTAGCCAGCCCTTGATGGAATGATAACGCGATGGCAGTTGGGAGATGGTGGCAAGGAAGAGGCTGGGTCTAGTTGGAGGAAGTACATCACTAAGGGTTTTTCCTCAGGGTCCTGGCTTCTTCCTGTATGGCCTTTCTTTGCTTCCTGGCTGCTGTGATGTGAATGGCTGGGCTCCATCCCAACCTTCCCATTGCTTTGGAAACCCAGAGCCCAAAGCAAATCTTTACAGTTGTTTGTGCCAGGCACGGTGGTTCAGAAGGCTGAAAGCCTGAGTTCTTATCTCAACGCCTTTGACTCTGACCCACGTCTAACAAGGAGCATCTTTAGGTCAGGGAGGCATTCTTCATCCGGGCATTTCACGTGAAGCTCCTGGGTGCAATGAAAGGTTTTGTGTAGATACATCAGAAGGGATGACTGGATATGGATGGATCTCACCTTCTGCAAACCCAACACTGATGGAGTCCCTAAGACTGACTTGAGACATGGCAGTGGAGCAAGCTGCCTCTCTCAGTGGCCCGCTCTATGTGTGAAGAACTGGATGAAGAGCAGCAATTAAAAACAAAACTTTGCCTCACAATGGTTCAGAACAAAGCCCTGCATTTTACATAAAGGCTCACTTTAGGGAACTCTAAAAAGTGAAGAATTTTCCAAATTACTGGCAAGCTCCGAGGATAATGGTGGCCGTGTAAATTCCCCCCAAATGCAAATTAACAAGAGCACATAAAAGAACAGAAGACCCAGGTCTGCAGAAACCAAGACAGGGACTGCCACGGGCTTTAAATTGTTCGGAAGTTGAAAAATGAAAGCGTCCAGGCAGGGCAGCCCAGAGCCAGATCTTAAAGCTGTAATCCAGAGAATGCTTGAGGAACAAAAGCAGAGTAGACACATTCCGAGAAGTGCAGGAGATCCAGGGAGGTTGTCCTGCAGCCTCAGCCCTCGGAGAAATATTAGACCTCAGGCACCAAGTGAAAAATAGCCAGAGGCTTCCGGAAGACCATCCAGAGCGAGGCTAATATTGTACTTCAAAAAGTTGACGGCTTAGACAGAGCGTGGGTTGGTGGCTACTCAGGGAAGGGTGGAATGGGAAAATGAAAGGCTGGTGTCATGATTCAAAGCTGCAGTGACATAGGACAGGACAGCAAAGTCTAGGGATTCAGGGTGCAGCATCCTGTCTGCAGTTAACAGTACTGTATTGTACACTGGAGATTTCCCAAGAGAGTGGATGTCAGGTATGCTCACCGCATACCCACAAAGGGAAGGAGATGAACTGTAACATACTTGACAGTTGTCACCATTTCTCTATGGAAATGGACCCCGAAATAGGCTTAAATAAGTACAAGTTTTTTTTAAAAAAAAGGTGAATTATACACACACACACACACACACACACACACACACACACACACACACAGAAACATACACTGAAAAACATATGATGGAGGAATAGTTTTAGAAAATCAAACAACTTGTGGTCAAGGATTTTATGATCAATCTTATTGCCTTTCGAACGACAGGGAATAGAACGGAGCTTTAAACGGAGCTGGTACATGCCTATCACACCAACCCTCAGGAGGTGGAAGGAAAGGATTACATATTTGAGGTGACATAAGCAGACCCCATCCTATAATACCAAGAGCTGGGAATGCAGCTTTAGTGGTAAAGTGCTTATGTAGCACTTATCAGGTCATCTGTTGAATCTGCAGGACACACACACACACACACACACACACACACACACACACACCACTCATAGCAGCACAGACACACACTAAAAACCCAAACCACCACCACCCACTACCACCACCACCACCACCACCACCACCACCACCACCACTGCCACCACCACCACCCATGGAGGAACTTGAAGAATACTATGCAAAGAGTTGTACTGACTACTAAAGACTATACTTGACCCTACTAAGAACTAACTGGGGTGCTTCAGCAGTGTTGATGATGAATTTAATTGTAGGTTCAAGAACAAAGCAAAGGTGGGGGCAAGGAATAGAATTACGACATATGAACTCCATGCTACATGGTCTCAGCCCTGACAGAGTGGGAGAAATGCCACCAGGAATAGAAATGGGAAAGAGGAACATGCAGTGTAGCCTTTATGTGAAAGTTCATGGATTCTAGTGTTGGTCAACTAGATAATAAAGATTTGAATAGAAAAAAAAAACAAAAACCAGGGACCTGACAGCCTTACAGTGTGATAAGTGAAAACATCAACACCAAAGAGAACAACACAGCGTAATGACAGAGAGCATAAGAGAATTAGGATGGAACATGTAAGGCATATCCCCCTACATGAGTGACTTTAATCTATGAACAGGAAGATTTTCATGTTGGCATGTGTGGGGTTTGAATGTACTTGGCCCATAGGAAGTGGTGCAATGAGGAAGCGTGGCCTTGTTGGAGGAAGTGTGTCACCGTGTAGGCGGGCTTCCGAGGGCTCCTAGTGCTCAAGCTCCAGCTAGTGAGGAAGGGACCCTCCTCCTGGCTGCCTTCAGAAGACAGTTCCTTCCCTGTGGATCAAGACATAGAACTCTCAGCCCCTTCTCCAGCACCATGCCTGCCTGGATGCTGCCATGTTTCCAGCCATGATGATAATGGACTGAACTTCTGAACCTGTAGGACAGCCCCATTTAAATGTTGTCCTCTGTTAAGAGTTGCCTTGGTCACGGTGACCCTTTACAGCAATGGAACCCTAATTAAGACAGCATGCGCGAGTGCAATTTAATAGATGTCTCTGCTATTCAGGGATTGTCAAAGGCCTACTGGGGAAAAGTGTGGAAGTTGGAATTCTAAGGATGAAGTCAAGAAAAGTAAAATTCAGGTTAAAGAACATTAAAAGAGATGAAGAAGCTACTTCTAAAGGTGAGAAGTTACAATTTGCCACAGAGCTCTAAGTGTTCCGGACATAGCAACGACCTGCAGGAAATGCTAGGAAAAATGCCAGTACATTGATAACTGAACACTTTAAACACATCTTTCAAAGAAAACTGCTCAAGTGGGCAAAATCAGGAAAAAAACCAAACAAACAGAAAGGACATAATTCACAAGGTACATCTTAGGAATACATGTTCTTGCTCTCAAGTGTACATGGGACATTCATAACGATTGACCAACTGTTTATTCAGAAGGAAAGCATCTGTAAATGTCAAGAAATAGAATTAGTGTGCATAATGTATATAAAATAAAAGTGAAAAGGTCTGTTGGCTTAGAAATTTAAAAAAAATTATTAAAACCTTCCAATTGTAGGGATGGGCAATTAATGAGAAATTAAGAAGCTTCTAAGAAATAATAAACATTTATAACTAGTATGTGTGAGGTATAATTACAGCAGTTGATCAGAAGAAATTTTATAGCTCTAAATAAAGAAGAACACAAAACGAGAGACTGAAAATGAGTGAGCTTGTCGGTCTGTGCCTGCGTGTAATACAATTCAAATACAAACTAGAAAACCAACAAAGAAGGTGAATCAGAAGAAGTCACAAGACAATAATAAAACCTGTAGTTAATGATGGCACAGAGACCCAAAGAAACAGATGCAGTGACCATATCTGTGTCGGGAAAGGAATATACAAAACCTTTAGCTAATCTAATCAGGAGGTAAAGGGGGGAAGTCCGTGTTGACTCAGCCCCGTGGCTAGGGAGCGTGGCCGACATACTTACGCACACAGAAAGGGGTCTTGCCCGACCAGTGATGATCCTGCTGGCAGATGCGCACAGACATGCCGATCAGGCGGAAGCCAGCCCTGCACTGGTACACCACGCTGCCTCGGTAGTTGAAGTTTTCCCCGTTGATGTGTCCGTTGACAATGGGCTCTGGAGTCCCACAGTGTCCAGCTTTGATGGGATGGGGGTGGGGGAGGGAAGAGAGTCAACCACAGAGGAACCTCTAGGAAGTGGGGTAGAGCTTGGGTGGGGTGGGAGGGAAAGTGTCAAGTTCTCAGTCATGTTCCGTTTTCCCACCTCCCGCGGAGAACAGTGATCCAGGAGCGAGTTTGGGAACTCTGTATGTGACAGTATTGCACGCTTGGTGACCCCATCATCCATGACCATCCTTTTCTGGGTTCTGTTTCTGTGTCTGTACACAGGTGGGGAAGCTATCACATTTCCCAGTCTCTGTGAGGGCTATGGTAAGAAGCCTGGTGGCCAGCCTGGAGGAGGTGGGGGAGGACGTTAGGCCACACCCATGAAACATAATTCCTCTGCCCCTGATTATGCCGTGATGTGATGTACACTGCTTCACCACAGTCCAAAGACCGTGGGTGACAAGTGATCGTGGGCCAACAATTCTAGAACTTCGAGCCAAGATTAATCTTTCCTCTCTGACAATGGGTTATCTTAGGCATCTTGTCGTATCTGATAGAAAGTTGACACAAGGACCCATCCCTGGTTACCTACTGCCCACTGAGCACCGTAGCCTAAATGAAGCCATCACAGCTTATACTGCTGATGACAACCATGAAAGAGTAGCTGCTTGGCCAAATTCGCCTTTCTTTTTGAGTGACATCTCATTGAGTTGCGTTTATTAAATGAAGCGTGGGCACAGTAGATCCCTGGCATCCCTTTGGTTCCTTTGACTAGGTGGCAGTAGCTCCCAACTGTACCCTCAGCCAGTTCCCAAGAAAGTGGCTACTGGCCGTGACCTCCTGCAGCCTGGAGGTCACTAGTGTATATATCAGGGACAGATCACCCAATCTGCCCTGCTAGGCATGCATAGCTGAGACCCTCTTCTGGAACTGAGAGAAGCCAGAAAAGAATAATAGGAGAGAGAACTTATATTAGGCTCAGTCAGGGAGCACATTAGCCCTGGGAGCAATGAAAATTTTCTCCTTTGTAAGCTGTTTGTAAATGCTCCTGTTATTTGCTTAGTGTATACGCATGTGTATATTATAATGTACATACCGATATACAACTGGGTACATTTAAAATAATTCTCTAATATATAATACAAAGAATATTTTAGTGCATTATAAGAATGTGTCTCTTTGGGGTAGAGGCCAGGGCTACACTGGTCTTCCTAGGGCTAATTAGATAAGCAGGGTGTTCCTGTGATTAAAGTGTGGACCCTCGGAGGCTGGTCTCATTCTTTCAAGTTCCCTAAGGAAAGCGAATCTCTGGCTCTAGTCATAATGGATGCCTGAAAGTTGGTTACTGGAGTAAGTACGTTTTGGGAATAGGCAGGTAGGGTGGGCCTGAAGGGCCACTCACCAAGGCAGCGGACTTCAGAGCCACTCCAGAGTCCATTGGCCATGCACTCCCGCACCCTGGAGCCCACCAGTGTATATCCGGAATTGCAGGAGAAGATGGCAGTCGCCCCATAGACAGACATAGTTCCAATGCGGTGCCCACTTGGGGGTGTGGGGAGCTCTCCACAGGAGATGACTGAAAAGATCATAAAATGTTCAATAAAGCAGTCCTGAGATGGGGGACACGAGACGCGATGGACAAGATGAAGGAGAATAATGATCAAAGTCAAGAGGCGCCTAGCCTTCCTCTCCTGGAGTGTGATGTTCTATGATGCTGCCTTGCCCTTATCTACAAGTATCTCCAGGAGCTCTGGAGGTGCTGCTCCTGTGCCCAGGCTCCATCTCTGGAGTTGGAAGCTCAGGCTTGCATGCTTGTTAAGGACTCCACAGATGGTTGCAGCGGAGCTGTGTTTAGGATGGGATGGCGAGTCTGTGGTGTGCTCAGAGAAGACAATGACATCGACCTTGCCCTTTTCTGCTGAGCCTCACAGTCCTTCTCAAGGGAGTATGCTGACAGCATCTGACTGATGTACAAGGTGAAGGCTGACTACCAAGGCTGTGCTACAGTGAGGCTGCTCTGCTACTCTGCCACAAACATGGCTTATTACACCCCAGGGCCTGTGGCTTTCCCTTCCCTTCTGCAAGCGATCCCAAGCACGTACACTCATTCAACCTGGTCTCGAGGAATGGCATTTGAGATTCAAAGAACCAAAGAAAAGCCATTAACAGGGAAGAGGAATCAGACAGACAAACAAACTTAGGTGGTCCTCCGTGCTCCGGTCTTCCTTCCTGTACAGCCTCGTGTCTCTTCACAGGCTGTCTCACTGTCTCTTTGCCTTCTCTTCTTCTTCTTCTTCTTCTTCTTCTTCTTCTTCTTCTTCTTCTTCTTCTTCTTCTTCTTCTTCTTCTCCTTCTTCTTCTTCTCCTCCTCCTCCTCCTCCTCTTCCTCCTCCTCCTCCTCCTCCCCTCCTCCTCTTCCTCCTCCCCTCCTCCTCCTCCTTCTCTCTGTCTCTCTGTCTCTCTGTCTCTCTCTCTCTCATGTGTGCTTACATGTGACATTGCATATGTGGAGGTCAGGGGGCAACCTCAGGTATCTGTCCTCACCTTCCACCTGGTTTGAGACAGGGTCTCATTGCCACCACATAAACCAGGCTAGCTGGCTCCTGGTTTTCCATGGATTCCTCTCTCTCTCTTTGCCTCCAGCTTTTTCACGGGAGTGGTGGGATCACGGATGCTCTCAGTACCACAAGCTGCTTTCACTGTGTTGTGGGGATTTGAACTCATGCCCTCACATTTGCATGGCAAACTGTTTCCCCCACTGAGTCATTCTCCCCCCCCCCCCCCGCCCCAGGCAAGCCACACACCGTTATCTTTATACCTCTTTGCTACCCGGCACAATAGTTGGGCGGCAAAAAATGAATGAATCAGTGCCTGATGAGCTGGAGGTTTCTCAACAGGGAGCCTGTCCTAAGATGGCACAGTGCTAAGAAGCAAGCCTTTTCCCAGCTCCCGACTCATGCTGAGTGTCAAAAAGTGGTATGCTGAACTTGCTGGTGGTGGGGGAACCCCTCAATCTACTGCGTGTATGAACTAGTTCAGGTAGGGAATACCACACACACGGGCCCGTCTTGCCCTCCCTGGGCTTACTTTGGCAGGTGGGCATCGACTCTCCCAGGCTCCACCTCCCGTTGGCCTGGCAGCGGATGACCCTTTGGCCCGTGTAGTAGTAGCCAGGGTCACAGATGAGCATCAGCTGGGCCTGGAACTGATACTGGGTCTCAAAGATGAGCCTCCACCGGCCGTGCTCCACACTGATGCTGCTGATATCAGGACAAGTCACAGCTGGGGTGGGGGTGGGGGGACAAGGAACAGGGAGGAGAATTAGGGAGCTGATAGGGAAGGCATCACAGGAGTCTAGAACAAGGGACTGAGGAACCTCAATGTAGCAGTGATGAACTGAAGGACAGTCGGATCCTAGGCAGGTTTGATTCTAGGCAGGTTTGATGAATGAACGAAGAGCAGTGTGCGTGGAGGAGCAGTGTGAGTGGGGGAGTCCAGGTCTGTAAGAGGACGCAGTAAGCCTCGTGTTTCGCCGGCATTAGTTACCGACTGTGGCCTGCACATTCTATTTGGTCTGATTTCAGACCCCCCCCCCCTTCTCTTTTGGATGATTTTCAAATAGCCAAGGCTAAGGGTGGCTTTGAATTTCTGATCCTCTTGCCTTCACTTCTGGAGTGACAGGATTACAGACGCCCTACTGCCAATGGTTTATGCTGGGTAAACACTGTTAATTGAGGTACATCCCTAGCTGGAAAAGCCAGAAATCTGGATATTTATTTAAAAATCTCTTGATTATAAAATGTTAAGGAGTGATATTTTTAATGGGGCATGTGTATATACATTTTTTTGATGGGGCAAACAAAATCCAAATCTGTATCATTGGACTAAATATGGCTCACTGGGCTGCCTATTTGTCTTTTGGTCCCCTCAAATGATCACATCAGAGGACTGTGATCAAGGGACATTCATGCAGCTTTCTGGTCATTCCAAGTGCTGTGGTAGCTTATGAAAACACCCCAGAGCATGATGGTCCTTCAGCATTCAGAGTAAGTTGCAATGGGAACCACAGGTGATAGATGCCCTCTCTCGTTCTCCATGGGACTCCTACTGCCCCCTATCCCTTCCCAATGCAGGCTTTCTGCTCTCTACTGAATTGAGGCCCACTCCTTATAGGAGTCTTTCCATCTGCATACCCAGCTTCTCCTGCCACCGTCCCCACCTCCCTTGGACTCACGGACACACTGAGGGGGGACATTGCTGTTGCTCCACAGGCCAGTATCCAGACACTCTGCGGTGGCCTCGGCACCCGCCTGGAGATGGTAGCCTTCATTGCAGCTGTACACAGCCTTAGTCCCCACGGTGTACTCCTTGCCAAACACAATTCCATTTTTGGGAGCATCAGGGAGACCACAGGAAAGAGCTGGTCAAGGAGAAAGGATGCCGTGAACATTTCTGACTCAAGATGCACTGAGCATACATTCTCATCTTCCCTGTTAAGGAACTTAAAACTTACAGTAGGAACTCACAAACAGAAAAAGGCTCCCAAGGAAAGACAATAGGAGAGTCACTGTCAGGGGTATCAGGAAAGAATGCACCAGAGAGCAGGGTGGAGATAGATATGTGTTCATAGATTAAATGTAGGGTCAGGGCTGCAGCTCAAGACCTCCAGGGAAGAGCCACAAGGTCAGAAGTCCCCGCTCTTCCTTCTGCTCTGTCCCACAGGTGAGTGTTAACTCACTCAAGCCTCCAAAAAGAACCAAGAGTCTCTTCTTCCTTAGGGTGTGGGGACAGAATCCTGAGAGAGAGTTCGAATACTTGCTACCACCTTTAATCACTGTCTTCACAGCCACAAGTCTACAGCTCAGGCCTCCTTCCTTCAGACTCAGATAAGCTGTGGCAGAGGACAAGGCCATGACTGTGGCCAGCAATGATGCCCAACTCTGCTAAGTTTTCCAGAATGCCCAGAGACTCTGGACTAGGACTCCGTTTCTAGTCTGGAAGCATATTATTGTTTTATTCCCATGTGTATGTGTTTTCAGGTGTACATGTGTAGAGGCTTGTGGACGCCAGAGGACAGCCGTAACTGTTGTCCCTCAGGTACCATCCTAGATTTTCAGGGCAGCATCTTTCTTCTGCCTGGAGCTCAGCAAAGAGGTCAGGCCATAGCCTCAGAGACCCTCCTGCCTCTGCTTCCACAGTAATGAGATCACAAGCACTCACTTATTTATAACTCCTGGGCTTAATTAATTGGGTTCTGCAAGAGCAAACTCAGGTCCCATGCTTGCAAGGCAAGCACTTTACTGACCGGGCCATCACTCCAGCCCGTATGATTTCAATGTTTTTAAATTAGTGTTTATTGAATTATATGAAGTAAGATATTTCATCATGACAGGAACGTATGTTCTTATAAGGGGAAAAGCACTCAGAAATTCTAAGAGGTAACACATGGGAACTGAATGAGACATTTCAGGGGTCAGTTTGCTTGACTCATTTGCTTTTGGAGCTGGACCCCACACCTCCGTCTTGGGAGTCCTTCTTAGCTGCTAGGAAGAGACAGGTCCCCTTCTTGCCATGGGGTTCCTAATACCCCGATACAGAACTTCCTCTTCTAGTTACCTGGTTGCTACTTCAGTCCCCGCTGCTCACCTTGACAGAGAGGAATGGCCTCACTCCATAGGTGGTAGCCTTGCGGGTGTCGGGTACAGATAGCCATGCTGTGTCCCACCAAACGGTAGCCTGTGTTGCATCCGAAGTGGATGGAGCCGCCCGGCTGGGTGGTTGTCTGGCCCAGGATGAAGCCGTGGAGTGGAGCCTTAGGCAGGCTGCAGTAGGGGGCTGAGGAGGGAGAAGAGGCTTGGTGGAGGGGTGTTCATGTACCACTGCTGGAGCAGGCATGCTGTCCCCTATCCAGGCTTGTTCCCCCCCCCCCCCCCTTATTTCCTCTCCCATTGGCAAGTTCTTTGCTATTTAGGAAGGTCTGAGTGGTTGACACTGAACACCAGTTAAGTAAAGCCAGAACAAGATCAAACAAAACAAATCAAAACAAAGGGTAATTGAAAACTACAACAGCAACCTGCTTTGTGAGTCATGACGTCCCCTTTGCTGCCTGAGCACAGCCCAGACTGCTTTCAAAGTCCTTGTAAATGCAGGCAACCTTGTAAAGCAGGGCCCAGTGGGACAGTATCCTAAACATGTGACACCACCAGGCATTAGCTTTTGTGACTTAGGACAAATCACCAAAGCTTGTTTAATTCCAGTTTCCTCCTTGCAATAGGTGATCCCCTCTCTTACATGTGCTCCTCTCCCACAATAGGTGCTCCCCTCCCTCAATAGGTGCTCCCCTCTCTTACAATAGATGCTCCCCTCCCTCAATAGGTGCTCCCCTCTCTTACATGTGCTCCCCTCCCACAATAGGTGCTCCTCTCCCACAATAGGTGCCCCCTCCCTCAACAGGTGCATCCTTCCCTCAACAGGTGCTCCCCTCCCTCAATAAGTGCTCCCCTCCCTCATAGACGCTCACATGATTTTTAAAAAGAGACAGTGTCTGATAAGCATCCCAGCACGGTGTGGGTCACTTAAGTGCTCAATAAATGGTTGCTCTCTGTCATTCTGTTGTATTGCAGATGCCTAGGGATCTAGAACACACAATTCCCTTCAGAGCTCATTCCCTGTCCTTCCAACGTATGGGTTAACATATTTTATTCATTTATCCGGTAAAGAGTTCTCAGGAGTCCATTAAGCACCAGCTGCCATTGCAGTACTGGGGATACAATAGTTAGGGAAGTAGACCAAAGCCCCAGATGGGGGAACTCACACCACAGACCCTGCCGGGGGTCTTTAGTTTATGTGACAGTTGTCATCAACAACCTGACAAGGCCTAAGGGGACAGCTCTCTGGGCACAGCTGGGAGTGAGTTTCTACACTGCATGAATTGAGGTCTGCCCTAAATGTAAGCAGCAGCAACCCATGGGTGACTCCGAGGCTGAATAGAAAGGGGACGGTGAGCTGAGCACCAACATCCATCTCTCCTCTGTTTCCTGACTGTGGCTACAATGGAACCAGGTACCACAGGGTCCCCTAGCTCCCATCACCTTCCCATTACCGTGGCATGCGGTATCCTGACATCCTGTATCCTCACACCACACACTAAGACAAAGATAAACCACTCCCTCCCTAAGTTGACTTTGTCTGGTATTTTATCATAGCAATGAAAAAAAAAATGACCAATCCTGGTTGGTTCTGTGTGGTTGTGAGAAGGATGACCCAGGAGCCTTCCTTCATGCCCGCTTTCATTTGCCTGAGCGTCTCTGGCTGGGTGACCCAGGTAGACAGGGATGAGTGGATTGGGGACCAGATCCCATCTTCACATGCTCTCACAGAGAGGCCTTGGACTTCCTGTCTGAAGACTATGCCTCTGCCCAGGCAGAAATGGTGTTTTAAAGATGCACGCTCCCGCTATGCCTGTTGTGTACAACTTCAATCTATGTACCACCTTCACCCAGGACTGGAAAACCCCAGATAGAGAATACACATAGTTCCTGGGAAAGACACAGGTGTATGTTACCATGTCTGCTGCGTCTTAATTATTAAGTACTAATTGCTGTACCGTGTAATGAATTTCTTTTCTACATGGCATAAGTGCTGTAATTACAACCGACTCATTACTTCTAAACACATTAGTCTCTAAGCAGAAAGGCAAAGGGAACTTCTTGAGAGCTCTTTGCTCCAAATTTAGCAGCAGGAGTAGGGAACGGCCATGTTCCCTCCACTGGAACCAGGAACTCTACCCTGAACCCCCCCGATGGGTATCTTGGGGTTTCTTTTTCGTTTTGAGAAAATGGAGGCTGTCAAAAAAACCCTATTGCCAGCAAGTAGCAGGACAGATCACAGATCATGGGGTCGTGGTGCCATCTTTTCCCTAACCATGGACACCTGGGAGAGGAGAGTGGGGGTGGGATCTACAGAGGAAGTAGACTTTGAGAGAGTAAGGGCAGGGCTTCCCTCACTCCGTCTGGCTAGTTCTCACCATCAGTGGTTTTTTTTTAGAACTGGGTCCACATGGTGTGGGCTGGTCTTGCAGTGAGGAGGCCCGTGAGAAGATATGGACAAATGGTTCTTCAGGCAGAACTTAATGGCTCATTGTGACACCCCTCCTAACCAATATTCTTGTCTGTGTGTGTGTATGTGTGTGTGTGTGTGTGTGTGTGTGTGTGTGCACGAGGGAGAGTGCACACGCAGGCGTGTAGTTTCAGTGTATGCAAGTATAGGTGTGTGTGCACGTGTGTGTATGTGTGTTTCAGTGTATGCAGGTGTGTGCACTTGTGTGTGTATGTGTGTTTCAGTATATGCAGGTGTGTGTGTGCATGTGTGGAGGAGGTGGAGGTTGACTCAGCTGTCATTCATGATGTCCACTTTAATTTTTGGAGACAAAGTCACTCATTGAAACCTGGGGCTCACTGATTAGGCTGGGGTAGCTGGCCAGGATGCTCCAAAGCTCCCCCTGTCTCTGCCTTCCCAGCGGTGGGATTACTCGTGCAGGTCACCACAGCAGCCTGCTTCTTACCTGGGAGCTGGGGATTGGACTCGGGTCCTTGTGATTGTGGGCAAGCACTTTACTGACTGAGCTGTGCTCCTGGCTCCCTGCGACCACTATTCTTTAAAACTTTGTCTAATCCTTGTCTGGCATGCAGGCATGTGGCGGGATTCCCATGATCTGCAGGCCTTCCTTGCAGCCTTCAGGGCTGGAAAACCCTGCCAACAGCACCCTGGACTGTCCTTCAAAGCGGGTACCAAGGTTTCAGCTTATCAAGCCGATCAATGGTGCCCACAGAGAGAGAGAGAGAGAGAGAGAGAGAGTTCAGAGAAAGTCTCTTTTCTCCATATAATTGTATCCTAGGGAAATTTTTTTTTAATCAAAGGCCTGGCCTTTGATCTGACCATGCCCAGACAATATGGCTTTGCAAAAGAAAAACAAAAAAAGAAAGAAAGAGAAAAGAAAGTCTGTTAATTGCCGTAATGTATATGGATGCGGAGGACAGACTGTTAAGTTAGTCAGGCACAGAAAGACAAATCCTTGTGTTTTTGTTCATGTGTGGAAGCTAGGGAAAGTTGATT
This sequence comes from Mus musculus, assembly GCF_000001635.26. Lineage (NCBI taxonomy): Eukaryota > Metazoa > Chordata > Mammalia > Rodentia > Muridae > Mus > Mus musculus. Next base: position 128,514,313 of record NC_000070.6, on the reverse strand, counting down.
TGACACAAGTAGAGGGTATGACAGGGGTCACCAGAGCCCGGGACCAGTAGAAGGCGGGCAGGGTTGAATGCGCTTAGTTATTGGCCCTGAAAATAGAAAGGACTAAGTTCCCATATTTTGCAACACAGATGGGCAGCTGTAGTTCATACTGCCTATGCATTCCCACTGGGGGAAGAATGGGCATCAATCGTCTCCAACACAAAGAAATAAGCTTCTTTGAGGAGACCAGGATGCTCATTGCTCCCCCTTGATCACTAAGGTCGTCTCTGCGTCAGAATGTCACGCACACCTCACAGATATGTCCTATTGGCATCTGTTAGGGAAAGAGTAATAATGAAAAGAGACTTGGCTTGCACAGCAGGGGAGGGTTCCCTCTGCTGCCTACCCTCTGTAATTGTATATCTTAAAGTCAGTCAGTCGAAGGACTTGTGGTTATATCTCCCAACTGGCCAAGGGGCTAGGATGCCCCCGGGTCTCATCCAATCTCATATTGAATAGTTATGATTGAATAGTTATGATTCGATCCTGGAGACACAGGGTGAGAGTATGAGAAGAAAGAGACATGGTTAGAGGTGGGGGGGGGGAAGGGCCTGGACACTGTGGAAGAGGTGGGAGCCTCCTCTAGTCTCGCTTGGGCAGTGTCAGATGAGGGAAACAGAGCAGGAGGCAGCCCCACCTCCACAAGGGAGGGCGAGGAAATGGACCATGGCTCCTTGAGATGCTTCAGGTGAGACACTCAAGGGGTTCGGCTTGGAGGCTCTTTTCAAGTGCGCTCATGACCTACTCACCTGAATACCGAATCTTAAAACCCTTCCGGTTATAGGCGTGGTCAGATGACCAGCGCAGGTACACAGAGTTGCTTGAGCTGGTGACAATCAAGGGAGCCGAGTAATTCCCACTGAGAGCTTTCAGTAGAGGACTTTGCCCTGAGGGACCTTGGGCGAGAAAGACATGGCATTATAGGACATTAGAGAGAGATGTAAGTGTAGATATGGCCTGGATGTCTGGGCGACTTTGCATCTGGAGGCCTTGCTGAAAGACTCTCTTTTGCCCACCCTTATCTGAAGAAGTGCTCTGGGGTCAGCAAGTGAGATGGAATCTATTTGCTGGTTGCCTGGGTCGAGCAGGTAGTTGATGAGGGAGCTGTTTTTCAAACTGGGACCCTCTTCTGAATTCTCTTGTGCATGCTAAAAATAGCATGGTGCTCACCATACAGAAACTTTGTTTATTGAACAAATATAAATAGAGAGCCATAGAGCCAGAGGAAAGGGATGGCTCTCGGGGTTGTAAGAACACTTCTCAACATGCCTCCTTAAGGTTCCCCAGGAAGGCGCCTTCTCCTATTTCCTACCTTAAATGTCTGGATTGCATCTCAGGGCTCTGGCCCAAGGAGTGCAATATAAAACTGGGAAACTCATAACGCAGGATTTATAGTCCTGGAGAAGGCTGTGAGTGACGATTTCAATACACTGCTGAGACAGCTCTTGGAAGCTTGGGAGAATAATGGACTACATTTAACAAAGCAGAGGCAGTTGAGGTGTTGTGGCAAACTGGGAAGGAAGCGTCCTGAAGTGAGGAGAGCAACCTGCTTCAACAGTTCTATCATGAGGAAAAAAAAAAAAACAAACCTCATGCCTAATAATTGTTTACCTTGGGAGAGCCTGGGGGGGGGGGACTCCATGGGACCAGGCTCCTTAGGAGTAAGTGGGATGAGAAAACTCTGGGACACAGAGTCTTCACAGACTGGAGGAAGAGCGCCATGATTGGAAGTGGGTAGTAAGGCTGGGGTAGTAGCTGGAAGGTCTGAGCTATGGGTCCCGTGGGGATGGGTCACAGACTGTCATTACTCCCAAGGGCAAGCTAGCTGGGCAGCCCCAAAGAGCAACTAAAAGAGTATGGATTTATGAGCAAAGCAGCCGCCAGAAGGGAAGGGAGCATCCGCGGGGGAAGGACTCAGCTCTCTGTCCATCTTACAGACCCAAGCCAGGCTTCATTTCCCCTTCACTCAGAATAGTTTGGCTGAAGGAGAGGTTGGGTCCCCCCTGAAAGGACCCTAGGAACCGCCACCAGTTGTGTACAGCCGTCATTCCTTTGGTTCTTCTCTTTACCCACCAACAACAGTTTACTTGTACAGATAAATACTGGAACCAGGCGGTGGTGGCGCATGCCTTTAATCCCAGCACTTGGGAGGCAGAGGCAGGCGGATTTCTGAGTTCGAGGCCAGCCTGGTCTACAAAGTGAGTTCCAGGACAGTCAGGGCTATACAGAGAAACCGTGTCTTGAAAAACAAACAAACAAACAAAATACTGGAGACATGAGAACAGCCGAGGTTACTGAAGACTCTGGATACAGAATCTGGAGTGATGCTGACACCTGGGCATCCCAGTCGTACCACGGCTGTCCTGTCGGGTGGTAGCACATGAGGAGAGAAGCTATTTCTACCCCAGGGTGTACCTTAAATCAAAGATCCCCAGGTAGCTGAACCACCTGTGGCACCTTTACCAGAGCAGGTGGGCATAGTCCTGGTCACTCGCGATGCAGTTGTGGATCTGCATTGTGCTCTTCCCCAGGTTGTCAGTAAGGGGAGCAGAAGCAGATTGCATTGGCGTGAGGTCGGCAACGATGTACGTTCACGGTTATGGCCCAGGGCTCTGTCAATAAGCCTGATCTTTATCATGATACAGTGAGAGGAGATGGGGGATACGGGCATCCTGCAGAATGTAGCATCTTGGTTCTTTAAATAGGATTTGTTAAAAACCACTGGGAAAATTAGTATAGATATCTTAGCCACTTTCATATACTCCAGAGGAGAAGAGATAAATCTTACAAAGTTTTGGTGTTTTGAGGGTTCATTGGTTTAAGACACGCTGAGATGTTTTCTCTAGACAAAACAGCAAATGCTAGCACCTCTTGTCCTGACACTAAAGAAGCAGTTTGGAGTCTGGGACACCTTCTTGGGTTTTGGAAGAAGCCTACTCTTCATAAGAGGCTACCATTAGGATCTACTTGTTGATACTCAGGATTCAGGCTGGTATTCAGATCTATCTAGACTACAATGCAAACAACCGCCATATAACTCATCAATTCCTGGGCCTTGGGTTTCTACGGTAGAGGTAGACATTATGTAGTGCCTTCAGAAAGTTATGATAGGAAAATGGAGCTCAAATAACCCCAGGGACTGAGGGAAAGCTGTTGCTGTCTGTAGCGGGGAACCACACGCCCTTCGAGGGACTCACCGTCAAAGATCTCAAATTCATCATACTGCTTCTCGCTAAGGAAGTACTCCACCGTGATCGAGATATTGTACTCTGGCTCAACCCTCACCAGCCAGGAGCAGGTCTGGAACTGTGGGTAGCTTCCGGGATAGCTCTGGCTAAGGATCACTCCAGTGGAGTCTGTCAGAAGCTCATTGGTCGGGCAGTGCACTGGAAGAAAGAGAGACACTATGTACACGGTGTGGAGGGCTGAGATATTAGCTTGTCCACAGAATGGAACTATCTCTGCAAAGCTAGTATTGTGTATTTAAATAAGTTCTCACATTTGCCGTTATACTGCCCCATGGCAGGCAGTAACCTCATGTTAACATGACAGTGTTGCGGGAACTCATTGCACGCCAGTTGGTTCAAATCATTTCCTAGCTTGGGTGTGGGTGCTGCTACCTAGATCTGAGGTGGATGGGGGCAGTATTTCTTTCTTTCTTTCTATCTATCTATCTATCTATCTATCTATCTATCTATCTATCTATCTACCTGCAACAGTATGCTACCCACACCCAAAGAGTCACTCTACAAAATGGGTTTAGTTCATACAAAGATAGAAGAGTGCAGAAGTAAGCCACAGATGATGGGTTGAACACACCTGAACTCAGAGCTCTAAATCCAGGAGCAGGGGTACACAGGTACTCAGCAACTGTGTGCCCCCCCCAATAAATTATTCCCTTTTAGTGTGATGGCTTTTCCAATGCAAGCAAGAAGTCCTACCTCAGAGGATGGCTGTATCATGGAAAACATTATGCTACACTACGTCAGACCACATATGTAGCACCTGCAGCATAACGCCTCAACACACCACAGGGATGGTGGTGGTAACGAAGGTAACTGCATCAGGAGCTGAGAGACCAGCAGGGTTGGCTGCCGCCTGATTTCATAGCATTAAGGTGGTTAAAGGAGGAGAAGGAGGCGGAGGAGCAGCAGGAAGAGCAGCAGGAGGAAGAGAAGCAGGAGGAGCAGCAGAAGGAAAAATAGGATCAGGAGGAGGAAGAGTGGGAGGAGGAGTAGAAGGAGGAGTGGGAGGAGGAGGACCAGGAGGAGAAAGACCGGGAGGAGGAGGAACAGGAGGACTTATGACACATCATAATAGGGGAGGGAAGAGGCTGGTACAGAGGAGCCCTGTGCACCCCCAGGCACTGGGGAGGTGCTCTGTCCTGGAGCACAGGGAAGTGCCACAATAATCTACATGGAACAGCTTTCTGGACAATTTGCTTCTCTTTGCTTGATCTGAAGCTGAGGCAAGGTTTCCAGGACTGAATCAGCTTCCCCCTCGCCCTCGGTAGCTGTGCAAGGTTTCCAACCGCACAGCAGTCGAGCAGGGTCAGATGCCATCTTCATATGCTTAAAGCCATCGTCCCCCCCACTCCTCACCATAGCCCACAGCCTAAGTTCAACCACTGTCTCAGTTGACAGGGAGTTACCAGCTCGGTGCCTCCTTGGGTGCTCAGCGGTAGGGAAGGATTGGATTTGAGTTGAGCTGGGGTAACCTGGTGAAGTGAGTTCATCTTTTCCAGGAACCACACTGGGATACGGGCAGCTGAGGTCTGGAGTTACAGGGTCACACACATAGGATGTTGGGTACGTTTGACCCCCAGCAACAGAGTGACATTCCAATTTTTCCAAGCCAATACTCAGTACCCAACTCCAGAGAACAGCCAGGTAAGGAACAGGGGACGGTGGGGTCCTTTCACAGGTGGGGTCCTTGCCAAGGCTCTCGTTCACTCTGACTCTGCAACTCATTCATCAGACACCATGGACATGGTGAGCTCTTTTCGCTGGGCAGGAACTGAGCTCAGAGCTGAGGACAGGAAGAGGAGCGGAACTTGGGTTCTGTGGGGGCGCTGTTTAGTGTAATTACCTTCGCATATTGGGGGTGGACCTTCAAACTGCAGGTAGGTTCCCAGCTTGCAGGTCAGGATTTCACTCCCCACTAAGGTAAAGCCTGGGAGGCACCTGTAGCGGACGATGTCACCTGTCAAGAGAGACGAGCATGGGCATCGCCTGGAGCAGTCTGGTTCAGAAGGGTTGGCATCCCTCAGACCCACTGCCCTGGAAGGTAACTAGCACTGGGTCATGCTTTATGCCAGCTCCATGCTGGCCCCATGACCCAGACTTCTATTTCCCTCCCCGGCTCAGCCTTCTGGATATTTCCTAAGAAATTCTAGGCTATCTTAAAGCTTTTGAACAGTAGAGGGAAGCCATACATCCAGCTCCTCCTTCTGGGGCTGGGTGAAGGAAGAGGGTTTATATTTTCGGGGTGCACTTGGCTAATGGAACACTGCCACCCATATGATCTGGGCCTTTGTTTTCCTCTACAGAGACGAAGCCATCACCCCAGTCCCCATGGCTTCCTGGCCCCTCTCAGCCACCCTGGTTGGAGATCCCCGCCATTTGGCAGTGGTACCTATGTTGAATTCTTCGTTCTCTGTGACCACTTCAGCATTGGGGAGGATGGTCGGGGGAGGGCACTTGGTGAGTGGATAAGCTAGAAAGACAGAAAGACACAGGTCAGGGGCAAAGTGTCACTCCAAGGCCTTGGACTAGTTCCTAACAATCTCTGACCTCATTCATTCACCTAGCAGCTGTGTTTTTATTTTTGTTGAATTGACACAGGGTCTTATGATGTATCCCAGGCTGCCCTGAGCTTGCTAGGTGGACAAGGATAATCTTGAACACCAGATCCTCCCGGCCTCAGCTTCCCAAATGCTAAGATTACAGGTGCTCACCACCATGCCTGGTTTACGTGGTTCTGGTCACTGATCTGGGGCTCTGAATATCTTAGGTGAGCACTCTACCAACTGAGCCATGTCAGATGTGGATTCATGAGTATTTGTCTCTACGCTGGGCCAGTTCAACCACACACTATTTGGCGTCTCTTCAGCCATCAGGTTTTGGTACAAAACCCAAGGAGTATGCTTCAGTTCCAGTAATAAAGGACGGAAGTATGACATTGCAGACCTACCACTCGATGATGTGGTCATTTTGACATGCAGTTGCTTTAAGAGACATAGCAGCCAGGGAGGAACCTAACCACTATAGCCTGGGTCCCCAGTCTTCTACAAGTATAGGAACAATGTTAACAAGGGAAACCTCTGTGCTCCTTGCCTGCTCAGCTGCCCAGTTAAAACAGGCTATGGTTTTGGGTTGTATCCTTGTTTCTTATCCAGTGCCTCTAAGTCACAAACTCCTCATAGTAAAGCCTTATATTATTTTAAATTAGCCATTCCCTTGGGCTGGAGTTATTTATTTATGTGTTTTATGTAAGTACACTGTAGCTGTCGTCAGACACTACTATCTGAAGAGGGTGTCAGATCTCCTTATAGATGCTTGTGAGCCACCATGTGGTTGCTGGGATTTGAACTCAGGACCTTTGGAAGAGCAGTCAGTGCTCTTAACCACTGAGCCATCTCACCAGCTCGGGGCTGGAGTTTTTTGTTTGTTTGTTTTTTTGAGACAGGGTTTCTCTGTATAGCTCTGGCTGTCCTGGAATTCACTCTGTAGACCAGGCTGGCCTCGAACTGAACTCAGAAATCTGCCTGCCTCTGCCTCCTGAGTGCTGGGATTAAAGGTGTGCACCACCATGCCCGGTGGGCTGGAGTTATTAAAGGGTCTGTTTACCCAAAGTATATCTCAGCACCTGTCATACCAAACTAGCAGTATTCACATCTAGTAGGATCCAAGAAGCATTCAGTGACATCGCTGGCCTGAGGGTGGGGTGGGGAGGAGCATGGCTGGGGACATCCTCCATGCAGGGACACTTCTGCATTCTAGCCCTCCAAATCCCCCAGTGCTGACCCTGCAGTGTGTTTCACCTTCGAGCCAGCGATTAGATAACAAGGCAAAGTTACTTCTTCAAGATCCTGCAGGAAATAAACGATGCAGGCAGGACTTAACTCCAGGTCTGGTTTCTCCTGAGCTCGGGTCCTCCCACTGGCCAGAGCCCAGCCTCCACATCCTGTGTATGTCTTCTCCTCTGACCTTTGTCCAACACAGCTGACCTCAGTGGATTCTCTAAACTGGAGTCTAGCCCATGGGGCAGAGGCTGGACGGTGCCTGGGTGTGGAATGGTCTGTGTGGAATTCTAACGTCTTTTATTACCTGGCTCACGGCTGAGTGCTATCGATCCTGTTACTGCTGCTTTGGCTGCTGCAGCGACGATTGTTCCCTAAACCTCCACATCCCCAGCTATGTTTTTTAAAAAATGTATAATGTCATTAGAAGCCCGGGGGTTTTCTATGAAAACGGTAGGAAGAAAATTAAATGTATCCATTGTCCTCGCAGACGTAGCTACCTTTAGTCACGTGCTGTGACTTCTTTGTGTATTTGTTCCCTTCATAGTTAAGGGTTTTGTTTTAACAGGTCTGCATCATGTTGTATGCACCTTGTGCCGCTCCTTGCCAGCTGCTATTATACCAGAAAAACATTTCCCATACAATAAAACTTCTTTGAGAATGAGATAGAAATGACTTTGTGGAATCTAATCATATTCACTTACTAAAATTTATTTCAGATGCTCTGGTGTTAACCAGTGGGCTTCTTCAGTTTTTCCATTTAAAACTGTGACAGCACTATTTACCCATACACCACATATATCTCAATTTTCTTTTTTTTTTTTAAAGACAAAAATCTCACGTGTCCCAGACTGATCTCAGCTCACTACGCAGCCAAGAATGACCTTGAACCCCTGATCCTGCCTCCATTTCTCCAGTGCTGGAATTCCAGGTGTGTCTCACCATGGCTGGCTTCGCTACATCTTTTGTATTTTTAAACATTCTTCCTTCTTTTCATTCTGCTGCTTCTTTTAAACAGGAAATGATTAAAGCACACCTTTATAGAACATGCAGGCCGTCCTTGTCAAATGTCAGCAACCTTTTCCTGGATGTTAGTGCTCACACTTCTGTCCTCTAAGAGGGGAATGAGTCTACTGAGTTGGACATCAAAATCCAAAAGGAAATTAAAATACAATAAAAGTGTGTGTGTGTGCGTGTGTGCATGCGCGTGCCTGTGTGCATGTACATGCATGTGTGTATGCAGCAATCCTAGTTATGATAGAGGCTGGGTGCTTAAAAGCATCAGTTCATGATTGCCTACAATTAACATGGCCATAAGAATAGCTTGGTACATTAATGGGAAAGTTGCATCCTGGTATCACAGATATTCAGTGTGGTGTGTGAGACTTTCTATTCTGGGGGCTCTATGTGGAAGTCACAATGGGGCTGTTATACTGTGCAGTGTGATACCCTCCTGAGACCACAGCATCCCAGACACAGCTCCCATCATGCAACTGGAGCTACCTTCCAGGTATTGACTTGGGATCTGACATTTTACCAGCTGAAGATGGAAGGTAATTGGACACTTCACCTGTGTCTACTTTTATGTGAAATGTTATATCCCATTAGGGAATCTAACTTTAAATTGTTATACAGATGTGTTGACTCACAAGTACCACATGAAAGAGCCACGAGCTTTAGCAGTAAGTGTACCAACACTTAAGAGGCCCTCCTGAGGTATCCAAGTAGCTTTCTGCCTGATTTGACAAAAGCTGGAGCAGTGTCTGCCCTTGAGGTGTGCTTCCATTTTTCTGCCTAGGAACGTTGTCTGGCTTGTACTGTCAGCAGATCACAATTGCTGTGAGGCAGGGTGACACCTTCTTCCTTTCACACAGTCCTGAGATAACCTGTTGGGGAGTTCACCTTGCCCAGAACTGTGTGGGTGCTGAAGATGCAGGAAACAACATCTTCTGGTTCTTTTAGAACATACAACCCACTATGGGCAGAGTCATCAACTGGCTTGGCAAAGCCAGTAGTTCCTTTCCTTTTATTTTGGGGCAGGCCGTGTATGTACTGACTTGTGCATGTGCATGTGCCTGTGCCTCTCTCTCTCTCTCTCTCTCTCTCTCTCTCTCTCTCTCTCTCTCTCTGTGTGTGTGTGTGTGTGTGTGTGTGTACACCTGGAGTTCACTGATTGGTGGCTCTAGGAATCTGTCTATCTCTATGTTCCCAGTCACTGGCACTGGGGTTACAAGCAAATGTTACCACTCTCAGCTTTTACATGGGTGCAGGGGGCGTGATTACAGGGTACATGGGATCTGATTACAGGGGCGCAGAGGATCTGATTAGAGGGGTTCAGAGGATCTGATTACAGGGGTGCATGGGATCTGTTTACAGGGGTTCAGGGGATCTGTTTACAGGGGTTCAGGGGATCTGATTACAGGGGCTCAGGGGATCTGATTACAGGGGTTCAGGGGATCTGTTTAGAGGGGTGCAGGGGATCTGATTACAGGGGCGCAGGGGATCTGTTTAGAGGGGTGCAGGGGATCTGATTACAGGGATGCAGGGGATCTGATTACAGGGGTTCAGGGGATCTGATTACAGGGGTACATCTGATTACAGGGGTGCAGGGGATCTGATTACAGGGGTCCAGGGGATCTGATTACAGGGGTGCAGGGGATCTGTTTAGAGGGGCACAGGGGATCTGATTACAGGGGTGCAGGGGATCTGATTACAGGGGTGCAGGAGATCTGAAGTCAGTCCCTCAAGCTTGGGCATAAAATGTTTTACTTATTGAGCCCTCCCCTCTGCAAACTTTGATTATTTTTAAGTTTTTCATATGTTAATGAGTTTTGCATGTTAGTAATTTGAATTTCTCTCTTCAGCTGTCCAGCCACGTCCTTTGTCCTTGCTTTTGTATGGAATTGGAGGACTCTCTGAATATTCCAGATTGACCTGGCTTGCTAATTCTCTGCACGTGGTCTATCATTTGTTTCATTTGACTTACACCATTTTTCAATTTCTAGAGATATGAAAATCTTATTTAGTCAGCTGTCATTTTTCTTAACAGTTACAAAAAAATGAATCGATCTCTTCTGGGCCTCATACTTGCCTTTGAAACTTCTAAGGCGTGACCAAGTTTTCTAGAAAAACAAAATCAATACAAAGAAATTTGCCCTTAACGCAGCTTTCAGAGTTTGCATTTTGTGGTTGTCAGGGGGATTTCTCATTGTGTTACATTTTTTTTTAAATTACAATTTTTTTTTGTTCCACATAGAAAGTTTGTGGAATACTGACAGGCAACAGACAAAAGTGCCTGAAATAAAAACAAACAAATCACTAACCAAAGCAACCAATCAACCAACCAACCAACCAACCAACCAACCAACCAAGCTGTTACAGGGTGGTGCACACCTTTGATCCCAGTACTCTAGAGGCAGAGGCAGGAGCATCACTGTAAGCCTTAGGCCAGTGTGTGTGTGTGTGTGTGTGTGTGTGTGTGTTTAGGGAGAGAGAGAGACAGAGATAGAGAGGCACACTTGTGTACACACACACACACACACACACACACACACACACACGCACACACGGCGGGAGGAGAGAGGGAGAATGCTATAGGCCAGCCAGGGCTACAGAGTGAGACCCAATCTAAAAACCAAAATGGCCAACAAAACAGAACAAAACATTCCTGAAATTCCTTCTCCAGGCATAAGGAGTCTCAGCCTTTTTGAGTACGGATGGAAGTTAACAAGCTTTATCCCCAACTGAAGTTGTCTCACTGTGTCTGCTGTGATCTCAGGACACACTCCAAGGTGGGGACAGTCAAGACAAGGCTCCTTCATTTCACTTTTGTCGGCCCCCCTTTCTCTCTGGGGTAAGGCATTGCTATGGCTTGCCTGGTCCTTATCTCGGCAGCTGGTTGGCGTGGGTCCATTGATCAGGTCATAGAAGTGAGGCACTGTTATAGTTTAGCGAGACTGGCACAGGATCGTGATGGCTAGTGTGGGTGGAGGGGTCTTTGCTTCAGGTCTGTTGCAGCCCACATGCCTGCTCTTCCCATGCATCTTCCAGGTAAGGTGTTCCTCAGCTAGACTGGTCTTTGGCTGGGATACTTCAAAGCAAACCATGGTTCATAGGATTCGTTTGCACTTACCAGGGCAGTTGCTGGGACTCTGATTTTGAGTTTGCTGTTCAAGCTCAGGTACTATTCACATGCCCCCCCCCCACTGTTCTTTATATTCATTTCTCTCTCAAGAATGTTATAAGGATAGTGGCTTAGGGTAGGGAGGAGCCTGTAGCTACTGCCTCCTGCTAGCATTTGAGACCTGACAGCAATCTGCTTTTTATTTCACTGAACAGTACAAAACAAACCTGCCCTTAAATCAATGTACTGTATCTTACATGTATGATATTTAGTGACTACATCTTTATCTGTGTGTATGTGCATACAAGCATGTGCCTGTGTGTGTCCAAATATGTTTATCCATATAAATCACATAATCATCTATTGTTTTATTCCTAATTCATCTGCTCCAAATGTATTTCAAAGACTGTCTTTCAATGTGTATCTTTTGCACTAAGGGCAAGGAGCCAGAGGGCTATTAGTGTGTGGGGCTGGGGCTGGGGCTGGGGCTGGGGCTGGGGCTGGGGCTGGGGCTGGGGCTGGGGCTGGGGCTGGGGCTGGGGCTGGGGCTGGGGAGGAGATCTTGCCCAGCACACACAACAGGCAGGTCCCACACACTCGCCCAAGGGGGAGTGTCCCACGTGCCTCAGTGTTTCTTTCTCTGTATAGGGTCTTTCCAGTTCTCAGTTCACAGGCTAGCAGCAGGGAGGCAATCCATCCCACATGGATGCATAGCTTCCCTCTTTGGGAGGTAGATGGGATGGGTTTGGGCACAAGTAGTGTCTCTGTTTAAGTTTTAAGTTCTCAAGAGGAGTCAGGTCACATGTCCACATGTGATTCGTGATGTCCAAGCTGCCACGGCTGCAGGATGTGCAGGGAGGTATGTGTGTGTGTGTGTGTGTGTTTTTAGGGAGTAGCTAGATACCCACACAACAATAGACAGGGAGATCACTGTGAGAGGTGCAGACACCACAGAATAATTCAATCCAGTTGCATCATGTTAGTGTGAGTTCCCAAACTATGAACCCCCACCTTTCCCTGGAAGCTTTCCGTTGGGACTCACATTTAAAAGCCACCACCCCCTAAGGTGCACTGATGCCTCCCCAACAACAGCCAACAGGAGGAGGCAACTCATGCCCATCAACTGATTAATACATAGTGGGGAATGTGTGATATGTACATCATGGAAATCCTGACACAGAACAGCATACATGGACCTTGAAGGTACTGTGCTTCGTGAAGTGAACCAGTCACAAGAGGATGTATCTTGTGTGGTCTCATAATGAGGTTCAAATGATAGACTTGGAGACTGCGAACAGAAGATGGGGGAGAAGAGAATTGACTAATGAGGACAGAACTTTAGTTTTAAAAGATGGAGCCATGCTGGAGACAGCCGGTAGTAACAGTTCCGTGAAGAGGAGCATGCATACAAAGCCTCTGAACTGACTGAACACTGTGTACATCTTCTGTCACAGTGGAAAAAGTATACAGATTGAGTTTAAAACCAAACTAAATAAAAAAATTTGCAAAGCTATGATTAAAATTGGGAGCATAGAGCTTAACCCCTATGCAATTTTTTTTTTTATAAATACATGCGTATTTAAAACAGCAGGCCCTAAACAGGATGCTTCAGAGTCTACTTTCTGGACAAGCAGAGTCCCTTGTGTAACCACAGCAGCTGTGAATGTCTGGAAATGCACAGAGATACACAACTGCCTTCCAGTCCCCACATCTCATCTGAGTTCCTCAGGGCTGGGGCTGGGGCTGGGGCTGGGGCTGGGGCTGGGGCTGGGGCTGGGGCTGGGGCTGGGGCTGGGGCTGGGGCTGGGGCTGGGGCTGGGGCTGGGGAGGAGATCTTGCCCAGCACACACAACAGGCAGGTCCCACACTCAGCACCCCAAAGGGAGAGAGCTTCCAGGTTTGGCTTAGTTACTTGTCTTGTTACTGTAACAAAATGCTCTAGGCAAGCAACTTCTGGAAGGACAGTTTTATTTAGGCTCACAGTTTGAAGGCACAGTCCATCACAGCAGGGAAGGCACGGTGGCAGGAGAACAAGGCGGCTGGTAACGTTGTATCCACAGTCAGGAAACAGAGAGAGACTTGAATGCTGCTGGTTCCTCCCTTTTGTACAGTCTAGGCTTCAGGCACACAGATCGGTACCACCCACTTTTAGAGTATGTCTTCCCACCTCAGTGAACATCTCTCTGGAAACTCCCTCACAGGCATGCCCAGAGGCTTGTCTCCAGGTGACAGTCATTACTGTGAATGCCAGCAGAGAGTCCTTCGATGAAGACTGGGTCACAGAATCACCACTTCAGGAGACCTGGCCTCTTTTTAAACTGGATCAGTTCTAAAAGGCTTCTGTCGACCTTCGTGGTTTTGGACACTTAGGACGGTCGTGTGTCACCATGTGGTGAACCGAGGCTGGAGAGACCTCCTGCTGAAGTGCATCCAGGCCGTGCATCCTTGGACCAGCATTGATCGGGCTCTCTGACTCTGCCATCACCCTGCTGTCTCCTCGCCACTGGGGCCTCCTGCCATCACGTGGTTAAAGTGGCCTGCTCCAGGCTTCCCCATCCCCCTTCGTCATTACAGCCCAGAAGATGATTTGCAGCCGTGCAAACATCTCATCCTTAAACAGCTTCCACTTCACTTCTCTACCTGCTTTGGTTCACAGGTTCCTGACCATTTGCTGCTATTATTAATGACTTTGATTTTCAAATGCTCTCCAACGTGGCCAGCAGGTGTCCCTTCAAGCCAATTTCTAAGTTTTTTTTTTTTCTGACCTATCTCCATCACTCCCTAGACATTTCCTTATTTTCAGCTCTAAGATGTTTCTGTCTTGTCTTGCCTCCTCAGCCCCAGCCTTGGGATTAGCTGTTTCTTCCTGGAGCTCTGTTCCATCTAGTGGAAAATGCTATTCAGAAACTAAGACCTGGAGCTAGATGTACTCCCTGCTCCCAGAGATGCTGTTCACGGCCTCTTGGTGGCAGAGCTGGGGAATCTAAGCATGTGTGTACACACATGTTTCTATATGGACACATATTCTCTCACATTGCAAAGAGTGATCTCAGAGTGACTGTGACAGTTTGGGTCCAACACCAATGGTTACATTCTGACCTTTGTTCTTCCTGTGTGTTTGCGGCAGGCTTCCTCTAGTCTGAGAAGCCAGTCTTCTAGTGTCCTTTTCTTAGCTGATGAGTGACAGAATGGAAGCAAATTCCTGTTTTATTGCTGCCCCTCCTCTTTTACCATGGGCTCTGACTGTGCTGTCTGGACCCATCCTCTGTGTGGATGTCCTTCTCATTCCTCTTGGGCTTCACACCTGACGGAGGTGCCTCCTCATCTGTCCCAGAGTCTGACACCATGTGCCAATTCCCTCCCCTTCAGACGCCCACTCATCTATCACCAAGGGTGTCAACTATCTCTGTCAGGCAGCCCCTCAGTGTACCATGCTCCATCACCTTGGTGGACTCCACAGTCGGTCTCGTTCCCTCTCACGCTGGCAGATGTAGATGCCTGGTCTTGGTTGTCCTGCTCACTAAGTGTCTCAGGTCGCATTTGAAGCTGGTGTTATTGAGTCTCTTGAGATGGAGGCAGCCCCTTCCCCCCAACCCTGCTCACTTGTATGCTGCTTCAGGGACGTTTCCTCTGCTACTCAAATCCACTTTCTCCTTTTGAGAACATGTCACAGAGCCATTTCATACGTCTCTCTGCAGCATCTTTCCTTCCTACCTATTGGTGCTTACAGGAAAACAAAGCTACCAGGATCGCTGCTTGGTGATGGGAAGGTGGAACACTATTCCCTGACCCCTTCTCTCACTGTTCTCCAGCTTCCATAGAGGAAGGACCTTCTCCTCTGCCCCACCTGCCAGTGAGCCCTTCCCTTGCCTCTTACTCAGCACATGCTATTCACCATAGGGGTTTTACTGATCCACAAGTCCGCTACTGTGTTCTCTCCCCGGAGAAAGCAAAGTCTCTGGGTGCGGCTGGCATTTTGCTGGGCAGGAAACATGGACAGTCAATGGAGACATGAAAGGAGGCTCACCCGCCACATGGAAAGTGGGGTGTCTTTGATGATTCCACCTGATTGGTAAACATGGTAAGAACTCTGTTTGTGAGGCCACTGGACAGGAAGGTGTGTCCTCTGTTGCTGAGAAGTGACACTTCGTTGTAATCACATGGTAAGATACATTTACATTCCCTAGCAACCTTATACGCCAGCGCTTGTAACCTTATCATTCTGTGGGGGTGGGTGGGGCTTGTTTGTAACGGGGAATAGACACAGTGTCCATATTGACTGAAGTAAAGTCAGTCGGTGCTCATTAACAAGAGACTAGGTAAAGGACTCCACTTTTAGGCAGTGGAATATTAGGCAACATGAAAAATGAACCAAGCATAGTCATATGTATCCGTGTGAATTTTAAAAATCAAACAAGTACCACAGGATTTGCCTGGCGCCTTGGGGATGTCACATGAGGCTGTCACTATCACGGTGATAGTGACGGTGCCATTTAGTGGCCCCTGGTTCTTTGCTGGGGCCAGGTACAGGTTGTGGGGACGCCTGTGCAGGAGCCACTGCTAATCCCCTTTTGTAGATACTGAAAGCAGATTATCACAAAATCCTAGAAAGTAGAAAAGGTGCCCAGGGTCCTGTGGCTCCTATGGGGCAGAGCCAGGGTGTGAACCCAGGCAGCGCTTCCTTCTGGAGTCCATGCTGTGTTGCTCTAGGGGATGGTCACACAAAATTGAAAAGAAATTCAAAGCCTGAGTCTCTCTCCTTGCTTGGGGAAGAGGCATTGACTCTACCCTCCTCCGTGTGTGTGTGTGTGTGTGTGTGTGTGTGTGTGTGTGTGTGTGTGTGCGTGCGTGCCTGTCTGTCTGTGTATGTACACATACTCGGGCATGTCATGATGCACCGAGTCTGAGGTCTAAGGACAACTTTCCGGAACTGGTCCTTGCCTTTCCCCCTTGTATGTGAGGCAGGGTCTCTCTTGTGTTTGCTAACATGTTAAACAGGCTGGCCTGTTTGTGAGCGTCCACTTCCCCCTAGGAATGCTGGGATTGCGGATGTGCACCATCACACCTGGCTTTTTTCCATAGGTTTGCAAAGTCAAAGTCATTGGTAACATGGGGATGACGACAGTAATCACCTCACAGGAGTCTCAGAGATCACCAACCCCCAGGTGAGGAGCTAGAGGTCACCGTCAGAGAGAGGTCACAGAAAGTCACACACACCTGACTGTAGGTAGAGCTAGGAATAGATTTCAAATACACACTGCTTTGGGAACGTGGCTGTTGTTCCATAGAGGCGCACGTGCCCACAGAAATGGTTTTATAACTCTTCTCTGTTAGGTCTGTTAATAATAAGATTGAGAAACATTCAGCCCCCACAGTGAACTTCAGACTAGAAGAAAATAGGCAGCTGGCAAGGCAACCACATCTGGACTGTTTATGCTTGTCCAGGACGAAACCACTCTGCCTGTCCCTGTGCCACCAAGCAAAGGGCTCAACAGAGCCCCAAGAGCCGGGTGGGAAAACTGCCTTATGGAAGTGAGGGATGAGTAGGGGATATGGGGGGGGGTGGAACAGACAGGTCAGCTGTGAGTCACCCCAGATGGCCTCTGGTACTTCTGTATCCCAATAGGATGAGGAAAACAATGTAGTAACAGAGCCCTGGGTTGGCAGAGCCCGCTATAGGCTGGAAACATTGTAGCTCAGACTCACTAAAAGCCACCCAGCTAGCAAACACAGCCTTGATTGGAAAGCAGGCGTGCCCCACCTGACCGAGCTCTCCTACTGACCTGAGAAGGCAATGGCGAAGATCCCACCCGTGGCCGTGTCCCGGTGGAACTTGAGCAGGACCTGGTTGGAGGAGCTGTGTGCTATTTTCTTGGACAAACTCCGGGTGAAGACCCCAAGCTGCAGAGATGTCTGCTGTGGCCCATCCCTGCGCACAGGAAAGAAAGTCCTGCATGCCATTGGCTGCCTTGAATGTCTGCTGTTCCTGGAGTCATCGGTGGCCCTGAGAGGGACCTGTGGTGGGTGGCTGTGACTCTAGGAATCTCTCTAACACCTCTCTGTGAGGTCTTCCAATAGAGTTGAGGGGAACCCTTATTCATTTGATTCTTCCCTAGACCTACCCCCAACCCCTGTTGGGTGGACTTCTGGGTCAACAGAGGCCTCATGGGGGGAGGGGCTGCTGGTATCACCATAGACCTTCTTTGTTAAGAAAACTGTGGTAGAACTCTTTTGCTGCTCTCTGCAAGCGCCTTGCTACCCAAGCAAAGACAACACCCATGCTACATTTTGGGGCAAATGACCTCTTGCCTGGAACCTTACCTAGTGCCTTCTTTCTGTTCCTAGCTATGGTTTGCAAATTACTCAGAGTTTTGAGAAATATTATTCCTCTACCCCTTGATGATTCCTGGAATGCCATTAACTTCCAAGCAAAAGAGTTTTTTTTTTTTTTTTTTAAATGTTACATATCTTTGTCCATAGATTCAGTCATCTGGGGAAAATTGTCTAGGAAACTGCCCTTATCAGGCCACTGTCTATAGAGCTCTGTAACTAAGCGTTGGTTGCTCAATTCAGTAACCATTAGAGATACATGGCTGCTTACGTTTAAATTCATTAAAATTAAACACAATTTAAAAACTGGTCTTGTGGCTGCCATGTTGGACGGCATGGACGTAAAACACCACCGTTGGGTCAGAATGCTCTGTGGGGCAGCACTGGCTCAACACATGATGACAAGAGGAACTTTACATAATGTCACAGCAAACCTTTCCCCTTCTTAGTCTGGACAGCTTAGTTAGGTGTAAGTGGAATGCAGAGTAAGCCTGCATAACTACACCATTCCCAACCATTGGCACCTTCACTGGCTGCGGAAAGGGCCCCAGGCTGGGGCTTGCTGACCTTTCAATCCTCTCCCGTCATGCATCTGATCTTACCAGACAGTGATGTAGTCTCCGAAGGGCTCTATCTGGAGCAGGCTGAGGTTGAGATGAACGCCATGACCAATGGGGACAGTGATCTGCCAGACGCAGTCCTGGGAGCTGGAGTAGGGACTGGGGTATCCAGGCGAATACACGGTGCCATTAAAAGAGGTGATGTTCCCACCACAGGGGACTGCCAGGGAGGAGATGCAAACAGAAGAGAACCCAGATGTCTTCCCCGTAAAACCTCAGTTCTCAGTATTGTTTTGCCAGGAGGTTGGTAGAGGGGGAAGATACAGGGCTGCGTGGTTGTGCCTGGCCATCACCAACATTGCTCCTGGACTGTCTATCAATCATCTCTTCAGGAGCTTCTGTGCTTACTCCACCTTGGCCTCCTCTTTCTCACAGAACAGGCCTGTAGAGAAGGGGTTGCCCTTGAGAGCTCTTCTGATCCCTGTCCTGGGTATGGGGAGGAACCAGTGTTAATATTGGGGCTGCACTGCTTTTGCTGGGAGGAGCTGGTGGATTATGAAAACCTCTTTCCTCTCTGACTTGTTCTTTCTAGAATGGCATTTCTGATCTAGTTTTTTTTTTAATTAAATTTAGCATTTACTTCTTTATTTTTGTGGGTGTGTACACACGAGGATGTGACGTGCATATATGCATGTGCGTGTGCACGCTCAGGTGTATACCGAGTACTGAGGTTGACATCTGAATCTTCATCGATCACATTCCATCTTGTTCTATGAGGCAGTGTCTCTTAATTGAATCCAGAGCTTGTCAGCATGGCTAGACAGCTTGTTTCAGGGGATCCTGTTTCCCCTCTCTGAGTGCTGGAATTACAGTTGGGTCTCCACACTCATCCAGCGTTTACGTGGGCTCAGGGAGTCTGAACTCGAGTCCTCACACTTGCATAGCAAGTGTTTTATATGGTTTTTGGATTTTTTTTTTTCAGTGAGGCTAAGGTTGGGTTCAAATCATTGGCTATGCCACATATCAGTCACATGACCATAGACATGTAGTTCACTCTCTCTGAGTCTGTTTCCTCGGGAGTGAAATAGACTAAGAATAACCCTCATGAGAAGGTGGGAACAATTGGCTAAAACGATGTATGAGAAGTGGTCAGGGCTGTAATGAAGCTCAGGGATGGAGAGCTCGATGAGCATCCATGAGGCCTTGGGTTTGAATCTCCATAGGCAATCAATCAATCAATCAATCAATCAATCAATTAATCAGTCAACAAACAAAATGTTTGGCTGTAGGGAGTGGGTCTGATGCTAAGGTCCTGCTCCCCAGTTGGTTCTTGATCTATCAGTAAAGATGCCAGGGGCCAATTGCTGGGCAGAAAGAAAAAGGCAGGACTTTCGGGTCCCCAGAGGGGAGGGGAAGAGATGCAGAGGAGGAGTTTTTCACCATGCTTTGGAGGGACAAAAGGTGACCAGCCATGTGAGATCTGGGGCAGAGCAGCCATAGGCTGCTTCTCCAGGCGGGAGGTTAGGGTGTTGAGCTGGGTAACTGAACAACTAAAGTTGAGGGCAGATTTAGGGTGCTGAGCTAAGGGTATTGGGAAGAGAATGCTAGTCTCAGGAGATTAGCCCTGCCAGCAATTGAGCCAATAAGTCAGGTTGAAATTGAGCAACGTGTGTGTGTGTGTGTGTGTGTGTGTGTGTGTGTGTGTGTGTGTGTGTCTGTGTTTTTCATCCGCATATCCAAGGGAATCTGGGTGGGGCTAGTACCATGGCTGTTCCCGGATGTGTGTGTGTGTGTGTGTGTGTGTGTGTGTCTGTGTTTTTCATCTGCATATCCAAGGGAATCTGGGTGGGGCTAGTACCATGGCTGTTCCCGGATCTTAAGGCAGGGTAGCAGAAGCTACCTACACTCACTCAACCTTTGGCTCAGTTTCTTGCCCGCAGACACAGCCCTTGCTTTAGGTGTCTTTCTCTATAGACCGCTACTACTGTGCGTTCACCGCCTCTGTGAGAAGCCATCTGTGGAACCCTCTGGTTCTCAGGAAATGTCCTGCTTTACTGAGGGAGAAAGTGAAACTCAGTCTACAGAGATAGATCTGACAGCTGACCCCTGAGCTGAAGCGCTTTCTCCTGGGTTACTGTCCCTGCAGAGCCTGCCCATCTCAAGACTGATTCTAGCATCTCCTCCAAGAAAATTCTAGGCTGTCAGAGTAAGACAGGAAGGAAAGTGGAAGTGGGGTGTCTCTATAGGGAAAGGGAGCCACACAGCCTCTTGGTCATCTTCACTTTGGTTCTGCTTAAGGAAGAAGGCCCAAGAATGCTCCATCTCTAGAGACATGAGATTGCCAGCTCAGCTCTCATCAAACACAGGTAGGAAGAAGGGGACTAATGAGGCAGGTGAGGAGGAACCAGAGTTTTTAGGAAAAGGCATCATTCCCTTCCCTTTGGGGAAGTGCCATGATTAACTCTCTCTGAGACTCAGCCTCATTGTGGCACCTTCCCATCTACTTGGGGACCATTAGCTCATCAGGGTGGATCTTCCTATGGGCCTGATATATCAATCTCTTGGCTATAGCATACATCTCCAGGCCCTTCCTAGGATGTTCTCAGAGCTCTGTCACATGGACTCTCTTCCTGGCTGGGTGGCTCCTACCTCTATGGAAACAAAATGGACAAGGCTTGCTTGGACCTCCACCTTTGTCGATCCCTCGGAGTAGCCGGTAATAATAGGATGCTGTGTTTCTATGACTACCCCAGGAAGGACCATCAGGGCAAGAGTCATACCTTCACACCTGGGTAGGGGGTGGTCCCAGTTCCGATTGGTGCCATGCTGACAGGTGAGGACAGGCTGGCCGGTCAGTTGATATCCTGGAAGGCACTCGAAGGTCACTGATTGTCCAACATTATAGCCAGCTCCCCTCACGATGCCATTGGCAAAAGGCTCTGGGTCTGGGCACTCTTGGAGTTCGTAGGCTAGAAAAGATTAGGAGAAACGTCACTTTATTCTTTCTGGGGATTTAACTGGTTGTCAGCTTTAGATGCATTCGTTAAATTTCTCTATGCCTACTCTTTTTCTTGCATTGAGTGCAATGGCATCTGTGGAGCCCTTGGTACAATCCTGGCACGTGGGAAGAGCCCCTTACGTGTTACTGGCTATTCATGCTTCCACTGGGAAAAGAGGCTCAAGGACTGTACTGGCTAGTTTTGTGTCAACCTGACACAGCTGGAGTTCTCACAGAGAAAGGAGCTTCAGTTGAGGAAATGCCTCCATGAGATCCAACTGTAAGGCATTTTCTCAATTACTGATCAAGGGGAAAGGCCCCTTGTGGGTGGTGCCATCTCTGGGCTGGTAGTCTTGGTTCTATAAGAGAGCAGGCTGAGCAAGCCAGAGGAGGCAAGCCAGTAAAGAACATCCCTCCATGGCCTCTGCATCAGCTCCTGCTTTCTGACCTTCTTGAGTTCCAGTCCTTCATCCTTTGGTGATGAACAGCAGTATGGAAATGTAAGCTGAATAAACCCTTTCCTCCCCAACTGCTTCTTGATCATGATGTTTGTGCAGGAATAGAAACCCTGATTAAGACAAGGACCATATTGATGGCAGAACTGCTGTTCACTGAATATCTTCTCAGGGTCACACATTGGTCTAGGTATCCTCATGTTTATCTCGAGGTCACAAACACAGAAACACTGAGGTGAGGGGGCCTTTCCAGCTCTGCTAAGTTAGAACCTATGAAAACATTTTGGGGGAATAAGTCAAATCGCAGGCAAGATGGGAGCTTTTGTGGGGTTGGAGTAGAAAAGCTGCCCTCACGAGACCCCCTCCTGGCAATGGCTGAGGCCTGTCCAATAGGCAGAGGCAGCTGGGGCACTGGCTAAGCGTGTATCAGAGAGCAAAGCCTCTGGCTAATTGGGTACACTGGATGAAGAATACTCTTTGTGGCAGTAATTGGGAGCTCTCTGCACAGGGAACTGGCAGGAGGAGGAGATGGGCTATTTCCACAGCAGACACACTCAGTGGGAACAGCTGGGGATGAATGACGCTCTGCGGAAGTGGATGAGTTAGCATAGGTTAATAAGAATAAGCATGACCTCGAGGCTAACGGCTCCGCCATGCCCACTCTGCAGTGGTGGCTGGGCTCCATGTCTCCATTTGACATTGCAAAGGACCGTCTCAGTGGGAGGAATATGCACATTTCACTACAAGTCCCTTGGAGGGAAGCTTGGGAAGAAGTTCAGTTGATTTGCCTTGCAAGCAGGGACCTGAGTTTGATACCCAGGACCTATGTGGGCTTCCCTCCCTCCCTATTTTATTTCCTCCCCACCCCACCCTACCCGACCCTACCCCTTCCCCCCCTTTTTTTTTTGCCAGGAATAGTAGTTGCAGTGTGCATTAATGATCCTGGTACTGAGGAAGCATAGACAGGCAGATCCCTGGAGCTTGTTAGTTGCCAAGCCTCTTTGATGAGATCCAAGCTCTGAGAGAGCTGGCCTCAAAGAAGGGTGCATAGCACCTGATGCATGAGGGACAAAGGAGGTGGTCTGGCACACACAGATACATGTACACCTGCACATGCATATACATGTGCATATGTACACACACACACACACACACACACACACACACACACACACAGAAAGGAGAAATCACTGAGGTGACTGCATGTATCAAAGAACTGAGCAGACACCATGGGCATAGGTGGGCCAGAATGGAGCCATTTTGGGTGTTTTGCCCATAAAGTCTAAGAGGAGGCAGGAGCCTAATTGCCCCAGTATGCTGCATTGGGAGCCTTGATTGGAGCTCTGTGGACTGGAGTCAGACAGCAAGGAGACTGAAGAGAGCAGCCACAGAGTCAAAAGCCAGAGTAGCTTTGATGAGAGCGGTGTCACTTGAGGAAGTAGCTTTTCCAAAAGGGAGAAACTTCAAGGAGGGTCACCTGATTCCTTTCATTCCAAGACAGATCTCAGAGCCCTTCAGAGGGAGAGATAGATCCCGAGGAGAGGAATTATTCTGTTTCTTAAAGCAGACCTTCTCAGGGAAAGGGGCTAGCCTTCCAAAAGGGGAGATCACCGTGCGGACACATGCACCCAGAAAAATTGCTATCATTTCAAATTTGAATTTGGACAGCTCCTAACATTTTGGAGCAGTTGTACACTTTAGTCATCATGCTATGAACATGATTCTTCAGAGATTTTCTTTGTTTGTGTGTGTGTCTGTATATCTGTCTTAGTTAGGATTTTACTGCTGTGAACCAACACCATGACCAAGGCAACTATTGTAAGGACAACATTTAATTGGGGCTGGCTTACAGGTTCAGAGGTTCAGTCCACTATCATCAAGGCAGAAGCATGGCAGCATCCAAGCAGGCATGATACATGAGGAGCTGAGAATTCTACATCCTCATCTGAAGGCTGCTAGCAGAATACTGGCTTCCAGGCAGCTGGGAGGAGTGTCCTATAGCCCACAACCACAGTGACACACCTACTCCAACAGGGCCATACCTTCTAAAAGTGCCACTCCCTGGGCCAAGCATATGCAAACCATCACACTAGTATATGTATGTGTTCTCCATGTGTGCATGCACATGCATGAGTAAGTGAGTGAGTGAGTGAGTGTGTGTGAATGTGTGTGTGTGTGTGTGTGTGTGTGTGTGTGTGTGTGTGAATGTGTGTGTATGGCAAAGGTTAATTCAGGTGTCTTCCCTGATCACTCTTCACCATGTTTTGAGCCTGGAACTCAGCAGTTGAATGAACTGGTTGGCTACTGAGCTCCTGAGACCCTCCTCCCCCCTCCCCCATGGTTATAGATACAGGCCTCAGGCTTCTGTGGCAGGAACTTTACCTATTAAGCCATGGGATAAGTTAAGCGTAAGCAAACATAGCTACCATTAAACATTTTCTGGAAATATCTGCCTGAAGAAAGACACAGAAGCAACAGCCTAGGGATGCTGGACTGTCCATTTGGGGAAATTTTGAGGAGAAAGAGCTAGATTATTTCAAGGAAATTTGAAGGGACAAATAGGCCACGGCCCACAGAAACAGCCTCTCTGGGGACAGATGGCTCTTCTGCAAAATTGGGGACCCAAAGAACCCATTCTCTTTGGAGGGGGAGCATGGGGAAGAGGACTAAGAGCTCAGAATCTGTTTATACTCAACAACCGTGGAGAATGCACACCAGTTTGTTAGAGAGAATAATTTGCATCTATCACAAATTAGAGACCTTGGTTGAAGCAGCTGGGCCTCTGGCACTAGAGACGCCCTAGGCCGAGGAGTTGGGACCATCACCACAAGAAAGCTTAATGAAAGCTGAGCTCCAGTCCAAGGAGCAGGTGGCCTCGCGCTGAGTGGCACACGGCTAGGCTTCTGATTCAAAGGAGCTTCAGGCAGATTCTGATCCCAGAAGGAAAGGCCTCCATTATGTTGTCTTGGACTCCTCAGAGGGACAGCTGGGCCACCTCAGGTAGGCAGGCGCAACAGGATTCCTTCTCAAAGAAAGGAAAGGGCTGGGAGTGCCAGGAGGAGGTTCTCTGATCCAGGGGTGGCAGCTGTGTGTGGGAGAGTGCGAGGTCTCTTCTGGGGATCCCAGAGCAAATGGTAGTTTTGAGTAATACAGTTTTACAAAGACAAACGGACTTGCCAGGCCGGCAGTGTGCAGGAGCCTCCATCCTACTGCATGGGCTCAATGTGTGGGCTGTGCCCGTGAAGGTGTGAGGTGAGCCTTGAGCCAACCTTGACCCAGCGGTTGCACTGTCAACGATTATGTTTACGAGAGCTGAGTGTCAGGGAGAGATCGCAGGTTGAGCTGCATGTTCACGTGTTGACGTCTGTCTGAATGCCCAGAACGTCAGAAAGTGACCCTTATTTGAATAGATGACCCCTGCTCATTCCACATAAACTAGAATGGCTGTAGGGAAGGGGGGCGATCTGATTGGCTGGTGTCTTTATAAGAAGGGGGGAGCATGACTGTCCCCCATGCTACATCCCATAATGTGTCTACTCATTGACATTCCCACCAAGAGCATGGAAGATTCCTTCTGTCCCCTGTCCTTGCCAGCACACAATTAGAGGGCGTTCTGAGTGCTAGGCACGTCAGATAGAGTGTAAATGTTTAGGTTGATAAGAATACAAGCCACCTTGATTTGATCAAGCACGATATTCCTGTCTAGAAACATCACATTGCATGGTACTCTTTCTTTACTAAAAATATATGTGATCAAATACTTTGTATTTACATTATTTACATTTTCTTCCCAGATACACACACACACACACACACACACACACACACACACACACACACTAAATGAAGAAAAGAATAAAATTTAGGGGTTGTCTTTGGGAAATAATCCCATCCTGTGGCTATATTTTCTTGTTTTTGCTCTTTAACAAGCTGAATGCGCTAATGAATTTTATCTGTATAACTCCAAATTAACATTGGGTGTGGGGAATTGCAAGGCAGCCCTGTTGGCTGTTACAGTGGATACACTGCTGGCTGGACAGACGACGGCTCCTTCCTCTGTGTAGGGGAAGGGGCGGAACTAGGAGAGTAATTTGACTTCCATGACACATGACATAGCCTGTGTGTGTCCACCCAGCCAATGCCTCACCGTGAAGCCTCATCCCCTAGTGGGAGGATATTTGGAAGCTGGGCCTCTGGAGGTCTCCCCTGGAGATCTGGGCTGGGTCTCTATAAAAGAAGCCTTACAGAGGTCTTTAAATCCATCTACCAGTGAGGACACAGAAAGAGGGTGCCACCATGAACCAGAGAGCATGCTCTCCCAGACGTGGGATTGTCAGCACCTTGATCTTAGACTTTTCTGCCTCCAGAAGAGGGAGGAATGGGTTTCTGTTGTCTCTGAGCTGCCAGCTGCCAACATCTGTTACCAGAAGAGCTGGCTGGTGTCTCCTGCTCACTGAAACAGCTGTACAGCTGCAGGGTTTTAAAAAGAAATGTGTACCAGTATTAGCAATATATAAATATATATGGGTATCATATATTAGTATAATATATAATATATAGCTATAAATCTTATATGTTATATATAACAAATATATAATACATATGTTACAACATATGTATATATGCATTCATGTATACACATATGCATGCACAAATGAATGTATGTATATATGCAAGTATGTATGAATGCATGTATGTATATATGTATGTATGTATATATGCATGTATGTATGCCTATATATGCATGTATGCTTGTACATATGCATGTGGGAGGAAGTGAGTGAAAGGAGCTGAGTTGGGACCAGAGCAAGTACTTCTCTCAGTGGCACTAGGAGAACATTCAGGGCTGAAGTTCCACTCGTGTGGGGCTGCCCCGTACAACCGTGCAGCCAGTGCTGATGACTGACTGGCCCCTCACACAGAAAAGCCTGAGTTGCTATGAAGGGGATTTTTTTCTGGGAATGCACTTAAGGAACACTGGGTTTTATGTGAGGAGACAGATCCTCTGCCAGCATACAGGTGAGTCGCCTGAGGAAACAAGGAAATGCCATCTGAGGTGAGTGCTGTTAACACTGGAATTCTCTATTCTCTCACTGGGAGCTGTGATGGTTTGTATATGGTTGGCTTAGGGAGTGGTACTATTTGGAGGTGTGGCCTTGTTAGAGTAGGTGTGTCATTGTGGGCTTGGGTTTAAGATCTTCACACTAGCTGCCTAGAAGTCAGTATTCTGCTAGCAGCCTTCAGATGAAGATGTAGAACTCTCAGCTCCTCCTGTACCATGCCTGCCTGGATGCTGCCATGTTCCTTCCTGAACCTGTAAGCCAGCCCCAATTAAATGCTGTCCTTATAAGAGTTGCCTTAGTCATGGTGTCTCTTCACAGCAGTAAAACCTTAACTAAGACAGGAGCTTTACTGGGAGCCTCTCAAAGTCAAGAGACATGGTGGGCAATGGGTGTCGGGGATTCCTGGGAGAAAACTGAGGGGTTACTTGTCTAGGACGCTCTTGACTCCCAGCCCTAGACACTGTGGAGCCTCAGTGGACTCTGTGAGGCCTGTGGCTCTGGCACAAACTGGGCATACCTTAGCTGTCTGTCAAACTGGGTTCGGTAGCTGTGAGGTGGGATGCGGAGAGGGCGCTGCCAACCAGAAGCCTCCACAGAGACCTGTTGCCCCTTAGTCCATCTGGCACCTCTTTGCATGCATAAGACGAGGGAGGTGGGTGACTGTGGGTCAGACACAGGGTTGGCAGTGAGCTACTGTGGCACTCTTGTTCTTACCCTGGTACTCCAGCTTGAATCCTGGCCGGTTCTGGGAATGGTCGCTGTGGAAGTACACGATGCTATCGTGGGACGTGGAGAGCAGGGATCCAGGCAGCTCACTCCCGCTGAACCTTCCCATCATGCGGCTGGTCTCGGAGGGGCCGCTCCGGATTTCTAAGAAGTCGTGGTTGGGCTCCGTGGAGAAGTTCAAAAACTGGATGTGAGCACCTGGGAGGGGGACAGAGGCAGACAGTGCTCAAAGCCGCACAGTCCCCCTCCCGGAAGGCTGTCCTCCCACGGTGACTCTTCCAGGGTCCAGAATCCCCACAACCACCAAAGCCCCAACCAGGCAGCTCTCCCAGGGCACATTCTGAGCTTTGCCCAAATAGTCTGGCCATCAGGGAGGATAAGAAAGTCAATAGGCTTTGCAATTAGTAATAAAGGCACTACTTATTTTCCGAGTTCCACCTGCAATCTATTTGATTTCATGGAAAGCCGGCTTCATGATTCCATTTGAACCATGTCTAATATCAATATAAAGATAGTTTCTCTAAAATAAACGTTTAGTTAAGAAATCACAACCCCCTTTGAATCAAAGGGCACATGTGGCCTTTCTTGCGGGTATATTCTAGAATCTTGAGGTGACTCTGAAGGACATGGCTAGGAAGCATATATCGTCTCACCTGATCCACTGAAGTCAATTGAAGTTTAGACGTGGGACCTTGGTGGGTTAATCAAGATCTCTTAGCCACCTGTCAGGTTACATGGATTTAATTAAGCCCCTGGGGTACATATTTACATAAGCCACGGAGAGAACTGAGGTTGGAACAGAATTGCTGGTATTTGTTTACAGACAAGGGTTTTCAAAATTGGATCACTATGGGAAAATGTTCTCCAGAGAAACCGATTTGCTTATTTGTGTAAGAAATGCCCACATGTTCACTGCATTGTTAACTGAGAAAAGCAGGTTGGAAAAAAAGAAGACACTGGAAATAGAAAAAAAAATGTAGATGTCAATTGTGATTTCTATATTTAAGAGCCTGGCAGAATACATACTCGTTTGCTAGTAATACCGAATGAGCTTGTGCCATGGGCTTGTGTCAGGCTAGGCATGGCCCAGGATGAGCGAGGTGGGATGGTCCTGGTGTTTATGAGCACCAAGCTGTTACCTAAAGACCTCTTCATGGTGAGGTCACAGAGTTTGAATTTTACAATATGTTCCTCTGCATTCTCTGGATTGGTAGGCTGACCCCTTAATATAATGGTTTGTGTGTCTTATTATGTTCAGAGCAATGGCCAGACGGGTGCTGAAGAGCTTTCATCTCCTGTCCTGTTCATTCACCTTAACTCTGTGTTACAGGATTCCATTCTGTACACTGTCTGCTTCCCCGCTCACTCTCCTCCTACGAACACAGGTTCCTTCCACACCATAGAGCATCTTTCTCTGAACCATCCTGGACCATTATCTGTAGAGCTGTGCTCTCTAGTCTTTGTCTGTGCAGCCTCCCATGCTGGAGAACTCTGCAGCCTGTGTGCCCAACTTTGGGTCCTATTAGGTGTGTGTGTGTGTGTGTGTGTGTGTGTGTGTGTGTGTGTGTGTGTGTGAAAAAACCAGGGTTGTGTTCACCACCTAACGGCAGAGGCACGTTACTGCAGAGGCTCTTTAAGCAATAACATCTTGTGTTCTAGAGGAGAAACAGGGTGCAGGAGCCCACTTGAAAGCAAGAGATCCTGGTATACCACTGGACCTGCAGCAGGCTCATTGCCCAGAGCTGGAAGACAAATGTAGTAGCAAGGGACCAAGTGCTTTGGTGGCTGAACACAAAGACTCAGAGAGGACAGCCACCCACTTAAACTTTAGTCCCAAGCTTGAAGACACAGCAATAAGAACTCTGGTCCACCTTGCCCAGTGTCTCAAATCCGGACTCTATGAAGATTGCCAAAGTTGTCTTCACTTTTCCCAGTTCCCTTCAAGAGATGGCTCTAGACACTAGGCTCTAGCCTTTGAGGGTCACCCCACTGTCTGAGAGCCCACCCTTGACACTATTAGTGATACTCAGTGATGCTTGCAGACAGGAGTCTAGCACGGCTGTCCTCTAAGGCTTCACCCAGTCACTGATTCAGATGGATGCAGAGACCATTGGCCAAACATTAGGGGGAGCTCCGGGACTCTTGTAGAAGAGTGGGGGATAGAACTGAGGGTGCCAGAAAGGGTGGGGGAGTCAAGGACACTACAAGAAGACCTACAGAACCAACTAATCAGTACCCATGGGGGCTCACAGAGACTGAACCACCAACCAAAGAGCATGCATGGGCTGGACCTGGGCCCCCTACACATATGCAGCATGGTCTCCATATGGATCCCCTAACAAGTGGAGTAGGGGCTGACTCTGACTCTGTTGCCACCCTTTGAATCCCTTTCCCCGAGTTGGGCTGACTTGTCTGGCCTCTGTGGGAGAGGATGCAACTAGTCCTGCTGCAACTTAATGTGCCAGGGTAGGCTGGTACCCATGGGAAGTACCTCCCTTCTCAGAAGAGAGGAGGATGAGCTAATGGGAGGAATGGAGGTAATCAGGATGTAAAGTGAATAAATAAATAAAATTAAGAAAAAAGAAAAGAGCAGTCTCCAGGCTGAGGCTAGTGGACTGAGAGGTTCCAAGCCTGGAAAAAGGTTTCATGGAAAAAGGAGATGGGGGTGGGGAACACACAATGGGGCATGGTGGTTACAACATTTTTTACATGTCACAGTGAAACCTATTACCTTGTAGAGTTAATTATGCAAATATAAACGGATAAGTAAGAGGAGTCCCCAGGACAGTTCTTTTCCTAGGCATAGTGCAGAATTTGGGCAAAAGGATTCCTACGATCAACCCCTCAGTTCCTTGTGGGCACAGAGCCTCAACCGTTTGGCACCGGCAACCAGGGTTAAATTATATTGCCAGAACATGCCATACGAATTGCTAGCAATTAAAATTTGCACCTAGACTAATGTCCTTCGCAGCCAACAACCCCCATGCCTGGAATAGTCCAGCTTCCTCTCTCAATCTCCGGGCCAGCTAGAATGTGTCTATGAAGGATGCCAACTCAATTTCATATTGACCTTGACTCAATTTAATTAGGATGATGAATGGGACAGGGGAGTTAAAAGCACAACCTGAGGTCTAGACTCAGCAAAATGGATTTCCTCTTCTTTTTATTCCAGGTAATTTCTTTCTTTTTCTTTTCTCTTTTCTCTTTTAAATGGTCCTGGAGATGGAACCTCGTGCGTCTCAAAGGCAAACTCCCCAGCCTACTCTTCCCTCAGCTACGTCTCTCCTTGAGTTTCTGATTCTATACCCCTGCGTTTAGTTCAGGGCTCAAATTATGGTAACCCTTAACCTTTCTCCCCCTACACTCCAATCTCTGCCATTCCCAAGACTGCACCAGACAGCAACGGATGAAGCCTAAGAAGGAGAGTGGTGGGTGCTGAGCTTACGCTGGGGTGGGGCAGTCAGCTCGTTTAATCTAGGCCTGGGCTCAGAGCTCCTGTCTCCCTGGAGGCTGCAGACTCACCAAAGCCCACGGGCAGCGAGATCTTCCAGGAACAATCCATATTACTGGGGTAGTTGCCCGGGAAACCGGGGCTCAGGATCACCCCTTCCATCTCTTCCACTGCTCCCCCACATTGCGCTGTGACAATGAGAGTCAGGTTAGGTCATCAAGGAGAGTGAAGGGCTAGGCAAGGGTCCAGAGCCACATTTTAAAACAGGTCCTGAGTCATAAACCTCAATGAGAACCCAAAGGGTCTCCCCGAACATCTGTACCCACGGGTAAAACCCAGAATGAAAAGTCAGGACTAAAGCAAAGGCTAGGATGCCAGGAGAGCCAGCATTGACCATGCCCTTCAGAGGTCAGAGACCTCAAAAAGGACATGCAGGGAGTGACAAAGCTCTGCTCCAAGAGAAGTCCTCCACTTCTTACATGATAGCTCAGTGCGCTCTCTCTCTCTCTCTCTCTCTCTCTCTCTCTCTTTCTCTCTCTCTCTCAATTCAGTCTTCACAACTGCAGACAAAGGATGGAAGGGAAGAGAAGGGACCAGCACACATTGTGTCCTCTTTGTGTGCTTGTAACTGCACCAGATCTATCTTCTATGGGGTAGGGTGTCTGGCTGTCAAGGCTCACCATGACATTTAGCTATGACAGAGGGTCTGGAGACATCTGATTTCAAGTTGTGAGGGACACCTCCGCAGCTGCTCAGTTGAAAACCATTTTGTATTTTACATCCTATGAGGAAAGATTATGTGAAGAAGAAAGGGGCTAATCAGTCATGGAGGCCCATGGAGGTGCTCAGGGAAGGAAATGCCAAGGGTCCAGACCAGCACTTTCTGAGCAGAAGGTGACTAGGAAGCACACCAGGAAAGAAAAGTCCCACCATTATGTCACAGTGCCCGCTGCACGTCCTGTGGGGCCATGGGTGAGTTCTATGCCACCCAGACCCTTCCAAGCCCAGATTCCAAAGCAGCAAAAAGGCACTAAGAACAGAAGCCATCTCAGGGAGCTGCTGGGAGGGGACTCGGGGAAGAATGCGTTTCACTTGGTGTAGGAGAGCTGATGTAAGCAGCAGACACCATGAGAGACAACTCATGTTCCTATGGTTTCCCGGGCCAAGCCTTTGGAGTACACTGGGTGAGCACCTAGGGCTTCAAGCCACAGATGTGACCCGCTCTACATGCAAGTGAAAGCGCAGAAGTGAAATTCTGTCACGCCAATGTGACATTCCCTTGACTCACTACTTTCCTGGGGACCCGTGGGGTGTGCTTCACTATCAGCCCCGCATTGAAAAACCTTCCCTTTCCACTTCTCACTTCTCTTTAACCTTTGAAGGAAGATTTCTGGGCTGGAGAAGATGACTTATCTGGTAAGGTACTTGCAGTA
This sequence comes from Mus musculus, assembly GCF_000001635.26. Lineage (NCBI taxonomy): Eukaryota > Metazoa > Chordata > Mammalia > Rodentia > Muridae > Mus > Mus musculus. The sequence continues at coordinate 128,482,114 of NC_000070.6, read as the reverse complement.
TAAGTGTGAGGTCCTGAGTCTGGATGTCCAGCATCCATGTAAAGGCCAAGTGCAGTGCTGTACCTGTAATCTGAGTGCTGAGGTGGGGGTGGGGAGAGAAGGACTCCAGCAAACCTAGCTCAACCAGTGAGCTCCAGGTTTAGGGAGAGACCCTGTCTCAAAAAAAAAAAAAAAATCTGGAGAGTGGTTGAGGAAGACATGCACAGGCACACACACCCACACCACATGTATATACAACACACACACATAAACACACATTCACCAAGTGTATACACAACACACACATCAAGTATATATACAATACACATCAAGTGTGTACAACACACACAGACACCAAGTGTATATACAACACACACTAAGTATATACAACACACACACACCAAGTGTATATACAATACACATCAAGTGTGTATAACACACACACCAAGTGTACACAACATACACACACCAAGTGTATATATAACACACACATACACCAAGTATATATACAATATACTAAGAGTATATACAATACACATCAAGTGTATACAACACACAGACCAAGTGTATATACAACACACATACCAAGTGTATACAAACCACACACACACACACACACACACACACACACACAGAGAGAGAGAGAGAGAGAGAGAGAGAGAGAGAGAGAGAGAGAGAGAGACAGAGACAGAGAGAGAGAGAGAGAGAGAGAGAGAGAGAGAGAATGCATCCCACTGGACAATGCAATGGGAAGCACGTTGCTTGGAGCCTGTCACTTAGGAGACACCTGGCTACTATTTGTTTCTTACTTTCTTGACCTGACCGAAATTCTCTGCAGCATCAATGTATCTGTTAACTTCCTCAACATTTCCCAGCATGGGCTAAGCAGTGAAGCCAAGTCAGGTCCTTATTTTATGTGCAATCTACAACATTACAAGCAGGTTTGTTAGTCTGTTCTTACTTTGACAAAGTCATGAGATAAACCCAATGTGCCTAAAAATGTCTTCTGGGCTCTGGCTGGTTGTGTGGAACCACAGTGGCCCCCATAATATTCTAAAGTAAAGCAACCTTGTTGTGACTTTTTTTTTTTAAGTTGGTGGGCAGAGCCTTCTAGAAGTCAGGACAGCTTTGAATGAGAGTTAGAAATGACAAAAATGTCTTTCAGAAACTACTGACTTGGAACAAATCCAGAACATCAGAATTTCTTTGGACTTGAACTTGAACACAGCAATACAGCTGGGAGCTCGGATCCCTAGGGATTTGGACTTTAGTGAATTTCCAAGTCAGTTCTCTTACCAATGCAGAGCGGAGGGGGGTAGTTCCATCGACGCACAGTCCCGGGCATGCAGGAGATGTGGGCATGGCCCTGGAGAAATCAGGACAGAAGTGGGTGAGAGGTTCCCAGGGGCATAATTATACACATAACCCAGAGCAGGGGCTCACTCTAGGCCTCACGTCAGGGGGCAAGACACACGGGATACATACAGACATACAGACACATGGGATCACCTTGGGATTCGAGGTAAGGCAGAAGGAGAGAGATTTGGAGGGGAGAGACCACTTATTAAGAGCCATCACTAAAGAATTCTCATTACAAGAGGTTTCCTTGTGAGTTTCCTCTAATTACTAAATTCCCTCATGGGCCCTCAAAGGGAAATTAAATTTTCCTAAAGTCCAATCAAATCAGACTTTGCAGGAACACATTCCGGGCTAGATTATTCAAAGCCTTTACCATCACAAAGTTTGCTTTTGCGAGAACCGTTCCAGGAGGAGATAGCTGTCCCCAGTGTGTATGGCGGTCACACCCATCTTTGATGGATATAGCTGTATTGTTACAGGACTGGGCAATCAGCTCAGGGGACAAATGTCTGCTCCCTACCCTTGGGTTTTGGTTGAGGAGAGGTAGGTACCTGGAGGGCATATCCTGGCTCACACTGGAAAGAGACCACGTCGTTCACCAAATAGCGCTCTCCTGTCTTCACCCCATTGCTGGGTACAGCTGGTTCGGGACAACTGCTCAAGCCCACGGCTAGACAAGCCAGAGCAGGGAGAGAGAAGGATGCATAAGCTTGGTAGGTTGAGGTGACAGAGGTTGAGGGTACAGCTGGCTGCTTGGGGTCCAAGGCTTGTGCCTTCCTGGGCACTTGCCAACCTCTCTACTTAGCATGCTGAGGAAGTTGGAACATGTAGGGTAGGACGGAGGCTCACCAGGTCAAAGCTGGGAGAGGGGTGCCACTTCAGGAACTGTGGGTGTTCTGTGCACCCACTGAGCTCAGCATCAGGCTATCCTGGCTGCAGATCCCCAGGCCTGTCTGAGCCCCTCCAGTGTCCCTCTTGCGCCTGCTCTCAATTTCCCTCCCCTTCCTCTGCCCTTAGAAGACAGTGTCTGTAGCAGGAAGAGAGTTGGCCTGAAAGAAGTTGGCCCACCAGCAAGACTGTCCCCTGGTTCCTAACTCAAGGTCAGGGCAGTCCCCTTCTCTAAGGGGAGTCCCCCATGGTTGGCCCTCCATGCTCAGCACTAGCCCTTAGGCACTGTAGGATCTAGTCACAGCTCGGAGCTGCTTTCAAGTCACCCAAACTTACAGTGACTCTTACAATCTCTCCTTGAGTCTCTGGCCCTCCTTACCTACTATGAAATACATCCTCGTGACTATCATGGATAACTCAAGGACCATCAACAGCAGGCCACACCCCCTCCCATGATTCACTCTGTGGACTCTCAAATTCTCTCCTGTTCATTTTTCTTGACTTAAAGTCCGACCCATGTTCCTTCCGTCCAGTTGTACTGATCGTCCTGTCTAGAGATGGCTGTGATATCATCATCATGGTCATCTTGGGAGGAGCTGCTCTTTCTGAGCCTGTCCCCTCATTTCACCCAATTGCTGCAGGACTTAACTGCCATCTCATAGAGAGGGTTACAGTGGCCCCTATGTGTGCTCTTAAGCCATAACATTGGGATTCAGGACCAGATCGGTGTGACTCCAGGTCTGTCCAAGAGCAGTTAAATTCTGAGGTCACATAAGCACATTCCAGCTGTAAGATGCATGATATAGACCCCTGTGTGCTGGTGGACTCCATCTCACTTCTCTGTTAGAGCTAGGAGACTTGTAAGGGCATGGAGCTTGCTGGATAGAGGTCTCTCCTTCAAAGCATGCGTTGCACCAAAATAGGGCTGTAAAGGCATCAGCAGCCTGCATAGCTATATGAGCTGAGCCAGGGAGGTTTGAGAGAGGGTGGCCTTTCCTTTCCTGGTGGCTCCCTTGAGAGATGCAGGCTCTCTGGGCAGCCTATGGGTAGCCACATGTCCAGGAAAAAAGGATAATGGATTACTTGGCAGCCCAGAGAACCTGCCACTGGCCTGTCTCTGAGTCCTTGGTCCACTTTAGAGATAAAACTCTGATAACATTTTTCCCTCCTGAAGAAAACTGACGTATGATAAAGTATACAAGTTATATGTGAATATTCCGTGTATATCCTATGCAGTTGTTATATATGGATATGCTATGTGTATCCTATGTAGTTATTATATGTAAATATGTCATGTGTATCCTATGTAGTTTATATAGGTATATGTTCTATGTATCCTACATAGTTGTTATATGTGAATATGCCATGTGTATCCTATGTAGTTGTTATATGTGAATATGCTGTGTGTATCCTATGCAGTTGTCATGACCATTTGAGGATATATGTTGTGTTTTAGCAAATGTTTGCACTTGCAAAGCTAGAGGGCATCGGACTGGGGATGTAGCCAGTGGTAGAGTGGTTGCCTAGCACGCGAGGTGTTCTGGGTTTCACCCCTAGCACCACAAATCCCTAACACAAACACAAATAAAAAAGGAACACACTGCAGTCACCCCAGAATACACTGGTGTCTCCTCTCCCCATGCCCAGACTGCATATGTGCCTCTGAGATGGGACTATGACACTTAGAAATGAAGTCTGTTGGTGGCTATGTCCCAACCCCTCAGCAGTGAGACAGAGGCCCCAAGGATGAGATGTAAAGTAACTGGGAAACCGAACATGAGGCTCTTCCTCGTAGCTGACTGTTGGGATGCCCTGACCATTCAGTAGGGGAGCTCACAGTGCAGTGACTTAAACACCCCTATTGGGGAGGTGGTAAGGATGGAGGAAGATTGGCCGTGTCTACAACATGTTGCAGGCCTCACCTACAGGAGCTCTATGGTGCCTTCAGGTGGTGATGAGGAGCATCCTGGGGTCCAACTGGCCCTTCCTCAACCACCTGGAGAAAGCTCACTCTTCTAGGAGACCAAGTCGTCTGCCTAACTTCTGGTGCTGGCCCCATTCTGACCCTATCAGATCTTTCCATGTGTCCATGTTGTCGCAGACCCCCCCCCCCCCAAGCATCCCCTCCATTTCCTTATATCCAGGATTATCTACTGGGGCCAAGGCTGATGCTGAGCACTGTCTACTCAGGCTCTGGGGTATCTAGAGGGTTCATACGTCAGTGGGTGCTAGATTTATCCCATTGTTAAGTACACAAACTTTAGAGAGCTTCAGGCCTGCTCTAATCCTCTTCCTGTGGCCAGTGGTAGGCTTCAGTGGAAAGGAGTGGATATAGCCCAATTTAGCCCGCATTGAGGGTAGAGATCCAGACACTGTTTGTTCCCACCCAGAACCCCCTCCTACCAGCCATGACCCGAGATTCTCACTCTTATATTCCAAGTGGAAGCCAGCAGCAGACACACTGATGTCAGAGTAGAAGTGGAGATAGAGTTGATTGGAGGTGCTATTCAGGAGGGCTGGTACTGTTGTTCCTGGGAGAGAAAAGTAAGGGTCATTGAGGCATACCCTCCTGGGTACCAAATCCTACCTAGCTGCTCTGTTTCTACTGCCTGTTGATATTCTGCACCCAGGAATACCCCAGTGTCCCCCGATCAAACCTACTAAATGACAAATGCTAGGTAGACAATGGGCCAGAGAAGGGAGGCCGTGGATGAGCAGTGCCATAGACCTACGCTGCAGGCAGGGATACTCCTCACTGAGAGGTCTAGGAGTCTGGTCCCTACTTAGTCATCTTCAAAATGATTCCAACATATACATCTGTGTGGTCAACTCAGCAGGGCAGGCAGGCGGTTTGTCTGGGTGTGTATGAATCATTTTTCTATTCTAGCATCTAGAATCTCTGAGCCTGGCAGATTCAGGTGACCTCCTAAGCCATTGGACCAAACCACACACGGTGCTCTGATACATGCTAGGCTTTAGATGGGCCGGGGTGGGGAGATCCACTTTGGGGGAAAATTGGGTTGCTCCTTAAAAAATGAGGCAATGGTGATTCTGTTTCTTTATATATGCTCCTGAGGATGGGCAAAACATGTGACGCCAGACTCGGCAGCTCGACTGGGTTCCAGAGAGAAAAGGTATAATGACGGCACCCCAAAGAAAAGGTATAATAATGGCACCCCAGCCAGTCATGGGGAATTGGAAGTGTGGGGCTTGCATGACAGTAACCTGCCATGGAAACTGGGTGGAGAGATTTCAGAGCTCTGAGTCAGAAAGTCTCCATGAGATGAGACCAGGCCAGCTATGCCCACCAGTGCCTGGCTGGCCAGCCTGCCAGTGCCTGCCTGCAATATCGTGGATTGCTTTTTAAATATTTTACACTACAAGACCTTGCATGTGGATATCCATCCCAGCGTTAGTCACAGCTAACGGCTTCATAATGAATGCGACACAGCCATCCACTGAAGGGTGGGTGGGTAGGTATATGAAGAAACATCTTGCTCACACAGCACAGTGCTGATTCAAATGGACAATGGGCAAAACATGTGGAAGCCTGACAGAAGCCACATGGTGTAAGATTTCATTTGTATGAACTTCTTGGACTACGGAAAGTCCATGGGAATCAAAAGATCAGTGGTTGCCAGAGTCGGGGGGGCGGGGCGGGGTAAGCGGGGGATGGAGACTGAATGCAGTCCGCACTTGGCTTCTTTTCAGGACAATAGAAATTAAAATTACTCTGGGATTAGTTAGAATTGATGGTTGCAGATCAACACATACAATTATGTGGTCAGCACAGCGGGGCAGACAGTTTATCTGGACATGCATGAATCTTTTTTCTATCTTAACATCATGGATTTCTGGGCCTAGCAGAGTCAGATAATTTCTCGGGCCATCGAGCAAAACCATACACCACACTCTGGCACATGCCTGCCATTAGATGGCAGTGGGGAATACCAAGCCCCATTCAGTGGTGATGATGGTGGTAATGGTGATAGTAGTGGTGATGATGATGACGGTGGTGGTAGTGGTGGTGTCTGTCACAACCCTCCATATGGAAGCCCTGGATGTCCCATCTTACCCGAGAAACTCCCCAGCATGGTTACGGTGTTATCTGCTCCGTCAAACACTTCTAGAGAGTCCCAGTTCTGCTCTGTGACAAAACTGATGACTTGAATCTGGACAGACAGAAGGACAGAGTTGTCGGTCACACAGCTCAAGTGCCTCCCTCCTGACTCTTCCCGTGGGTTATTTATTTATTCATTTATTTAGGAGCCAGGGTCTCACATAGCTCAGACTAATCCTGAATCACTATGTAGCTGAGGATGGCTAAGCTATTAATCCCCCTGCCTCTGCTTTCCTGGGGGTGCTGATTATGGGTGTGCACAAGCACACCTGGGGATTGAACCCAGTGCATTGTGTATGTCATGAAAGAACTCTACCATCTGAGCTGCCTTCTCCCACTTGGAATATTCTTGGGGTTTCCTTCTCCCACTGGGTGTGTCCAGCTGGGGTCCTGATGGCTTCACTGGCCTGGTAGGCTCTGGCTCTTCTCCCATGTCTCCTTGTGTTGCCCTTGCCCTGGGCATATGTTACGTAGCCTGATGTGTGCCCAGATGCTCTCCCCTGGCCTCACTGCACTTGCTGGTCTGTTCCTCCCCCATTTATCAGTGATATCGCTTTTCTCTCCTTAATGATCTTAGATACGCCTCAAACCATTTGAATGTCTCCTAAGAACCTTCCAAAGTCACACTGCAGGTGTAAGCCCACTTTCTTCTCTGGGCCCTCTTGGCTGGCTGGACCTAATTTCCTCTCTCATCCTCCCTCCCCCCAGAGATGCTGTGATTTGGAGTCATATCTCTATATCTGCAAATGTGCTCCCAGTGACCCAGGGACAAGGATGGAGCTGTTGATTCTCCCTCCACCTCAGTCTAACAGCAGCCACTTAACTAAGGCGCCTCCTTGCTCCTACCTGGATGCCAGCGCCTTCCGGGACCATGATCTTCCACACACAGTTGAGGCTGTTGAGATATGGCTCTGGGAAGCCAGGGGACAGGATGGTGCCCCTGCGCTCAGTGAGGTTGCCACCACACGGCACTGGGAAGAGACATGGGCTGGTCAGAGGCTCCTTGGCTCATCTTTGTGGTGGCTCCCTGAGAGCCTCTTCATGTGCCTCCCTCAGGGCCTTGGGTCTTGGGTCTCTGCTGGGCCTCTCCCTGGGCTAGCTTCTCCTATGACTTCTGACTCCACTTCCCTTGGGATCTCTGGGCTCTGCTGGGTCACCTTCAAGTGCTAGCCTCTTCCTTGCCCTCTGCACCCAGCCCACTCTCTCAGGGTCTCCAGGATGCTCTAACTCATCTTGTTCTGGTTTCTCCTCTAGTCCTCAATACCCCTCTACTACTCTCACAACTTGTAGGGTCCCTAGCCCTGCTGGGCCTCCTTTTCATGATGGTTTCTCCCTCTGGGACCTCTTGCTCTCAGCCTTCTTGATGACTTGACCTCCAACAATGGTAGCTGTTCCTCTCTTCTCGGCTATCCCTCTCCAGTTTCTCCCCAGTTCTGTGTTCACACTGCCCCACAGGCCCAGGGAGTTATTTGGTCTGAATAGGACTTTCTCCCTGGGTGCTGAGAAGGGCTACTGTGTGCCTTGAGGATATCTCTGATGGTTGGCTGCATCCCTCATGGAGAAAAGTCTACCCCACTCCTTTCCTTCCTTCTTTTCTCCTTCCACTCTCTGTCTTGCTAACCTTATCCACTTACCCACACAGGTTGGTGCAGAGACATTCCACTGGGCCAGTGCCCCAGGTACAGGGAGGCACTCGATCTCTGGGGACCCCTGCAGGGCATAGCCTGAGTTGCATTCAAAGCGAATGATGGCCCCCACGGAGAAGTCACTGCCAAGCCTCTTGCCATAGCGAGGTTCTGGCACAGAGCTGCACTGTGTGGCGCTGGTTCGGGGTACCGCTGTGGGGAAGAGGGGCACTTAGTGGCCAGGCTCCACCCCTGTAGAGACTGGCCCAGGGTGCATGGAGGACAAGGCTGGAAGGAGCTCTGGGATATCAGGGCACATTTTAAGGCTGGCATGGGCACTTTCTAGGGCAGGGACCATTTTGAGGCACACTGCTGGACTCAATGTTGGGCTCAGTTTCTGGGAATCATGGCTAGGGAGAGCCCCAGGAACCAGACTTTAGTCTCAGGGTTTTTCCTCTGCTTTCCTAGTGATATATCTTCCTTACGAAGGCCCCGTGCTCCCCAAAAGCAACAATCCTTTCCCCTCCACTCCATGAGGCATCACCCTGCTCACTGGCTTCTCTCAAGGCCCTGTCCAGAGTCTTCAGATGACTTGAACATAATGGTGGCTTGTGGGAATCATGGCGTCCCTTGTAGCAGAATTGCCCTGCACAGGGATACACGTGGCCTCCCGGGCAGTGTAGACCACACAGGGAGGGCTGTGCTTAGAGACTGGTGGCCTTAACAATGTGGCTGTTGCTGGGTAAGGGTAGACTGGATTTTGGCAGGTCAAAGCAAGGATGCCCCAAGCAGCTCCTGGGTCTTAGTGACCCGGAATGAACACAACACTGATTGCCTGCTGGGTTGTGGACTTTTTTTGAACAGACCAGCGAGCCGTTAGTATTACCCTCATTCCATACACAGCAATTAGTGGTTCTAAGGAATGGAATGGCTGGTGTCTGCCTCCCCAATCAAAGCCTGTCTGTCCCAGCCCTTTTCTATACACTGCAGATAAAACCAAGTTCCTTGAAGTAAGAGGACTGATCTGATGCCCCGGCATCATCAGACATGCAATGGGCACTGTGTGTCGGGGTGGGGTGGGGGGAGGGGAGACAGGGAGCGTAGGAAAGGAATTAACTTCCCAATTCAACATAGAATTTAGCCCAGAATCTGTTGCTTGAGTAAATAGATGTATACAACTGAAAAAAAAAACCCTATGGCACACATTGCCCCCCCCCCACCCCCAACCCTCATAGAAAGGTGCAGATGGCAGATGAAAGGCCTCTCTATTCCTTGGGACACAAAGATGACTTTTGACCCTCCAAGATTCACATCCTATGTACCTTGGTAGACAAAGTGGAACCCCCGGGCTGATACTTGACCTTTGGCGCTAAACTTGATGAGAACTTGATTGGAGGTGGCCAAGGGCAGCGACTCTCCTGCCGAGAGGAAGGAAGAGAGAGGAAGACAGTGAGTGTGGCTGTAACACTCCAAGGACAGAATCAAGGCCATAGCTAACATGGTGCCTCCTTCCATATTCCAGGACTCGCAGCAACCCAACACACAGCCTGCACCTTACAGTGGGAAGCTCACAGATGGGGGCCGGGGATGTGGCTCGGTTGGTAGAGTTGGCTTGCCTAGGATGCATGACACTCTGGGTTCGATCCCCCAGCACTGCATGAGCTGGGCAGAGTGGTGCACACACCTCTAATCCCAGCACTTGGGAGGCAGAGGCAGGAGGACCGTAAGCTAAAGGCCAACCTCCACCCTCAGTTATGCAGAATGCCTGCGGCCATCGTTGGCTATGTGAGATTCTGTCCTCGCCTCCCATATGCTGAGATGGTTTTACATCCACGTTCCCTTTGATCTGTGGTCACTGTGAGGCCAGCATGGCAGGGCTCAGCACCCTCACTTACAAAACAAGATGAAGGGCTTTGGAGAATTACATGACCTGACCAGAAAGGAGGAAGCTGCTAAGGGTGTGTTGATTTACGGGTGGAAGGGGATGGCGGTTACCATACTGCCTGCAAGTTTACTTGGGAAAAGAAAACTAGATGGATTAAAGGTAAATACATAAGAATCAGGTGTGGTTGATAGGAAGGAAGGAGATAAGATCACCTGACAGCTCTGGCCTTTCCCAGACACCCCTTGATGTGATAGGGGCATATGACTCAGACTAGGGCATCCCTGCGAGCAAAGAAAACACTTGTCAGGATGCTGAACAGAACAGCTCAGTGGAGGCTGGGACTGTCCCGGGCACCCCAGGGTATGTTATCTTCCAACCACATGGTGCAGAGGATGGGGATACAGGGCCTGTAGGGGTACAGGGCCCTGGGAGCAGCAGACAACACAGGCTTAGGTCGGCTGGTGTGGTACAGATGCAGGAGCAGGACAGTACCAGCTGGAACCAGAGCCATAAATACAGCCCGGCTCATCTCTCTCTTCCTGTGGAAGCTCAGGCACAATGTAGCGATGGGCAGTGACAGGAGCCTCTGCATTCTGCCTCTCCATGACCTCAGGGACCCCTGACTCCATCTTCCAAAAGGAAATTAGAGTTATAGAGGTTCAGTCTATGGCCACTGGGGAGAGGGCTGGAGTTCAGATCAGCAGGGAATCATTGAGAAGACTCCCCGATGCCTCTTGAAAGCCCCTTGCCGCCCACCCGCCGCAGGGATCAGGCAGAACCTTTTGCTCAGCACGCTTAGATTTCCATGTGGCCTCGAGTCATTTCCCTAGCTAAGAGTCATTGCTCCATATAACTTCTGGGTGCTGAAGCAGAAGACTAAGTCTCCCCGTTCCTCATTGTTGTCCTTCCCAGCTCTGCCTCTCTAGGGAGATGAGCAGGGAGAACCCCCTTTCTCCTGCCCTCCTAGCATCTGTGAAGAAGGGCCCCGGGGATGGCTGGCAGAACCCAGATGACGTAAGTCCTGACTGCACACACATTTCCTTCCTGGGAAAGCACGGAATCACTAGCCACAAGAAAACTCCTAAAGAAGAGGCCATTGCGAGAAGTCAACACAAATCTTTCATGTGAATTACAGTGGAGAACAGAGGGAAAGGTTTCCAGCCATGACTGCCCAAGGTTAAGTGGAGCATGGCACCTCTGATGCCCAAGGAAGATATGGCAGAGGGAGGCACTGAAGTCAGCGAAGGCTACACAGGAAGGGAGGAGACAGACGCCTGCTCTAACATGTGACTTGGGGCACCCTGACGTGTGGCTTGTGGATTGTGCAGATGTCCAGAAATGATGTGGCTGTGAAGTTAGGGTATTTTCCCAGAATCTATAGGAAAAGGACACAAAGAGATCGAAGCCATGAGAGAAATGAAGATGGGAAAATACAACAAGCAGATACGGGGGCAGGGGGGGGAATTCCAGAGAGAGAGAGAGAGAGGAAGAAAACCACAAGGAAAAGAGTTTGAGAAGAAAGATGGCTTGCCGCGCTGTGGCTCAGGCTGTGGAGGCTTGCCAAGCACCAGATATGATGAGAAAAAAGAGCTTGGCTTTGAGGGCTGCTTAATTTTCTAAATAAGAAAACATGAGAGTCCCATGGACAGCGAAGCATTGGAGATTCACGAGGCTGAGGGCTCAGCTTGGATCCCGGTTTGTCTGTAATAGGAAATACTGGAATAAGGCAGAGCAATTTGCTCGGGTTTTTTTTTTTCTTCAAGACCTCTAATTTGATTTGCAAGAAAGTTGGTGTTCCCATGCCATGCCAGGGGAAGGCATTTGTGAATCTGCAAGGTGACGTGTGTGTGTGTGTGTGTGTGTGTGTGTGTGTGCGCTGAGCCTCAGTGAAGGAAAGAACTGAAAGGGAGAAGCCAGGAGCTAGCAAAGAGGAACTGCTAGGGAATGGCTGGCCGACTCCAGTTGACTACTGTCAATGAGGTAAGGACCGAGGCCAATGTCAGGACGTGGGTGAGAAGTTTATGAGTCAAAAATAATTACTAAGACGATTAGCATAAAAACCCAAAGATAAAATATTAGCATTGAAATTCAAACCATCTACCTGGAATCAGAGAAGGAAGTCAAAGGCATCTACGTGGATAGACCAGGAATCAGAGAAGGAAATCAAAGGAAAAACCATGAGGAGCAGGAAATAGAACAAGGAAGCACATGATGGAGTTTCCCTCCCAGGAGGCCAAGAATTAGGCTAGCTTTCTGGGACTGGAGTGACAGATGGTAGGTGTTGGGAGTTGAACCTAGGTCTTCGTCAAGAGCAACAAGAGGTCTAAACCATTGAGCCATTTCATTAGCCCCAGAAGAGACATTCTTAACTCTTGGGC